>NC_140224.1:36136861-36209361 GCF_951802725.1 Rutilus rutilus | reverse complement strand
AAAGACTGTTTTTGTCTGTGCAATGGACCCCTATCATCATAGTTGGCTAGTATATATATATATATATATATATATTTTGGCGCATCTTACTTGTTTCGACTCTCTGATTGTTGGACTTTTCTACTGCATCATGGGTAATGCAGATTTTTCACCATGAATTAATTAATGTTACACTTTATTTTAAAGTGTCATTGTTGCAGTGTAATTATACATTGAAGTACTGAGTAATATTAATTAACAACATGTACTTACTATAGGGTTTGAGTTAGGATTAGGGTCTGGTTTACGGTTAGTTGCATGTAATTATGCATAATTTACTGTTATTACTATGGTAAGTACATGTGTAACAAGGACACTGTAAAATAAAGTGTTTACCCCCCAAAACAAGATATATTAGGCGCACTGTTCCTTTAAGTAGACCAGTGGTGGTGTATCAGGTGTAACTCTTGAGTGTGTCCAAGCTGAAGTATATGTTAGTGTGAGTGTGAGAGTGTGTCAGTGGAACGAAAGAAAGACGAGCAAATAAACACACACTTGTCCTGAGAGAGAAACTGAGTCTCCATTCAAGGCCAATTACCAGCTCGAGTTACTCAAATACAGCTAGAGGCGAGTGTGAGAGAGTGTGAGAGAGTGTGTGAGAGTGTGTGAGAGTGTGAGAGAGTGTGAGAGAGTGTGAGAGTGTGTGAGAGAGTGTGAGAGTGTGTGAGAGTGTGTGAGAGTGTGTGAGAGAGTGTGTGAGAGTGTGAGAGAGTGTGAGAGAGTGTGTGAGAGTGTGTGAGAGAGTGTGAGAGAGTGTGAGAGTGTGTGAGAGAGTGTGAGAGAGTGTGAGAGAGTGTGAGAGAGTGTGAGAAAGTGTGTGAGAGAGTGTGTGAGAGTGTGAGTGTGAGTGACTGCGCTGTTTATTTCAGTAGAGGTAGAGATGTCCATGCATCTGTTCTTCTCACTGGTGTGTCTCAAAGTAGTAGTTCCTGCCGAGGAGTTCCATCACACAGAAACTTGACATTATTGATGTTCACTATACACTGATTAACACACACACGGGCATTAGCAAGCAGACTGAGATGCAGCCCAACTGTACAGATGCTCTCATTCTCGCTTCATCCACTCATTGACTCATGATAGAGTAAGTGTTGATGACGTGTGTGTGTGTGTGTGTGTGTTCCAGGATCCACGTGCAGCGTTCTGTCTGCGATGCCGTCGGACTCGGAGAGCAGCAGTTCTCTTAGCAGCGTTGGTGAGTCCTGTGTGGATTTGTTAGTCATGGCTATTTTGAGCATTTTGTCTTACAGATGCATCATATTGCATCTTGGGTAATTGTTTTTAGGAGGGAAAAGTGCTTGACATTTTTTCCTAAAAATAATGTAAAAAATCTGAATGCTCCTAAAATAGGCTTAATTTTTCCTGTAAAGGTCAAATATAATTATAATTTTGAACAATATTTTATCTTTTTTTTTTTTTCATTTGTTCTTTACAGGTTTAATTATTTTGTGTACACTAGAAATAATTTTTACTGAAGTCAGTTTGCAGTCAATGTTAGAACTAGACAAAATTAGACAATTTTATTTATTTATTCTTGTATACTTTTTTATTTATTTTTTACCCTGTTTTCATTGTTTTAATAGCTTTGGATTCTGTCATGACCTCAAAATAATTATTTTGTTTAAAATAACAAAGGACTTTTATATAATTTTCTAAATCAGATTATATATTTACACTAAAGTTCAAAAGTCTGGGGTCAGTGAGATTTAAAAAAAATTAAAAAAATTTAAGCAGGGATGGATTAAATTGATTAAAAGTAACAGTGAAAACATGTATAATGTTGAAAAAACATTTATTTCAAATAAATGCAGATCTTTTTAACTTTCTGTTCATCAAAGAATCCTGAAAAATAAAACAGTTTCCTCAAAAATATGAAGCAGCACAACTGTTTCAACACTGATAATAATCATAAATGTTTCTTGAGCATCAAATCCTCATATTAGAGTGATTTGTGAAGGATCATGTGACACTGAAGACTGGAGTAATGATGCTGAACATTCAGCTTTGATCACAGGAATAAATTACACTTTACTGGATATTCACATAGAAAACAGCTGATTTGAATTGTAATAATATTTCACAATTTTTACTGCATTTTTTTAATCAATAAATGCAGCGTTGGTGCAGCAGAAGAGACTCTTTCAAAAACATTATTTTAATGACACCAAACTTTGTTTTTCAATTCTACACTTATTCCCGACATCCTTCTGGAATTCGCTGGGAAACACACAGAGCAAACTCAGACTCCAGCTGGAGACGCTTCTGTCCGTTAGACGTCTGAGACGAGACAGACGGATCTGTTGTTTCTGCAGTGAGGGATATGGGACGGGTCGTCAGTGGCCCAGATAAAATCATTGTTTATTCATAACATCTGTATGAACAGCAGAGCTGACTCTCAAACTGAAAGCAGAAGTTCATGAACTGGCCTACCACCTTCAGATCTGGAACGACCAAACATTATTCAGACACCAGAGATCATTTTTGATGTTGTTTTGCTAGTGTGTGCAGGACACTATAGTTCATTTATTAGGGCTGGGTAAAAAATATCGATTTCTCGACTTTAATCGATTCTCATTTTTACGAACCGATATCGATTTTTAAATCCCAAGAATCGATTAGTCATCCTGTTTTCAGTTGATGAATGAATGTAACATTGTAGCGCATCCCATCCAATATATCGCAATAATCTTTGTGCTTTGCTACTATTGATATGAAACAAAGTCTCAGATTTCAAATTACGTCCATTTTCTTACGAAATTCAAAAACATAAATGCCGTTTTGTCGCTGTGGCGTGAGATCGCTCAGCACATGATCTTCTCTTCTGCCTTAATAACACCAGTTACAGCGCGAAATAAACATGAATGAGCATCTGAAAGTGTGTTAAAAGGTAGAATACAACTTATCGAAGTCCGTATCATGTGACATGGAGTCGCTCAATCAGTGTTTCAACCGTGGAAAGACGTCAGTAAAACAGCTTGTAAACAATGTCATGTAACGTCACGTTTACCTCAGAAAAACCATATCCAGTGACCATAAACTCGTCAGTCAGATAGAAAAATTAACTCTAGAGAGGAGCATTCTGCTAAATATATGCACCATATTACATATTCATTATCATTTTTAATGTTCTTCAATATTTAACGCATGTTTGAAAAAATCTGGCAGGTTTTTATGACAGCCACCATTTAAATGTTTATATTTCATATAACTTTATTATTATAAAAATAAATAAAAGTGTCATTTAAGTGTTTGTATACAAATCAGTTAATTTTTACCTTCAATATTACAGTGGGCTAATAAAGCCTATAGGCTACAGCTGACTCCCATAGTTTACAGCATTAGTGAAGAGATTTGTTTTCCTTGAGAAAATTTGCCATGTGTTGTACCTGATATCCAAAATAATCAATATTGAATCGAATCGAATCGAATTGCAAGCTTGTGAATCGAAATCGAATCGAATTGTGAAATTTGTGTCAATACCCAGCCCTATCATTTATGTAAGCAAGGTAGGGCTGGGTATCGTTTAAAAAATTTCGATACCAATACCGATACCGATACCTTGATTTCGATACCGGTTCCTGATCGATACTTTTTTCGATACCAATTTTATGAAATCCATTTTAACAAGATTACATAACACATTACCTCAGAAAAACTTTGGTTTTATTTTTTCAGTTTGACTCATGCTCCTTAGTCAGTGCACAAAGGAACAAAAAAAGCACAAAGGAACAAAATATTCCTTATACATATACATAAGGTACAAAATATATTTTTTTATAAAGAGCTCATGCTCACCAAAGCTGAATTTATTTCATCAAAAATACAGTAAAACTTGTAATATTGTGGAATAGTATTACAATTTAAAATCTTATTTGAATATATTTCAAAATGTAATTTATTCCTGTGTTGTCAAAGCTGAAATATGAAAACAGTTTTTGGAAGGTCATTTTTGATCACTTTAATGCATGCTTACTGAAAAAAAATTCTGACCAACACGTTTTTGAACGGCAGTGTGTACATTCAGTAGGTCATTATTGCAATATAAACACAGTCAGAGTGATCAACAAGGTATCTCTTCATTTACCAGTCGAAGACGCAGCAACTTTCTGCTCTTATGTTTACTCCGTGCACTGTCAAGGGCTTCATCATATCTGTCGCGGTACCGTCTTTGCAGCCATTATTTTACCACAAATACTGCATCGCGCGCTGTTGGCATCGAGCCTGGAGAAATGTAGCCACACTTTTGATCGACTTTTCCACATCTTTAGGGTATTGTGAGTGTGTGTGCTTGCGTGTCATTGAGTATGTGCGCGAGTTTGTGTGTGTGTGCTCGCGTCCATAGGCTCGCGTCTCATGAGAATGTGCGTGGACAGTTTGTGTGCGCGCGCGCGTCTCATAAGAGTATGTGCGGAGAGTTCCGCGCGTCTCGTGTGTGTAGAGTTTGCGTGTATGTGCGTAAGCGAATTTAGGCGTGTCGTTGTGCATTTCATATGTATTTGTTTGAGCACTGACGTTGACGAGTTAACCCCTTAGGTATCGAAATCTGGTACCGAAAAACAAGTCATTTTTCGATTCTCGATAGTATCGAGGCAATTCGGTCGGTACCTAAAATGTATCGAACTCGGTACCCAGCCCTAAAGCAAGGAGAGCAAAATAAAGTAAACTGTGACATATTATACCCACAAATTCTTCATACAGTGACTACCAGTAACATTTATTAAAATTAGGGACCAAAAATGATTGGGACACTTTGAGCTGATCATGTTTTGCTGAAGTGTGTTTTCTTTAATTGCTAATGCTCTTTTTACACACAGACTGAGCAAAATGAAGCATTGCTTGGTGATTGGTTGAGCTAAACTGGTATTATCTAATTGTGTAGTTAAATTTAACAGCTGACAGATATTCAACATAATTCATGTGTGAGACAGTCTAACAGAAGGACGGACAAAACCAGTCAAATATCAACTGAGTTCATAACTCAGTATTTAACTCATATTTTATCACCATTTTCCAACCTATAGCGAATAAACTGAGATAATGTGAGAAATGTTGAAGGTGTGTGAATAAATTTTGGTTTGACTGTGTGTGTGCTGCTAGTTTACCTCTTTAATACTGAAACTACATGTGCTAATATTTTATTTTCTGAGCACTTATGTACAATGTCTGTCTATCCCAGCATCCTCGCCCCCTCCTGCACACCCGGAGAAGCATGTGATGAGTGAGAAACTGGAGACGGTGATCTTCCAACTCAGACAGGTGACCCGTGAACGAGACGACCTGCGCAAGAGACTGGCCCTCTCCTCACCCGGCACCACCTTCGACGACTGCAGGTACGGGAACGCATCGGGCAACTGTAAACGAGACCCAACAGGGTGACTGTCACTTTCAGTCTCTAAAACACTGTGACCCCGCCAGACAGTTCGGCTTTTCTTTCCGTATGTGAGCGTGAGATTGGACAGAGTGCTTTATGTGTATAAATAAAGTATGTTTACTTTCATTACTATTTCATAAATAAGGCTTTTAGCTCTTTTTTTGTGTGTGTGTGTGTGTGTGTGTGTGTTTCTTCACCTGAATGCTGATGGACGTTGAAAAAACACACACTGAGGTTTTCTGTGATCTCACTGAAACATCCCAATCTGACCTGTATATGACAACTAATGAATGATTACCCAAATCATTTGGCACAGTGTTGACCGCATGAGCTGTTTACATGTGTCTGTGTGTGTCTGTAGGCCGAGTGTGAAGCCGGGTCACGATTACGAGCGTCTGAAGCTCCAGTGCATGAAGGCCATGTCAGATCTACAGTCTCTCCAGAACCAGCACACCAAAACCCTGAAGAGATGTGAAGAGGCCGTGAGAGACGCCGATTACTACCAGTGAGATCTAGACACATACATTTGCCCCATAGAGTTGATTTTCAAGAGTTTTTATTTTATTTTTATACCTTTTATGAGGGTAATTTAGTTATAACCATATATACTTGAGCTGCACGATTCTGGTTAAATGCAGAATTTCTTTCAAACAGAGATTCTCCCACGATTCTGAACTAAACAAAAGAATTTATGACAAAATGTTTATTGCTGCAGTCTTTTTAAAATGTTTAATTGATCTGAAATAATTATTTACAAAAAATGGGTTGAATGAATGATTCAAAGACTCACTCATAAATACTTCACTTGTTTCATTTCTGGAGGAATCAGCGATTTTGAACGAATTTCTTTCCATGACTAATAAATTTAAGTCACTTGTCGCCACCTACTGGTGTAACGATGTAATGATACGATCATTATTTAATAGACACAGGTGAGGCGTTGTCATTTAGGAATGATATCGCGTAGGTGTTTGTATCGAGATTGCGATCTTTTAATGGTTAATCGTGCAGCTCTGATATATACTTTTTATTTAATTAATTTTTTACATTTTACAAATAAACTGAGAACATGTCTTGTGGTCGACCAATATATCAGCCAATATTTCGTTTTTTTTTTCTAACTATATGTAATTTGAATTTAATTAATCGCATTTAATTATTTGTTTTTAATTTTAATTAATTATTACATTTAAAAAAATTTGATTTGAAAACTCAGTGTGACAGCAGGATGTGCTCATTAGCGTGATGTGGAAGGCTTTGATTGGCTGCCGTGAGGTGGTAAAGCAAACACACAGCACAGATTAGAGATTTTCATCTGAGATTAGCCCAATAATTTAGTTTCATTCATTTTCCCTGTAATATTATCTTACATTTCTGATTTATTGAATTGAATTGTTTTTTTGTGCGTGTGATGCGTGTGCAAATGCAAGCCAAACATTTACAGGACGGCCGGTTAGTGTATACATGTGCACTGAATATCATTTAGGATTTACTTTGAAACCATTTTCACTCAGGAATTGCTTGTAAATGTCAGAAATTATAGCAAAGACATGGCTTGTAACAAATTGAAATTTAAACGTGAAATTTTGAAGTAGAAAAACTGAAATAGTGAGAACCAATAATCTTTGTTTTATTTGCAACTTTGAAAAATCTTTTAATTTTAATTTTATTTATAACAGTTTTTATACAAACACAACAGATCAAAGTCTCACAAAATGTATGTTATACATAAAATAAACAAAGGAAGAAAAAAAGGACCCCGAACCCGCACCAGGTACAGTGAAAATATACACCTTAAAGTCATACTTAATCAAACTTAAACAAAACATTAACAATGGAGTGAAGGGATAAAAGAGTGATCTTATCCATATTACATGTGTGCCCAAACATATGTCATGAAAAATCATTATTTACAGTGTGTTGTTACTGGGAAGCGAACCCAAGACCCAGTGCCATGAAAGTCTTAAAGTCCATCGTCTTCATTTGATCTGGTGCATTTAACTGGCCGATAAAATAAACATTAACATTCATTTTGTTGTGTTCTGTTCACTGATGCGTCGGTTGAAGTTAATGTCCAGGTGGATCAGTAACGCGTGCGTCTCTCTCGGTCTCCCAGTACTCTTCACGGACGTGTGGTTGGTGAACAGACTCAGCTGCGGGACGAGATGGAGGCGGTGAAGCAGAACTACTCGCAGCTCGTACAGCAACACTCGCAGCTGCAGCAAACCTGTGACGAACTGCACCGGATACACGACAGCGACCAGAGAGAGGCGGCGGACATGCGCCTGCTGCAGCAACAGGTACAGATCACACGTGCACACACAACTCTCTGGGTATTCAATCATTTATATCAGGGTTTCTCAAACTCGGTCCTGGAGGGCCACTGTCCTGCACAGTTTAGCTCCAACCCTGATCAAACACACCTGAGCAAGCTAATCACTAGCCGCGTTTCCACTGTCGGGCCAGGGCCGGGCCGTGCTAGTGCGTGCCAGGGCCAGTCGCGTTTCCACTGTCACTTCCGGGGCTTGATCGGGGCTTACTCGGGGCCAACGGCCAGGATTTCTGGCCCGTCGAATACATTGGGCCAAAGCGGGCCAGCTCGGGCCAGAGGAGTGGTTACCAACAGAGGAGGAGTTTACCGTTGGGAGACGGCAGCGCCGGATGATTCTGTCAGCATTTAAGACTTAAAAATAAAATAATTTAAATCGCGTTCATGTTTGAATGCCTTCTGTTTGTGATGCAAAAGACTATGCGCGCTAACCGTTACCATAGTAAACATAGTAAACGCTTGAAGATAGGCTACGCATAGTAAAAAAAACAACATAGCGAACGCTTGAAGAAATCAGACCAATCTTAAAGGCTATCACAGTCATGTTTTTATTTTATCTGTCATAGCCTACGTCTCGTCTCTTTAAACCGGACTATCAAAAAATAAAGTAACTTTTTTTTTCGGGAGCTTCCTCTGTTTCTCTGACTGAAAATATCTGTATAGGAGTCGAGAGAGTGCTAAAGCTCCTCGGTCGTATGGCATATATTTGTAGAAATTATAATTTTTTCTAAATGTGATGTAAATATGTCCTGTAACTAAGTTACCAGATAAAGAAACAGACGCGACTGAAAAAGTAAGTGTGTCCTCTTTCTTTTGTGAAATAGACCTAACGGTAATTTATTTCTGAGTGACTAATGTGCAATTTTTACATAAATTAATTCATTATGATCAATGTATCACTTTTTATTGTAAACCTGTGGTAAAACATCGATGCTTGGGTTTTAAATATTCAAGTAGCTGCTAAACAAACAAACAAAAAAAAAGCTAGCAAACGGCCGCTTTTATCGTGTTTGTTTTCAACGCTGTTTCCAGTGATTTCTGATTAGTTTTCTGATAAAACTTCCATTTGTTGGTGAAATGATGGGTTAGTGTGACGTTGTCCCAGAGAGGCGTGTTACGGGCGTGTTTTAGTGAAGCGCTGTGGAGCTTCTGGCCCGACAGTGGAAACGCATGCCCGGTGCTATTGGCCCGAGGCTATTAGCCCGGCACGGCCCGTTTAAAGCCCTGGCCCGGCCCTGGCCCGACAGTGAAAACGCGGCTACTGTCTTCAGGATCACTAGAAACTCACAGCTAGGTGTGTTTGATCAGGGTTGGAGCTAAACTGTGCAGGACAGTGGCCCTCCAGGACCGAGTTTGAGAAACCCTGATTTATATGCTTCTATATAACAAAACCCTAATAAATATAGTAATAAATAGTGATATATTTCAATTAAAAAAATGGCATACAGAGACTTGTTCTGGAATAGCTTGCCAGTGGAGATTAGATCTATGGAGTCTTTGTCTGTTTTTTAAGTCTCTTTTTAAAAGGGATTTGTATAAATGTGCTTTTACTACTTTGTGAAGTATTTATTATTATATAAATAGTATTATGATATATATATATATAAATATTATATATTTGATTTTTTTATTATATTTTTAAGTATTTATTTATATATATATATATATATATATATATATATATTTTAAGTATAATAATAATAATAATAATAATAATAATAATAAAAAAAATAAGAATCTAAATACTTCACAAAGTAGTAAAAGCACATTTACATAAATACGTTTTTAAAAGAGACTTAAAATCAGACTGATTGACTTTATGCATTATGTTCTTGATTTTATATTTTGTAATGCTCTTCTTATCTTTTTGCCTTTTGTGAAGCACTTTGTGCTAAGAGGCTTTAAAAGTGCTATATAAATAAAGTTATTATTATTATTATCATATCTCTTAATTGATGTGTTTTAAATTGATTAATTTAACTAATCAGCTAATTCACGAATGTGAATTGAACTTGCAAACAGTTTTTGCTGCTTAAGTTTAAATAAGAGACGCTGTTAAATCATTTCTGTTGTGATGTTGCAAAGGTGCGAGACAATAAAGAATAACAGAATTAGTCTGACACGCTCCTTAATGCCTAAATAAAAATCATATTAAATTATCACCACATAACCTGCAAATTATCTCGTTAATATTTGTTATGTTTTCCGGTGCTGATGGCTAACATGTTCTATAACTAGAATAAATATCACATTCAACTGATATATTAGATAATTGCTACTGTATTTAAATAGTTTCATTGGAGTGATGTGATTCTGTGGCGCCACCAGCTGGTGTAATGATGCATTTTGTCATCTCTCACTCCTCACCACAAAATAATCCTCTTATATATTTGTAGTTAATCCTCAAAATTGAGTCAAGTCAGTGATTTGGTTATGGGTTCAATTTCTCCTCAATCGTGCTGAGCTGAATGTGGTTTCTCTTTCTCTTGCTGTAGGTCATGAGGGAGAACGGCTCCTCAGACCTGCTGAATAAACTTTACGACACGGCCTTAAACAAGCTGGAGGGGACGAAGAAAGAGTACGATGCGCTGAGGAAACGATACAACGAGAAAACGGCGAGTCACAACGCCGATCTGAGCCGCCTGGAGCAGATGGAGGAGGAGAACAGACGACTGCAGAAACAGCTGGACGTTCTGTTGAAGCAGAGAGACTCTGCGCTTCACTTCCAGCATCAGTACGGCGGGTCCGTCAGGAGGTACTTCAACAACAACACACTAGAGTTGCTGCCTCACAAACCAGTCACTTATGAGCTCCCGTTTCTGTTAGGCTCGCTAGGTTTTAAAAGGGACCTATTATGCTCTTCAAAGTCTTGATATTGTTTTTGGGCTCTACTAGAATAGGTTTTCATGTTTAAATGTTCTGTAAATTAATTTTTACCATATTTGTCTGCTCCTCTTTTTGTCTGCTCCTAGTCTGTCAGTAACGCTCTATTTAGTTCCTGTCTCTATGAAGCCCCTCCTTCTGAAAAGCACACTGTGCTCTGATTGGTCGGCTGGAGCAGTGTGTTGTGATTGGTCGAGCGCTTCGAGTGTGCTTGGGAAATGTCCCGCCCCTTACCATAACCACCAGTTTAACACACTACTAACTAACTCAACCAGGCCCCGCCCCTTTATTCTGCATATTAATTATTTAAATGAGGAATATTGTGACGTGTTCGTTCCCGGAAGAAACTCAAGACTACAATGGAGGCGTTTCAGGAGTTCAGAAACACTGATATAGAGAAGAACTCCTGAAACCTTTTTCATGCTCAAACAGCAACATTACACACTAAAGAAAGATGAACATGGTGAAATATTAATATCTTTCAGGTTTGAGAGTCTCCAGCAGGAGCTGAATAAGATGTCGGCTCAGAACGAGGAGCTGCAGAGAGAAACTGACCGCCTTCAGATGGAGAACACGCGCTATAAGACCCTGCAGCTGAAGGCGGTGAAAGACGGCGAGAAGCTGAAGGAGGAGAGAGACTCCGTGTTAAACGAGTACAGGCTGATCATGAGCGAGAGAGATCAGGTCATCAAGGAGGTGGATAAGCTGCAGACCGGCCTGGAGGCGGCCGAGGCCAAACTCAAGAACACGTCTGGCGAGAGGAGGGTTGCCAGCGACGAGATCGAGGCTCTGAGACAGGTCAAACACACACAACTACTAAAGACCACATTTAAAGTAAATATGAAATGTGCACAAACGGTTTGACTTGCGTAATCGTGTATTGTGTGTGAGCGAGACGAGGCAATAATCAAACATGCTCGGTTTCATTATTTACTTTTTTTGTAGATAATATTTCCACATTTGTCTCTTCCAGGTTTTTTTTTATTGATTATAAACACAAACAAGAGTGTAAACAGTGACAAAAAGCATAGATAAACACAGTGTGTACCAATATTAATAAACAAAAACAAACAAACAACAAAAACAGAAAAAACAACAACAAAAAAACCACAGTCAGAATCAAAAGTCAGCTGTTTATGACATTTGTAATACAACCATCAGAAAGCAAATCTTACTCCTTACTCATCAGGCCCATCTGTCCTAAATAGGACTTGTTAAGAAATTACTCTTTAATATACTGAAAAAGTGGACTCCACAACTTCCAATACTTATTTGAACACTTCTTTAGGGAAAATCGTATGTTTTCTAAGTTAATAAAATAACGAACATCAGATACTTTAGCCAACGAGAATGTGAAGGGCACGTTTTGGACTTTTCCAATTGACCAATATGTGTCTCCTAGCCAGCAGAGTGACGAAGGCAACTGGATCTATAATCAAAGTCCGATTCATTTTAGCTAAACTGTTCATTCAGAAGATTCATTTAAAAGACTCACTGATGCATTTGAATCATCAATCAAAAGTGTTTCCATTAAAGAAATAAAATGAACCCTAAACCCTAAAGAACCTCTAAAGACTCTTGCCCCAACATTGCCTTTCTGACATGCAGAATTTATTACTGATGGTTTGACCTTTGTTGTGTGTGTGCAGGAACTGAACTCCGCTCTGCTGGACCGGGACCGGGCGATCCGGGAGAAGACGGAGCTGCTGGAGAAGTACTGTCACGAGGTGCAGGACAAGGTGGAGACGCAGAAGGAGCTGAGTCAGGCCTGTAAGGACATCGAGATGGTGCGAGAGGAGCGCGACGTGGCCCGTAAAGAGCGAACGGAGGCCATTATCCAAAGAGACCAGCTCCTGAGAGAGTATTACCAGGCCAGACAGGTACAGGTCCTGTGTTCAGACCTTATAGAGTTATATCATTTCATTGATGTTAAAACCAGGGTTTGAAATGAACTTTTTCACTCACCGGCCAATTTGGCTACTAAATGTTTTTAATTACCGGAAATGACCTAAATTAAGGAAATAAACTACGTCACGAAGGTGTATATATATTATAATAATAATAATATATATTATGAAATTTGGATTTCATTCATTAATTTCTAATTCAAACTAAATCCTGTCATCCAGCATCTCCTCCCTTCCTCTTTCATCCTTTTCACCCAAAATGTGTTGAAAAGATCAATACAGTACAAAGAACATCAAACAATGTAGGATGTTGGGAAGTAACAATATCTTTTCTGTTAACCAAATGCTTTTTAATCTTCGCTACTGCTTCAATGCAACAAGCGTGAACAAATGAACAAGCGCGCTGTTATTTGACGCATAGTAGGCTTGGCACGATAGTCGGTGTTACCGGTGTTACACGGTGTTCAGTCGCAACACCGGTTTCATCACTTGCCCACCGCAGCACCGCAATAAAAAAATAAAAAAAACAATTACGCAGTATCCGTATTTTCTGTCACCTGTTGACTAGCGTTGTATGATCACGCTCAACCATTCAAGCGCGACAAAACAAGAGACCGCGCTGAAAGTCCTGCCTATTACACACACGTGCGCACACATGGAAAAGACGCGCGTCAGTATCGAGTTCTCTTTTCGGCCTTGAACAAAACATAACACACACACAAATTATGCCAAAATGTCCGTTTTGTTGTTGCGTTTTTCATGAATAATAACGAACCCACCACTCAAAACACTGTGGTTGAATCCGAAATCGCGCCCTATACCCTCAAATCGGGCGTTATTGTTCTCAACATGATCTCAAGCAGTGAAAAATAGAGGGCACTGACAACGTGCTGAAATACAGGACCGAGCAGCTAATATTTAATATGAAACAAACTCTCAACTTTCAAATTTGGTCAGTCAAACAAAAATAAAATAGGCCTACCGTTTTTTGGCTCTTTAATGTGTCGTGACAGATTGCCTCAGTTAAAGCCAAGTTCAAATCCACCGAAGTTAATCAATAACTCTTCTGACTGCTTTGTCGCACAAAAATGGTGGAATTTGATTGGTCAGATCGCATGTCAATCAAACTCAATACGAACGATGAATTGACGCCATGTAAAAAAAAAAATTACATCACTCTAACACCCCCCACCCCCACGATGAAACCGGTTATACCGGTGTTGTCACAATTCGATTAACCGGTGGGAGAATATTATCACCGTCACATCTCTAACGCATAGTGACGTGTGTGTTCAAGTAAGCCAGATATGAGCAGAGTCTGCCCAATACACTGTATTTAATCAGTCATGACTCGTGAGTTGAGTATTTGCGCTAAATCTGCGCAGATTTGTCTTACACGAACTTCCCCAGCAAAGTGAGTAAACATCATAAGTAACACGGCAAATTGGCTGGTGATTTGACAGCGTTACCCGTCACAGTTGATTTTTTATCTGCATTTGGCGTGTGTTCATTTCCAATCCTGGCTCTCTCACTGCAGAAGCAGGACAGTGCAACGCTGGACATTGAGCGCGTCAGTAAGGAGTTGGAGGTTCTGAGGAAACAGTGCGAGGCCGTGTCGGAGGAGCTCCAGGAGGCTGTGCAGGAGGCAGAGGTGGCGAAATGCAGGAGAGATTGGGCCTTTCAGGAGAGAGACAAGATCGTAGCAGAGAGAGAGAGCATACGGTGAGCAGATGCAACCAAAAACCCTTTTATACCTTTATTTCTGTTATACATGTGATTCAGTTCAAGTGTCACGTTATATGTGGCGTGTGAAAAAATGGCCTTATAATTGTTAAAAACCCATCCAATTACATATTTTCAGATCCAACAAGGAAATTATAAACAGATGTAACAGTGTGTAAACAGTATGGAGCTAAAATGGTGTCAAAATCATAGATTTTAATATATTTGTCAGAGTCAAAGCATTGAGCAGGGTGTATTGTGATTTGCCCGACTTGGGAACAAAGTCTTAAAATAGACACACAAATGCATAGCGATACACATACATACACACACACACACACACACACACACACACACACACACACACATGATGATTTGCAAATACAGTTTCAACAATCAATTTGTACAAGATTGTATTTATAAATTGTGATTTGCATTTGTGAATCATGTTTTGAAAATGTTGTATTTGAGACTATTTTAGCTCCATAAAACATTGGCTAAAGCAGACAGGTCCTATAAAACAATATTCAAAGTGGTATTATTGCTATGTTTTGTCTGTGTGTGTATCAGGACGCTGTGCGATAACCTGCGACGCGAGAGGGACCGAGCTGTTAGCGACCTCGCCGATGCTCTGAGAAACCTCGACGACCTGCGGAAACAAAAGAACGACGCAGTGCGAGAACTGAAGGAGCTCAAGTGGGTCTCAGAAACACACACTATCACATCCGGGAATCTACAGTTTTTGTGTTCTGTTGATGATTCACGAGCTTCTGCATGTGAACGAAACGCTGTGCTTAAATACTCTAGGTTTCCTACTGAATCTGCAGCACCACGGCAAAAGAAGTGCGACCAAAGTAGTTTGATTCCCAAACAAATGACTCTTATTCTTTTGAATAGAATGAAAGAATGAATCTTGAATCATTCTCAGACCCTCTGCTTATCAGGTTGGAGTAAATGATGACGTAATTTAGGTGAACTATTTCTGAAATGCGTTTCAGGGAATGCATGGAGGAGCAGCTGGAGAAGGAGGCACGGTTTCGCCAACTGATGGCCCACAATTCTCACGACTCGGCTATCGATACGGACTCGCTGGAGTGGGAAACGGAGACGGTGGAGTTTGAGAGGAGTGCGGTATGAACCTCCAAAACTATTAAAAACATCTTTGTTAATTGACATAAAGCTGAAATATATACAGTACAGGTCAAAAGTTTGGAAACATTACTATTTTTTATGTTTCTTAGTAGAGTAAGTTTCTTCTGCTCATCAAGCCTGCCTTTATTTGATCAAAAATACAGATTTTTTTTTTAATATTGTGATATATTATTACAATTTAAAATAATTGGTTTTCAATTTATTATACTTTAAATTATCATTTATTTCTGTGATGCAAAGCTGAATTTTCAGGATCATTACTCCAGTCTATCACATGATCCTTTAGAAATCATTCTAATATGATGATTCATTATCAAAGTTGGAAACAGTTCTGCTGCTTAATATTTTTTCATAACCTGTGATACTTTTTTAGGATACTTTGATGAATAAAAAGTAAAAAAATTAAAAAAAATTAAAAAAGAAGCAAATTAAAAAAATAAAAAATAAATCTTTTGTAACAACAATATACTCTACTGGTCAGTAATTTTTTTTCTTTCTTTTTTTGAAATAAATCAATACTTTTATTCAGCCAGGATGTGTTAAATTGATAAAAAGTGATAGTAAAGAAGATTTATATTATTGGAAAATATTTTTTTATTTTGAATAAATGCAGTTCTTTTTAACCTTTTATTCATCAAATATATTAGGCAGCAGAACTGTGTCCAACACTCATAATAAATCAGAATATTAGAATGATTTCTAAAGGATCATGTGATAGACTGGATGTCACATGTGACACTGAAGACTGGAGTAATGATGCTGAAAATTCCGCTTTGCATCACAGGAATAAATTACTTTTTAAAGTATATTCAAATAGAAAACTATTATTTTAAGTTGTAATAATATTTCACAATATTACTGTTTTTTTCTGTATTTTTGATCAAATAAATGCAGGCTTGATGAGCAGAAGAAACTTCTTTCAAAAACATTAAAAATAGTCATGTTTCCAAACTTTTGACCTGTACTGTATGTATTAACCAAGAGTTTCAACACATCACCATCTCTAATCTGTCGTATAGGACGACATGGACTTGAGTGCTTTTGGTTTTGATATTGCCGAGGGGGTGAGCGACTCGTATCTCCCCGGGGATTATGGGATATTCGTGAGCAAGGTGGACAAAGGAAGTATTGCGGAGGGCAGGTTAAGGTGGGTGAACTCGGTGTTCTTGGTCTTCTGTGAAACATTCGCGTTCGCTTCTAACCATCGTTTATTCGTCCCGCAGAGTGAATGACTGGTTGTTGAAGATAAATGATGTGGATCTCGCCAATAAGGACCGGAAGCAGGTCATAAAGGTGGTGTTCAGTGGAGGCGGGGTCATCAACATGGTGGTCCGCAGGAGGAAGTCTCTTGGAGGAAGGATGGTCACCTCTGTTCATCTTACACTGGCAGGGCATAAAGGTCATATCATGGGTCTTTGCCTCTCAGTTGGTGAAGCAGATAAACTACCGTCATCATCACAATGACTCTCTGTCTCTGTCTTGCAGATTGTGGCGTTGGGTTGGAGAGTGGCATGTTCGTATCGTCTGTTTCTCCAGGCAGTCCTGCAGCCAGGGATGGTTCGGTGTGTCCGGGCGATCGGGTTCTCAATGTGAGTCCACTAGTTCAATATCTGATCCGCACTAGTTTTGCTGTTGTAAATTAATTCAGTGAAAAATACTGTTTTTCTTCTTTTGTAAACTATAATTATTGACTTATTGAGAATAGTTTATCAGGGGTGTGATTTTTCAGTGCTTATATGGATTTACATATTTTACTAACTGAAGTACGACCCCAATTTTATAGTTTGATTAACATTAAGAACACAGACAGCGGCAGGAATATTAGGCTGCTGTCACTTTAAGAAATAGCACGGATCCAATACACTGATACTGATACACATGCGTTGTCTTTCTTAACTGTTTACGCTCCCTTAAAGGAGTAGTTCAGTTAAAAAATGAAAATTCTGTCATCATTTGCTCACCTTCCTCTTGTTTTAAACCTGTATGAATTTCTTTCTTCTGCTGAACACAGTCGTATGGGTCATACAAGTCTTTGACCCATGCTTTTTTGCTTGAAGGTGAAGACCCAACTTTATGCATGTTTTGTAAGATTCCCCTAATTGTTAAACATATTTTATTAGATTGTCCTGGACTTAATACATGTAGAATGCTCTTTTATGAAGTTACCTCACTTAAAGCAACACTAAGGAAAATGTTTTACCTTCAAATAATGTTTCCAAAATCGTATCAGTGGTTCATCAAGTCGTAACAGGGTGAACGGCACTTCTGCATTCGCTTTGCGGCCCTCTATCGGCTATAACCGCACTATGCAAGTTTGCCAAACCGGGTCGCGTTTCTGTAGTTCGAATGAGACATAAGAAAACTACAAATTTGACTTGCTTTACGGCAAGCGTTACAATAGTCATTATTTAGTTTTTCTTGGTTTCTGATGTCGCAATACATCATACTTTCATAAAATCATGCGACATACTCTACCTTGTCTGTGGACATCGTTCATTCCAAAGCCGGCGCTGGATAAACAGCGAGCGTGTGTGCGACGGTAGACTGTGGGCGGCGAAATTATTTACGACAGCGGTAATGGACAATTCCGCTTCCAACCTGTAGGGGGACCGACGAGGAAAAGTTCCTTAGTGTTGCTTTAAGGACTTTAGTAAGATTATGCCTGAAAAGGTTTTGGATTTACCATATGTTAATTTTAAAAATCTTGTATAATATGACTTGCAGTTTTTGTTTGTTTGGTTTTTATTGTATTTATTTGATATTTGTATTTTTGTTATTGAATTTTTGCCATGAAAATAGCTTCGAATGCTGACTTGGCACTAAATAAAACAATCTGAATCTGCTGAGCACAAAGGAAGATATTTTGAAGAATGTCGGTAACCAAACAGTTGATGGACCCCATTGACTTCCATACTAGGAAGAAAAATAATATTCCTTTAAGGCAAAACTATGTTTACTAGGATACTCGCCCAGACAGGCACGTTGACATCATTTTGCGTGAAATTATCCGTTCAAGCAAGAAGACGTGAAAGAGAAATCAGTTAATTATTCGCATGCCGCACTCCGGATTGGTGAGAAAACAAAACTTCTCACACATCGAGTACCAAATTGAGCTCTTTTTTGCATCTTCTTGAATGTTTCCATCGGCAAGGCTTACAAACACGTGCAAATGATAAACATTCAAGACAGTGATCGGCCCGATCGGGCAGTCCTCGCTGTCAAGCCCTGCATAAAATCGTGAAGCTCTGATTGGTAGATAGAGCAGAGGTTCATTTGCATGCATACTGGCTCATTAGAGTACACACAGGCATATATATTGAGCATATCTGTTGTGATTGTTTTATGGTTGTTTAATTTTCTCTGGCAGATAAACGGAATTTCACTGGATAATAAATCAGTGAGTGAATGTGAGAATCTCCTGCGGAGCTGCAGAGATTCGCTTTCTCTTTCCCTCCTGAAGGTGAGATTATTATTGATCATATTTATGTCCTTTTCTATGTGATAAATTCGACCAGCTTACTCTTTTCCTGAAGTGTTTAATAGGGGTGTAACAATAGTGTCACAGTATATCACAATACAAAAATGTAACAATATATTGTGGATAGTGACAATATGTATTGTGTTTAGTTCACCCAAAATAAAAATTACTGTGTGAGGAAAAAATTCAAGTTTTCAGAGTTTTAGTGTCAGTACTACATTATACTAAGTATAATGTTAAACATAATGTATAATAATGCAATGGGGGAATATTTGTGGGTCCTGATAATGCCAAATGTCTCTTGTTACCAGTAAAAAGGCCTACATTATTTTAAATATATCTAGTCAGTGACAGTGAAAGCATATTCATCTAAAATAATTCTGTTTTCAGCTTCAGAATCATGAATATTGTTATTCTGGTGTCTCTATTGTCCTGTGCTTTGGGTTTCCAGCACCAAGTCCAAGACTATTCATTTGCGTAATACTGTTTTTATTGCATTTTCTTAAACACTTACACAACAATGTACATCACATGTCTGTAACATCACATATAATGTACAAAAAAAAAAAAAAAACACACCGGGGCTCATATTACATGAAAAGTGCAATAGCACAAACCAACATTGGATAATAAAGTATGTACTTTGGAAGTAAGAGTTAACAATACACTGCAATCAGTAATAGCCACAGATAAGAGAAATAAAATAAAATAAAATGGGGTTAGTGCAAATTAAAATATATTTTCGAATGAATGTAATACCTAATCAAGCATTTTGTTCCTCCTCTATTATATTGTTCATATCCCCTTGCTCAATAAATAATAAAAAAGGGACTCCAAATCCTCTTAAATTGGTCTTCTTTACCCTTAAGAATATATGTTATCTTTTCCACTGCAATGCATGAAGATATTTCTCTTAACCATCGAGTTATAGCAGGCCTTTCTATCTTTTTCCAATAAATGACGATGAGCCGTTTGGCATGTAGAATACACATGTCTACCAATACTTGAGTGTCCTTTTTAATTTTCCAGTTATCTGGATGAATACCAATAATGAAAAGCCCAGGATCCAGTGGCAATCTCACTGAGACTATATGCCATATCATATTATTAATTTCTTTCCAAAACTCTTTTATTTTATCACTTTCCCACATACAATGAATTAATGTGCCTTTTGCACTGTTACATTTAAAACAAGTATCTGGTATGTTGCTATAAATTTTGTTTAGTTTTACCGGAGTTATATAAGTACGCATAAGCCAATTGTACTGTAACAGTTTTAGTCTGCTGTTAACTGTCTGTGTTTGAGCTTTTGCACATGTTTGCTCCCATTTTTCCTTATCTATCTTCAATCCAAGGTCTTGTTCCAAGACTATTCATTTAATCAACAGTACATTTTATTATATGTCTCTGAGTATCGCGATAATATCGTATCGTGAGTTCAGTGTCGTGATATGAGTGTATTGTTACACCCCCTAGTGTTTAATGTTTTACAGTTTTTCTTTCTTTATCCCAGTTTTTCCCACAGAGTCTGTCGGGTCAGAGCATCGCTGAGAGCCAGCGTGACTGTGAAAGGAACTCAAACGGGAAGTCGGCCGATCACCTGCGGCCCTGCAGGAAGCAGCCCACCAGCAACCACTCCACCCATAAAGACACGTACAGCCCGACACGTGACGTGGAGAGCGAGCGCGCGCAGCGTGGCTCTCTGTATCGCTCAGACCCGTATCACGAGATCTGCCTGCATCCCAACTCTAAACGACCCCTCACCTTTCACCCCGTTTCCCCCGGCGACTGCATCACCGTAGAGATGGGTCAGGAGAGGCGGAAACAAAGCGGCGGCACGTGGCCGAAAATGGTAGCGGTTGCTATGACGACTGCTGACAGCATCCCGCCGCTCTCTATCTTTAAGACCCCAAAGAAGCGGAAGTCGATATTTGACGCAGACATGTTTAAACGGCCGGAGACGCCGTCCAAGCTGGACTACCTCAGTTTGTCCCAGAAACATTCCCCGCAGAGCTCGTGGACCGAGGGGTCGCCACAGGTGCCGCCCGACCCGCCCAAACGCAGCGACTCCTTCAAGTTCAAACACAAACCGCAGGGAAGCTCCGCCTCTGATTCGACCATAACCACCGGCTCACCCCCGGCCACGCCCATTCAGACCACGCCCACAGACAAAACCACGCCTGACTTTGATAATCGAGACCGCAATGGGAATGTCGTTCAGAGACAGGGGTCGGGGGAAGTGTGTGGACAGGGCGCAGATGAACCGGAGCTGAGGAGAGGAAGACCGAACTCTGCACCCGCTCAACGCCGGAGCCTCACGCCCCTTAAGATGCCCTTCCCACAGGTGCTGTGCATATTTAATATGCACGTTTCTAAGGCCTCTAAATGATCAAACCATTACTGACACACACAATCTACTTACAATCATGTCGTCTGATTAATAGTTTAGACTTTTTCATCTAGTAAATGTCCTTTTAGTGTGATTGTACAGACGTCCTCCTTCAGCTCGTGCCTCACGTGTCTTTCTGCTGTCAAATCTGCACTGGTTTAAAATGAGAAAAACTTTATATTATTAGTAATATTTCAAGACGAACACTTACTGAAATGAAGCAGCTGAGCTTTACTGGATTATCCAGATGTAGAAGAATTCAAACGAGTATCAAATATGATCATCAGGCTTTTGAGGAAGGTTTATTTGTTCATCTCTCAATCATTGTATTGCATTGCATTATATGTTTTAAAACTACAGAGCTTTGATCATAAAACTCAGCATTTAAATATCATCTTACTAAAATATCACACTATATTATTGGCAGATATTGATATTTATATACATTTTATGTAAGTATCTGTTGTTCTGTTATAAAGCTCTCATTGATTTACATTACAAGCATCAGAATTTCATCACTTTTTGACCATATAAATATCAACATCTGCAGTAAATTGCTTATTTTTGCTCAGTTTGGGCCCTGATATATCAAATATGATACTCAACAATAAACACAAATGTAATTATACCTTGTATAAACTGTTCCATTTCAAGTGTCAGGTTTAACATGCCTGTGCCACTCTCTACTAATCAATTAGTCACAACTAATCAACACAGGGTTGATCCCATGATTCCTCATCCTTGTTCTGTCCTGCAGAGCTTCTCTCATGAGGAACATTCTCCTGAGCCTGTGGATCTGGTCCGGTTCTCTCCTTTCCGCTCCAATCGTCATAGTTCAGGCTTCTCACCTGCACAAGCACGTGAGTTTGACACCAGAAACGCCTGCACAACCATGTTCATTTAAAGCCATAGTTGAGTCTTAGATGAAAAGATTAGATGTTCACGCTGAGTGATGTCAAAAACATTTATTTGTGTGTTTGTGTGTCTAGACACCACTCCCAGGACACTGTCTCCCTACCCAGCTGTCACCGCAGTCATGAGGAACCCAGTGTACACGGCCTGGAGTCACTGTGTCAAAACCACTAACCCTCCTTCAGTTCCAGCACACACATACACTCAAGTCAGGTACACACACACACACACACACACACACACACACACACACACACACACACACACACACACACACACACACACACACACACACACACACACACACACACACACACACACACACACACACACACACACACTAACCTGACCCCTAAACCTGCCCATCACACAAAACTTTCTGCATTTTTACATTTAAAAAAACCCACATTTTATTATGTTTATTAATAATTTTTCCTTGTGAGGACCAGCAAAAAGTTCTCACAAAGTAGGGAATCTCGAGTTTTACTATCCATGTGGGGACATTTGGTCCTCACAAGTATAGATAAAAAACACACACACACACACACACACACACACACACACACACACTCTCCCTGATGTATGTGGTCTGTTCCGATGTGAGACGGTGAACCTCTGTGTGTTCTCGACCTCAGTCCGCAGCACCAGGGCCGATGGAGTGTGGATCTCAACCACAAGTGCTCTGGTGAACTCTTCGACAGCTCTCGCGGCTCAGGACAGCACAACACCAACTCCCTGCCCTCCAGCGCCAGACTGGGTGTGTAACACACACTTCTCTCTCATGTGACCTCATCTTTTGTCATGTTCTGCAGTGAGAATAACACGTGGACTGCAGTTATTGACGCTTGTCAACAATAGAGAAGCTTTAAGGTCTCCTTGCATTTCTCAGCCAAAGTTTAAGCTTAACATTTGAAAGCAAAAAAAATCAAAGACAGCTATAAATGTTGTTTAATAAAGTAAAATGATTATTATAAGCATTATAATAATAATAATAATAATAATAATAATAATAATTATTATTATTATTATTATTAAGCATTCTATTTTTATTTCACAGTACAATATTATTATTAATATATTAATAAATTAATTTATTTATTGGCTTAATTTCTGTAATGTAATAATTATATTTGAAAAATAAAACGGTTTATTTTAGCAAACAATGACAATATTATTATTATTAATATTAAATCCTCTCTTTTTATTTTACAGTACAATAGTATTAATGTTGTAATATATTTCTTAATGGTTGAATGTTTTTCATTTAAAGGTATAGCGGAGGATTTTTTACTTCCGGGTGGATCACCTATACTATTGGTCCTCCTAATTGTCAATCATTCTGGTGAATCAATCAAACTTATTCAAAAGGTGGAGAGGGCGGGTCTTATCTAAAATTCGGAAAGATCCTCCACTATACCTTTAATTAAAATATTAAAATAATAATATTATTATTATTATTATTATTATTAATAATAAATACTCTGTTTTTTTATTAGTACAATAGTATTGTTATAAAAACAATTTTCTTTATTGATTTAGTTTGTATAATTTAAAAAAATATATTTTTTAAATAATCGTAATAGTGCTTATTATTAGCATGCACCTGAAGGTTTGTCACCTTTTGCACTGTCATAAGTTTGCACACATGTTGACAATTTCAAATCATAATTGGAAATATAAAATCTTTATTGATGAATCCAACATCTGAGATTGACATTCACAGTCTAAAATATGCAGTCTGTGATTGGTCATCTGAAGTCTGTGGTCAATAACAGTTGATGATGATGTAATTGTGGATGAATGTAACTGATCGTGATTATGATTGTGTTCATGTGTGTAGGTTTGTCTCAGTACCGCGAGCAGCGCATTAAGATTCCCTCCACCCCTCGCTACGCTCGATCCGTTCACGGCTCTGATAGAGGTAACATTACATGTGCTCAACACACTTCCTGTGCTGTTGCATGGATGGATGTACACATAACAGTACAAATCAAAACATTACGGACTTTGTGAAGTTTTTTTGCTGTTGTGTTTCAGGATCACTCTCTCACTCTGACTGCAGCAGCCCAAGTCTCGTAACTCCGCCCCTTTCTCCTCTGGACGCCGCCTCCTTCACCAGCAGCCAATCACAGGGCTCCATCTCCGCCCACACCAGGCTGTCAGTCAGCCCTGTGTCAATAGACCGGAGAAGGGACAGGTAGAATTAGAAATATAAAAAATTAATGTTCTGTCATCATTTACTCACCCTCATAAAAATCTCTGAAAATCTCACCATTTTTTCATTGATTCATAGTAAGTACAAAAAGGACATAAAAGCACCATAACAATAGTCCACATGACGTCTACTGAAGTCTTATGATCGATATATGTTAGAAACTTCATACCCATTCACTTCATACCCATTCACAGAGTTTCACTGAAAGGGATACTTCACCGATTAGCATTAAGCTTTGTATCTTCGCATGACCGTGCTTCCCTCCCTCATGTCCCCCTGAGACGAGAGATTTATGTATTTTTTGTCTGGAAAAAATCCTCCGATGACGCAAATTTTAACTTTGCGTCATCGGAGGATTTTTTGGCCAGAGGCTGAAGACTCCAGCCAGTAGTAGAGGCTGTCCCGCATGTTTTCAACCTGTCCACAGAGGGATCTCACTCACAGAATGTACACATAGTGTCAGCCATCTTTCTTTGGAAGCTAAGCTAGCAGGCTGAGTAGTAGGGGTTAGAAAGCTGAGTAGTAGGGTGTTACCATCCTCTTTTTCCCGGACATGTCCGGCCATCGAGATCGTCCATAATGTCCGGGATTCGGCTTTTGCTTTCTGCGGTCGCCATTCATTGTTTACATGCACACCTTTTGTTTCAATCGAACTGAATTCATTGCGATTGGTGAATCTGAATGTAGCGTTTACATGAACGCTAAACCAGTGGTCGGTTGATGTGCGTTTTAGCATTGGTAAGCAAATCCCGCTCCTCCGTGAGAGGTACGAGACCGGTGCGTCTCACAGGTGTCACTCATCAGTAATCACACCACCGGCCTCGCGTCGTTCTCCCGCGGCCCCTCAGCCTCGTCCTGCTCGCCACAGTAAACATGATGAATGGCGACTGTAGAACGCAAAAGCCGAATCCCGGACATTTTGGGCGATCTCGAAATCCCGGGCAGACTCGTCAGTCGTCACGGAGACTCACGATAAAACGGCGTCTTATAAGTTTCGAGTCAACTAGTAGCCTAGCCTAGTTGTTTAACTGCGCTCTGTAACCGGTAGGCGTGGCTTGGGAGTGGCCTCGTAGGGCAGCGAAGCAAGTGCATTCTGGGAGTTGTAGTCTTTCATCCACATGAGCCAAAAATACATTGTCTGGCTTTTCTCCGTCTAGAAGGCTCCAACTTCTGAAAAAATTTCCCAATAAATGACCCAATTTAAATACACATTAATCTTTCCAGAGGTGAAGTATCCCTTTAAGTAACAATATCACACAGCTCTATAAAAACACGAGGGTGAGTAAATGTGTTGCTTCTGTCCTCATCTTACAGCCTGTCACGGGCCGTTCTCCTCCTCTTCATCTCGTCTTCCTCTCTCGGTCTATATTTATCTCAGTTCTGCTTGACTCCTTTCTAGTCTGTCTGTTCTTCTGCCCCATTTCTCTCCTTTCTCTTCCTCCTGCTCCAGATGTGCGTTGCGTAACAGGTCTAACCTGAAGCTTTCTCGAGCTCAGAGATCGTGGTTTGCGTCTTTACGGATCCTGAGGTTTGTCCACTACACAGTGAGAACACAAAAACCAACAAACAAACCATGTTTCGGCTCAGTTTTTGCTGTTCAAGTGAATTTATCTGATGCGATTTGCTTTTCTCTTAAAATGCATGCTATTTAAAGTAGTGCTCAATCGAAAACATCTGTGACAACTGATCAATAAAACTGATAATTGATAATGAAAATAATAATAATTATTATTAGCGATTAATCACATATTTGTGAAAAGCACATTTCTATGTAGAAAACGCACCTGAACATGCACAGATGAGTTCCTGCGGGACAAGCATAACTTACATCTTGCTATGTTAAATGTATGTTTAAAATGCTACATGTAATGCATGTAATTATATTTTATGAGAGCAGTAACAAGTAACACGTTTTTTATTGAGTGATTTTTAACCTTAAATCTGTGGCAAGCAGTTGTTTTTTGTGTAGAATGTAATGTTTTTATATTAACCATTTTTGCACATAATGTATAGCATACCCTATAGAGCAGGGATAGGCAACTCCGGTCCTGGAGGGCCACTGTCCTGCAAAGTTTAGCTTCAGCCCTGATAAAAACTCACCTGCCTGTATCTATCTAGTAATCCTGAAATCACTGATTGCCTTGTTCAGGTGTGTTTAATTAGGGCTAAAGCTAAACTCTGCAGGACAGTGGCCCTCCAGGACCGGAGTTGCCTATCCCTGCTATAGAGCCTAATATTAATAATATAAGTTTAATATTGCATTTACACTTACATTTGGCAGACGTTTTAATCGCTTTGAAATCATGTCTGTAGCTTTTTATAAAAGCAAAAGCAAAATTATTTTCTGTTTGGCAGAATGTCACATATTAAGAACTTTTGAAATTTTGGTAGATCATACAGCAACTGTTATCATATACATATCTGAACATGGCAGTAAATGCATGTGTGTGTGTGTGTGTGTGTGTGTAGATTAGATTTTTTTGGTTTTGTTGGTTGCTGAAGCCCATATTGTGTGTTTTGGCGTTTCAGGCCGTACATAGAAGAGCCACGGTGTGTCACTATCCCCAAAGGGGCGGAGCCTCTGGGCATCTCCATCGTGGGCGGGGAGAATGGCGGGATTTTTGTTTCCAAGGTAACGGGGGGCAGCATCGCTCAACAGCACCACCTGGAGTTTGGAGATCAGCTGCTCGAGGTGGGTTAGAAAACGCATAGAAATAAAGAGCTTCCTTTGAAATGGAAAACATGTGAATCTCTCCTTTTGTCTCTCTTTAGTTTAACGGCATTAATCTCAGGAACGCCACGGAGCAGCAGGCGAGACTCATCATTGGGCAGCAGTGTGACATCATCACCATACTGGCTCAGTACAACCCACACATGTACCAACTGGGCAATCACTCTCGCTCTAGGTACACACACACACACACACACACACACACACACACACACACACACACACACACACACACACACAACACAACACACGTGACTCTCTGGTGCTTCACAATCCTGACATGGCAAGTCAAATTTATTTGTATAGCGCTTTTCCACTATATGGTTTCAAAGCAGCTTTACAGAAAAGCTTGGTACTAATATTAATATCTTCATGCCTTATAGTTGAATTGAGCAGATTAGAGCTGGGCGATACTATAGTTTACATTTTGTGATACAAGCAATCAAGCAGTTGATTTGCTATATACCGTATTGTTCCAAATATAAGACGATGGTTTTTTCTTAGATATACATCTGGAAAAAATAACGGTCTGTTATATTCAGGGTCTAGACTTTTACATTTCAATAATACACCCGCAACAATAGGTGGCGCCAAATACACGTAAAACGAGTGTGCCAAGAAATGCAGTGTGTCAGAGTGTAATGTTAGAAGTTCGCGAGTCTTAAAACCTTTCCGTCTAAAGCCCCGTTCACACCGCCAGCGACACGCAGCGACAAAGCGACATGATCCCATTCATTTCAATGGAGCACTGGCGACTTCCGGCGACACGAGCGACAGTGACCGTTGGCGACAGAATGTGGGCGTGTCAAGCGACGTGAGACACGTGACAAAAGTTCAGAAATGTCAACTTTATGCAAATGAGAAGCGATTTTCGCGAGCGATAACCAATAGGAAAGAAGCCTTTCAGTAGAGCTCAGCTCCCGTCACCGTCTCGAGTCTCGAGTGCAGGCAAGACAGAAGAGTTCGAGGGCGATTTCACTGTTTTATATGATTTGACTGTAACTAACCACAAACATGGATATAATAAAACGATGCATGGAAAAGAAACTGTCGACAGTCTCAGTGAGTTTAATTCATACATTTATAGTTCGAGTGTTGTAGTTTTATGATGCAAGTTTAGCACTGCTGCAGTTCATTTTACAGTTTCCCCTGCATTATGTTGACTATTAGGGACAAGAAAATTGATTATTTGTCAAATTCGAATGACTTTTTAGTAATTTATGACAGTATGAGTTAATTTGTAGATTGATCGATCGTTAATCTAGTAAATGATTTAATCCACTGAACACTGCTGTGTGGTAATATAAAAACACTCTCCCAACAGCATACCGTTTCTTTTGAGCCTAATTCCTAGTCAAATTAAAATGATATAGTTGTATCACTTGTGAGGGTATTTTGTGTGTGGCCAGACGTGCAGTCTACCAATCACATTAGAGCGACAGCACTACCAACGCCCAAAAGCGACTTCACAGTACAGAGACTAGCGACATACAGCGACAAAGTCGCTGGCGGTGTGAACGGGGCTTAAGAGCCGCCTGACTGTCTCGTGTGTGTGCCTCGCGGACTGGACCAAACTTCCCCCGTACGTGATAAACGTTAAGACGGTACCCAAATTTCAAAACTGCAATAAGATTTCACTTCTACTGTTGATGATGTTTTGGTAGGCTACATGGTTTTCACTATGAGATGGATAGCCTAATTGTTATATAGGCTTAATTCAGATGGACTACAGCTTATTTAATGGTATGCCATTTTTAAATGTGATCGTTGGTACATTTTACTAGTGTTTACCATACCGGTACTTTCAATACAAAAATTTTAATATGACAATTATTTCCAAATAAAACAAATTTCTTTATAAAACCTAAGATTTGGTCTCCTAAAAACCTTTTTCCAAAAGGTACATCTTGACAAAGGTGGCTGGTCTTATAATCAGGGTCGTCTTATATTCTGAACAATACGGTACTAGGCTGTATTACAGGGTTAAAATTTCAATCATATCGCCCAATCCTAAGCTGTTTAGCAGGAGTTTTGAAAGTAGTCATGGCATAATATTCATTACTTCAATGAGCTCATTGTTTCTGCCTGTAATTATTACATTGTTTAAATTAATGAATTTTTTGATAGCTATACAAATAAATGTGAATTGAATTGATTTAATAATACTAATACTTATCCATGTCAACCAATGCTGCCAGCTCCCGGATGGAGTCGTCCATAAGCTCTCACTCCACACCCGGGACCCCCGAGACGCTCAGCGAACAGGACGAGGGCACCGTGACTCCGCCCTCCAAACAGGCCACGCCCACATCCAGCCCTCGCAGCGCCGACAGGTAATAAACGCATTATTTTTCCATCGCTGTCATCAGTGTGAACCAAGTGTGCTGCACAAGTGCTGAAAAGTGAAGCCAAAGCGTCTCGATCGCCCCCCTGGTGGCTGGTCCCAGTATAGCTCATAAGCCCCGCCCTCCCCATGAAGTCTAATGGGACATGATCAAATACATTAAACATTAAACAATCAAATACATTTTTTTCAAAGATATTTTCTGTCATTTTAGGTAGTTTTTATCACACTGATGTAAGTTTAAGTGTTAGTTTTTTTAAATAAGTTTGGTCTTAGTTATTTGATGCTATAAAAAACGGGAATATGACGTCATGATTGACAGCTGTGATTGACAGCTTCTCTAAACGAAGTCACTGAGGCACCAACTTCAGCTTTAATTGGAGCTTCTAAATGTCCATAACTGTTTATTTCACACAGTAAACTTTGTACTAACCGTTTCTGCGAGAGTGAGGACCTTGATATCGCTACTCTACTTCACGTGTGTGAGTGAGGGCGGGACCTTGATATCACGACTCCACTTCACGTTCACTAATGTGCAGAATCAGGTCCCAAATCTGCGTAAGATGTCAGCTCTATATTAGGACTTTGGCGGCTTCACTTTTCACCAATGGAAGAGAGTGAAGGGGCGTCATCCAACTTTTTTTACAGTCTATGGTGTGAACACATCCACTGCTCTGATTGGTTTAACTGCGCCGTCTGCTCTGTGATTGGCCAGGGATCGGAGTGAGGGCAGGAAGCATGCGGAGCCGAGGCAGGTGGTGCTGAGGAAGACTCAGGTGGACCCAGGGTTGAAGATCTGCGGAGGAAACCTGACCGGGGTGTTTGTTGAGGGCGTAGAAGAGGACGGTTCTGCTCGAGGAGCCGATGGCCTGCAGCCTGGAGACCTGATACTGGAGGTACGGAAGAGACATCACACACATCTGAGGTGGCCTTACTGCTGGGCGGTATACCGGTTCATACCGAATACCGGTGTTTATTTTGTTATGATATTAATTTTTTATATACCTCAATACCAGTGTATGTCGCTTAAACAACACTGGGAACGCAGGCGCGGTGCGACACTGTCTGAGAGGGTCTTTTCACTGTTGCACTGTGGTGATGCTCAGCTGTGTGTGTGTTACTGAACGTGACGGTGAAGATGGAGAGGTTAAACTATAATTGATAACTGTCAAATTATATTAGTGTTTCCCATACATTGGTTCACAATATCAACACTGCCCGCCACAAATAGATTTTCCAAAAGGCTTTGACATCGTTGAATAAACATGAGCACTGCACGTTTCAAAGTCGAAACGCGGCGTGGGTGTTTTTATATGACACTGTCTGACTTTAGAAAAGTTTCGATGTTATTTTCATTTAATCTTTGATAATTCGCCTTATAAAGCAGTGTTTATGAGCACCGCTATTTCTGCCGCTCCTAAAGCGCCTCCTGCTGGCACCTCTCTGTAAACAGCCTTGCAAACCTGTATTAATAATAGTGTGGAATCTTTCCACAATATTCACTCGTGACGATAAAATAGTGCATTTTAAGGGCCCTTTCACATCTACCTTGTTTGGTCCGGATTTTCTGACTTTTCAGTTTGATCCGAATCAAAATTACAGGTGTGAACCCTCCCCCGGACCACGGCCCGCACCAGCTGACCAAATTTGGTCCGACAAAAAGAGGTCGTCTCGGTCCGGATCAAACTGAACAAAGGTTTGGTTCGTTTCTAGTGTGAATGCATTTTCTGTTTGGTTCGGACTTTCAGACTATTTACAGGAAGTTCCGGTGGTTCCCGCGTCTCCTAAACCACTGAATGTTCGCACAACGAGGATGTTCATTTGGCGAATGTGAACTAGCCTCGAGTATAGCTGGAGCTGCAGGGAGTAATGCCGTAATAATTCAAAGTTTCCCGCCGAATTGACAACACGCTGACGTCAGACGCACGTCCGTTTACAAACCAATCAATGTCAAGATGCAGCCCACAGAGATGATGACGACAGGACGCGAGTACGTCATGTAAAGGTCTTTAGTGCGCTCGCATAATTGCAATGAGAAACCAAACCAAAACTAACCGAATGTATATAGTGTATCAAAACATGAACTTTGGTTCGGACCTTGGTGTGGACTTTCAGGTGTGAAAACGCCCTAAGTCACTCTACTGCAGTGTTTCCTCTCTCGATCAGTAGAGAATGTGGTTAACACCCAGTCATGCTTGAAACAAATAATAATACCGTCATATACGGTAAAACCGGTGTATTTTTGGTCATTCCGCCCAGCACTTGGTGGCCTCTACAATACGGTTCCCTGTTGTGATGTAATTTCCTGTTTGCAGTGTAACTCAGTAAGTCTGAAGAATAAGACCGCTGAGGAGGTGTACCTGGAGATCCTGAAACCCGCGGAGAACGTCGTCCTCAGAGTCCAGAACCGACCCGAACACTTCAGGAGGGTCAAAGACGCACCAGGAGACGGTTTTTACATCAGGTAACGGACTGTTAATAGTCCATTAATAATAAAGATTAATGTTATTTATTACACGTCTAGAAATCTTGATTCTGATTGGTCACTTGTTGCATTTTGGGGTCAGATATTTGTGTATCATGACATCTTAAACTGCACAATAATTTTGTCCTTCGTTTATTTTCTTCATGACCCTGTCTGGGTTAATAATGTGATTTATGATCAGACCGTTTCCTTTTGAATGATAAATTAATTTAAACATTAAGTTTCATAAAGGCCACATCGTGAAATCCCCACATGTATTATTTTTAGTTAGTGATAATAACCCTACCTGTCACATATAAATATTTACTGACCACAATAACTGTTTGTTCCTCTGACTGAAAACAATCAGAGCAAATAGGTAGATATTAAGATATTTACTAAATATTTTCAAAAAGATTTATATGTATACATTATATCATCTATATGGTTGCATGATGCTTTGCATGTTCTTACTCTTCATCTGTTTGTCTTCCAGGGCTTTATTTGACCATGTCGGTGATTTAGAGCAGGAGTTGAGTTTCAAGAAGGATGATATTCTCTACGTGGACGACACGCTGCCCAGGGGGAATTTCGGCTACTGGTTGGCATGGCAACTGGACGAGAATGCACAGAAACTGATGCGCGGACATGTGCCCAGCAAGTGCATGTAGGTCTTCATGTGATATTCATGTGATAATCACTGTTTTTTATTTATTTATAATTAGACATGAAAAGTTAATTTTTCTTTAATACTTGAGTCAAGCTGTTTAAAGTCCCCCTGTAGTTTATCCCTTAAAACTCATCTCTGATCACCAAAATGACATATTTAAAGAAACATTTTCTTGAAATATGCCTTAAAATATCTTGAATGTAACTGGACACCCTTGCCTCATTTAGTATGCGCGGTTCTATGAATATGCAAATGAGCCCCGCCTCCACTCACGCACTCAGCTCAGAGATCCACTGGTTGACGATCACACGTTGATCTGATTGGTTACAAGGTAGTTTGTGACGTCAGAAACACCAGCGATTTCAAAGTCTTTGGTTCACTGCAGTTTTAAGGAGGAAATACTCAGCAATGGTGTCGACTTATGAATTTACACATGGTTTGTGTTAAAGCACATTAAAAACACCACATAGACACATAAACAACATTAAAAGCTGGATTTTCACCACAGGGGGACTTTAAAAACTTCAGTGCACATGATAAAGCGTGTATGCATCTTATAAGATATATGTGTGTGTGTGTGTGTGTGTGTAGGATGGATCAAGACTCCCAGCGGCGGTACAGCATCACAGACGGGAAGGACGAGAGCGGTTCCGGTAAAACGCTCTCAGCCGCGGCGCGCCGGTCGTTCTTTCGGCGTAAACTCAAACACAAACGCAGCAGCTCTAAAGACGCCCGTGATGCTCCTGCGTTAGACACCGTCAGCACGGACTCAGTGCTGTTCATGGAGGGTGAGCAACACACATGTAGCTCTGTAGCGCTAAAACTTCACCTTTCAAAACTTCATTTCTCATTTTATGTGATGGTGTGTGTTCAGACTGTGTAAGTCCGGCCTATCAGCGCGTGCAGAAAGTGGAATCGGCCAATCGCAGGCCGGTGTTGATACTGGGGCCTCTTGTCGAGCCAATCAAAGACATGCTGCTCAGAGAGGCTCCTGGGAAATACTGCCGCTGTTTACCTGGTGAGATCTACTCGCATCTGACACGTAATGTCAATTTAAAGAGGTCATGACATGACATGAACATTAATATGTTCCTTGAGGTTCACTTATAATGTTAATAAAGTTTTGTGCACAAAAATTTTCAACCCTTTGTCTAAAACAATTGTTTTTTAAGGCGTGTCAGGAAAAAACGGCCACTGATCTGATTGGCTAAAGTCATTAGATAGGAAACGATATCAACGGCGACTCACTATTGCAAGCGAGTAAGTGTTCTGAAAACATTATCCACATAAAGCCGTCATTTACAGACAAGTGATGCGGTTAGTGATGCAGCTTCTGTCAGATCCACTACAGTCGCTGCTTCATCTGTCATCAAACTGTGCCTCGTTTACAACTCCGAACAAACATATAATCCTCCAGCGTGCTTCGGGACGCCATTAAAATAAACCATCCAGACACACTAATCCCGCAATATCCAAACAAGCCGTTTTTGGAGCTTGAAAGAAAGTTAAGAAACTTGCCGGATGTTTTTTTATGGTACACAGACCTCTTGTGTGTCAAAGATCAAAGCACAATGTAATGTCATGACCCCTTTAACACACTCACCGCAACTTCAGCAGGACTGAGTTCTCACGTTTGCCGGTTCATCATATTCTTTGTCACTCGCTCTTGGTGTTGTTCAGAGGGGATGAAGGCGACCCAGCAGGCCATTGAGCGCGGCGTCAAAGACTGTCTCTTCATCGATTACAAGCGCAGGAGCGGACACTTCGACGTCACCACTGTGGCCTCCATTAAAGAGATCACAGAGAAGGTGAGAGACCTCAGACTCGGGTCCCGTCGGGTTTCAGTTCGAAGTCAGTCCGGCTCAATCTGAGCTGATTTCAGCGATATGTTGTGTTTCGCTTAAAGACAAAGAAGCGTATTGTGGACTAATGTAACAGGAGAATCACCATCTGGAAACATTAAGAAGAAGAAATGAATACATTGCATGAAAAGTATCTGATAAATTAATAAATGTATATAAATGACAAAGTAACAAATGTAACAAAACAGTAAAAAATGAGGAAATTCATCATGAAATCAGTGATTCAGTTCCAAAGGTTCTAAACCAATGCTTTAAAATTGTATTTTATTAGTTAAAATAAATATTTACTATATAAACAATATTTGCACTTACACAATATGTGTATATATGTATGTAATATGATACAATGAAACAATATGCTAGTTTTTGTAGCTGTAATGCATGTAGTATATAGTAAATATATTAATATTATTAATACATATTTTTATTCTCTCTCTTTCTCTCTACAATATATTATAAAAAATAAAAATAGAATAAATGTAATGTTATTGTAATATAGATATAGTAATCTCATAAATCTCATCATATTTATCACTGGAAGCATTGTCATTGTTCACGGTCTCTCTGCTGAGGTCACGCTGTCTCTCTCTGTGTCTCAGGAGTGTCACTGTCTGCTGGACATCGCTCCTCACGCCATCGAGCGCCTGCACGTCGTCAACATTTACCCCATCGTCATATTCATACGGTACAGAAACGCCAAGCAGATCAAGTAAGTGACGTCACGTCTGCCTTTGACAAATGCTCATCTCTAATTCATCCATTTTTCCTCTGATTATGAAGTATTAATGTTTCTCGTCACGTTCATTGACATTGCATCTTTATATTGCATTGACAACACACTGTCTGATTCTTCACTGCGTGACTCTATGGAGTCGGTTCTTTATGGAAACGACTCTATTTGAATCAGTCTGATGAGTCGCTCTACTAAAGCCAGACTGAGCTCAATGAATCATTGATGACTAATAGCGACTCCTAGCAGGGTTCGTACACGGTGCTTGAATTTGTCTTTTTGAAATGTATGTCCTGGAAAATCCCTGAAAACTGCCATATTTTTGAAGAGGAGCTTGCATTTTTTTAGAGAAAATACAATCGTTTCAAAATGACAATTTCAAAATGAACGCTGCAGTCCGTCTGAGATATAGAGCTATTTCGCATGATATTAAGCTTATGATGAGTATATAACACAACTTTCATTCTTCAGGTCAATCAGATATTCATGGAAAACAATCAGTTTCAATATCCTTTCAATGGTTAGGGGGATTTTATGAAGCATCAGATACCGTATCTGGGCCATTCTACAGAATTGGTTCAAAGTCAGAGTTGGAAACGTCTTGAAAAAAATGTGTCTTTTTCCACAAATTTTGTTCGTATGCAAATTGTATAATATCAAAGGTAGACATTTGCAGTAATTGTGCAGTTAATTATCATATTGTATTTTCAGAAAGTTTTGGAAATATTTTTCCTCTCCCCAAACTTGTCACTACCGAAACACAATAATAAATCATTTACAAAGAAGGCTTATATTGACCTATTCATATTTTGTTTACATTTAACTTGTAAATATATATTTTTTGCTATTTAAAAAAAAAAAAAAAGTCTTCACAGGTAAATCAATAACTATTACAATTTTAACAATATTTCAAGTGTAATTTATAAGATTTGTTGTATTTTGAATCCAATCTTTCTTTGTAAAAGGCATGAAGTTAATCATATATCATATAAAAATAAAATAAATGTTTTTTTTTTACTTTTTAAAAGAAATCAAAAAGATATTTTTAAAAACAATAATGGAAATTTTTTAAAAATGAACTTTTCAGTATCATTTTCACAAGTTGAAATTTAGGGGTTAGGGTTCGGGACAGTACCCAATAAATGATGATTTTATATAAAGCTTACTGATATTTTAAATATTATTGTGGGATTCAATAGATAATAGAAGGATCTTTGTAAGCATCTAAAATTTGATTACTTAAATGCTTTTTAAATGTGTTTTTTGGTTGTGGGACAGCAGTTTGCACCAGTTCTGTAGAATGGCCCATATATGTAATTTGAGTAAAAAAAATTAATAAATAATAAAGATATTGTTTGATAAGTGCTGATTGTAGTCCTCGAAATCCACAAAAGTAGTGCTTGAAAAGTCCTTGAATTTCATTTGACCGAATCTGTACGAACCCTATAGCAGTCATCAGCTGTGCTTTCACATGTGTTTGACTAGTGTGCGGTTTGGCAATAGTTGTGTGTCTGTACTCAGTGTGTGTGTGTGTTGTGTGTGTGTGTGTGTTGACTCAGGGAGCAGAAAGATCCCGTATATCTGCGAGACAAAGTGTCACAAAAACATTCCAAAGAGCAGTTTGAGTCGGCGCAGAGGATCGAACAAGACTACAGCAAATACTTCACAGGTCTGACACACACACGCATTTCCACGTTTGACGCACATGTGACGACGACGTGTCAGTGTGTTGATTTGTGTTGGTGCTGTTCCGATGCAGGTGTCGTCCAGGCCGGCAGTCTGTCCAACATATGCACTCAGATCATGGCCATCGTGGACCAGGAGCAGAACAAAGTCCTGTGGATTCCTGACGGGAGCACGTGAAGAAAGGCAGATCAACACACACATCTTTCACAATAACTACAATCTCACACTGGTTCAACACTCCACTGCTGTAGGGCTGGGCTCTCGTTTAATATTATATATTATTTGGTATCATCTGATTGGAGGATTAGTTTGCATCATCACTCGCAGAATGCTCATAAATGTCCCTTTTGTAATTGTCTGTAAATATCGCTGTTTATTAGTTCTGGCCCAGCCCTGAACAAACTCTCAGGCGACGATCACATCAGTTTAGTGTCGTTTGCGACGTGAGCGAGCAGCAATATCATGTTTTCTCTGTGGTAACACTAATTTATGAGGGCTTTCATGTAGTTCTTCATGTTTACAGAGTTGTTACATGTTACTTGAACGTTTAACTTCACGCATCTGTCCGATCCAAGCTAGTTCGACGCGGACGCTCAACTTTACGGTTAAAAATACTGACTGTTCGGTGTGTTTTCTGATCGCTGTGTTAAAGGATTCGTTCACCTGTCAGTGCAGATGTTTAGCGGGATGTTTGAGCGGCTCTTTTGCACACGCTGAAAGCAGACGCGCTGGAAATCCTCAAAACAGCGAAGAAGCTCCAGAAAATAATGCGTTTTAAAAGCCGAGAGGGGTTTTCTGTGGAAGCTTGTTTCCGACACAGAATAAAACATTTTAAAAGATAATTGAGACTTTTTATCTCACAATTGCGAGAAATAAAATCGCAATTGCGTCTTATAAAGTCAGAATTCTGACTTTTTTGTTGACTTTATATCTCGCAATTCTGACTTTATTTCTCGCAATTCTGAATTTATATTTTGCAATTCTGACTTTGTATCTCGCAATTCTGACTTTATATCTCGCAATTCTGACTTTATAACACGTAATTGCGACTTTATTTCACGCAATTCTGACTTTATCTCTCCCAATTGCGAGATATAAAGTCAGAATTGCGAGATATAAAGTCAGAATTGCGAGATATAAAGTCAGAATTGCGAGATATAAAGTCAGAATTGCGAGATATAGGCTAAACTATTCTGAGGTAAAAAAACTACAAAAAAGAATTTTCCTTAGAATTGGAGTTTATATCTCGCAATTCTGACTTTATAACACGTAATTGCGACTTTATTTCACGCAATTCTGACTTTATATCTCCCAATTGCGAGATATAAAGTCAGAATTGCGAGATATAAAGTCAGAATTGCGAGATATAAAGTCAGAATTGCGAGATATAAAGTCAGAATTGCGAGATATAGGCTAAACTATTCTGAGGTAAAAAAAAACTACAAAAAAGAATTTTCCTTAGAATTGGAGTTTATATCTCACAATTGTGAGAAAAGATGTCAGAATTGCGAGATAAAAACTCGCAGTTATGTGTTATAAAGTCAGAATTGCGTGATATAAACTCGCAATTGTGAGATAAAAAGTCGCAATTATCTTTTAAAATGTTTTATTCTGTGGCGGAAACAAGCTTCCATAGTTTTCTCACTCAAAGCTGTCATGAATCAGGATGAAGTGCACGAGTTTGTGATGTTCGACAGCGTTCGTCTCCATTGCATGGAAAAGAGCAGCGGGAACGTCGGCTTTGAAACGACAGGCGTTTTCGGGTGAACCATTCCTTTACACTTCAATGTAGCAGTTTCTTTATTTCATTTTCTTTTAAGTGTACTTTTTTTATTATTTAAATGAGCGATGCAATAATCTGCTGCATGATCATTTTTACTATATGCTCTGATTATTTTTACTGTCCGGTTCGTTTTTTTTTAACTCTAATTTAAATGTGTTTTGTAGGCTTGATAGTGCTTGTATCCTAAAGCTCCTCTCCTCTTCAGAAACACGTGTGCCAAAGGGTTTCCTCTGCTTTGCCTGTATTTTGCACTTGAGTTCAGCGGAAAGGTGGACACAAACCTACTTTATTAATCCCAGACGCGAGATTGAGCAATCCTCGTTCAGGAATAGTTAGTTAATCCTCTCTGTAGTGAAACTCAGAGCTTTGGTACTACACTAGTCTTCCTGTTTACCTTAGCCACAGTGACATCACTTCCTTCTGACCCCCATCCCCCGATGACCAATGAAACGAGTCGCCTGGTTTAGCTGCTTCAACATCACGTCATGTTCATCATCATAACTCTGGTGTCTTGTGTTTGTAGCTGGAAACAAACCCACGTAATTCCATTTAAAATAGTTTTGCATTATGTTTTATAATTGTATAACACATTGGTACTGCCACATTAAAGAATCCTATGACGAAAACATGATTTTTGTAATTGTTACATTAATAAAGTCTAAATTAAGCACGGTTGTTTAAATGTAATTTATTCTTTTAGCAGAGCAACTTTGAGTCTGTATGTTTTCAGTTCATGGTGACATCATGGAAAACCTATAAGGAATTTAAAATTCTATAAAATTCTACAATCTGTGGTGTTTTCATGGTGCAAATTTAGGATGATATGGTTTGAAGTTCCTGTGAGGAGTCACCAGATGGCGTCATATCCTACTTCAGTGTGATCGTCATCATCATGAGGGTTATATAAACATCAAATATCAGGTGAAATATTATTTCTGGATGACCAAAATATCAGATGGCAGAATGAAGATGATTTGTTTTCATGCAAAACGGCTCATGTTGATGCAAATGTTGCTTTTTTTTTACTAGCAAAAGAAAACAAATCTCACTTTTATTTTTAGTAACTTTTCCAGTGAGCTTTTGTAAATATATTTGCGTCCTTGTGTGGAATATTAGGTTATTTTTTTCCCCAACAGATCCCTGATTTTGCTTTACTTTGTCAGAAGTGTGTGGATTCAGATGGAGAAACTCTTCAACGACGGGGATATATGGAATAAAATCTGAAAAGTAATACATTTAAGATATATGTTAAACAATATAACGCATGCAGGTCTGGTGGTGTGCAATAATTCATGATGTGAAACCTTTACTATGTTAACCAATAACCACTCTATCCTCAAATACCATACTGTGGTTACGAGGGTGTGATCCCAGATAATGTTTATTGACATTAGATTCAACAAAAGGGAACCTTTAGAGGAACTTTCTGTGTTTGCTGAGAATTATGGGGGGTGCCAATATGAATGACGTTAACCATGAAAAACAACTGATTATTGATTGACAAATGAATATTTGTAACAAACTTGTCAACGCTCTTAATTTTAAAGGCATAGATATGTACCACTATGCCACATTTCAATATAAAAAATGGGGGAAAAGTGATTTTAAAAGTGTGTGTGTGTGTGTATGTATACAGTACCGGTCAAAAGTTTGGGGTCAGAAATTAGTTTAATTTCTTTGTTTTTAAAGAAATTAATACTTTTATTCAACAAGGATGTTAAATTGATCAAAAGTGATAGTAAAGATTTATATTGTTAGAAAAGATCAAACTTTTGAACGGTAGTGTGTATTAGTACAAAATATTTATATTTTAAATATCCTAATGAATCCTGAAAAAAGTTAAATTAAGCAACACAACTGTTTCCAACATTGATAATAAATCATCATATTGTACTGATTTCTGAAGGATCATGTGACACTGAAGACTGGAGTAATGATGCTGAACATTCAGCTTTGATCACAGGAATAAATTATGAAATATGAAGTATATTCAAATAGAAAACCATTATTTTAAATTGTAATATTTCACAATAGCACTGTTTTTTTCCTGATCAAATAAATGCAGGCTTGATGAGCATAAGAGACTTCCCTCAAAAACATTAAAAATAGTAATATTTCCAAACTTTTGATCGGTACTGTACGTGAATTAATAACTTTCACGCTACTTTTTCTGTCAATGATCCAGTCGATCTCGCGCAATTTAACTATGTTAAAGACATTTTAAACTAAAGCGCAATGTTTTGTGATTGCATTTGTGTACGTCAATAATAATTTGATAAACAATGAGAGCAGATTTGCATGTGTTTTTCTTCTTCTCGATACACCACTCGTCGTAACACTGTTGCCATGGTTACGTTCTCGGGCTAAAGCGCTTCGCTCGTGCCAATTTAGCCCTCTGACTAACTTGAAATCGTACTTTTTATGGTGACTGAAGCGTTTTGAATATTTAGCCCGTATTTAAGCGCCCACCCCCGCACACAATTCGCCCACGACAATAGATGATATTTTTTTTTTGAAGCTCGACAGATGTCTGTAAAACAGGAGCGACTGATGGATGTTTGGACTATTCGCTGGGTTTTGGAGACGTTTTGACGGGCATCAGACCGACTGACTCCGCCCTCCGGACTCCGGTACCTGTAAATCTGCCCTGAACTCGCCGGATGAATAGACCGGAGCTGAACGCAACACGTTACCGAATGAGCGCGAGGTGATTAGACCGCAGTCTGTCCATCATCAGAAAGCGCACGGGAGATCAGCGTTAGACGGTCACGCAGGCTTTAAATCGTGGGAATGTGTTTTTTTTATTTTTATCATGATTAAATATCCCCAGCACGACCTCGTTTAAAGACGCACCGACGCTTTTAGAGGAGTAGTGCGTTTTGAGGACGACTTTTCAACTGCGCGTTAGTGGTTGCGTGGAGAACCGAAGAGCGGGCGAGAGCGGAGAGCGTAGCGGGAGGAGAGTGCGCGCACACGGGCACACACTCGCGGGGTGTCCGCCCTGACCAACATGGCTGATCATCAGGTGTGGGGCGCTGAAATCAACAGAAAGACGCTCGATGCTCCCCACTGAAGAAGATGAAGATAACGACGGTGATGAGAAGCAGCTCTCCACAGTAATGACCTATCCAATCGAGCATTCAAAAGCGGGTCCGTCCTCGGTTCGGAAGATGGATGTGATCATCCCGTACACCTCCGACGTGCCCTGTGACCCTGTGAACGGCCAGCGGATGTGGTGGGCTTTCCTCGCCTCCTCCATGGTCACTTTCTTTGGGGGTCTCTTCATCATCCTGCTGTGGAGGACTCTCAAGTACCTGTGGAGGGTGTGCTGCCACTGCAAGGGGAAAAAGAAGGTAAATGACACCTGTTTCTGGGTCAAAAGTTTGGGCAGCCTTCACAGATGTTATCACTCGGGATCTAAAAACCCTTGTTATCTGAACTGAACACAAACACATTTGCAGACAAACTGGTTAAAAAACAATGGTGTGTTTTTTTATTATTACCCCAACCACATATTGGGTTATATAAAAATTTGTTGGGTCATTTTTTTACGTCGTTGAGTTATTTTTAGTTACAGGCCAGAAGTTGGTTCCCGCCCTTATGGTTCAAATTTTAACGGTCTGGTGACGGTCAACGGACATCAGTTACTTCACACACAATAAAAAATACAATCATAAATGGTATACCTGCTAGCTGCAATGTTTGGGGTTCAAGCACGTTAAGGCCTTTAAGCACATTTGTCAAATGTATTTATTTAGCAGTTAGCCACTTGGATGATCATAGATGGAAAACATAATTTACAGCCAAAACAGGCAATTTACTAATGAAATATGGTAGATTTAAAGCTTTTTCATAGTTATCGAGGTTGAGCCAAAACCTTGGACTATTTTTGCGAAAGTAGGTTTTTAAATGAATAATTTCCAATATTTAACAAATGGCTTGATTGATAGCGGTGGTCCTAGAGGCAAAGTTGCTCAGAACAAGGAGTTCTACCAAATTGTATTATTGTTGTGGGCTTGTGCGAAAATTCCCATGATATACAACCCTTTACGCATGTGAAAAACTTGAAGGTGGCCGATTTCTTTCAAATTTCTCACAGGCCTCTGGGGCCGTGAGTCAAACAGGCCCAGCAAGTTTCGTTCCCATCGGCCTCGTTAATCTTGTCTGACAGCCGCTCGAACTTCATTAGCCAACAGCGGACATGTTTTTCAAGATGTCCTCGTAGACTATCGCGGCACCTTGGACAAAGAAACCGCAGGCCAGTTTTCAAGTCAATCGGACTGACTGTTGCGTAGCTTGCTATAGCTGTTTTCCTTTTTTATTTTATTTTTATTTTACAGCGCCACCAAGTGGCCAGACGCCTTTTTCATGTGACCACAGACCGAGCCCATACATATGTACCGAGTTTGGAGAAATTATCTAATTCTGTTCAAGATGGATAGCTGTTATTGTAAAAGTGGCCACGGCCACTTCGAACATATTGGCGTACCATCATGGACGTCAAAAGAAATTTTGACTTTTATTTGATAATTATGACACTCAGACTCCAGAGAATCTTTCTGCACTAGTTTGCTTCTGATGGGGTGAAAAACCTTGAACTAGTTTGCAGAAGTAGGTTAAAAAAATAAATAAATGTATTGAACCATTACATACTTTTGATCGCTGTAGCGCCCCCGTCTGGCCGATTGGGGCAAGCCTTGGTGAGGCCATCCTTAAAAATATTTTGGTTTGCAGTAACAGCAAAAAAAAAAGAAAAAAAGGGTCGGTAGGTCGGTCTATATTTTTTTATATATATAAAAAATAATATAAAAAAGTATATATTTTTTCATTTAAAAAAAAAAAAAATCAGGGTCGGTGGGGGGGGGTGGGATGACATTTTTCACCGATGTCTAAGGGCTGTTTACACCAGGCCACTTCATGCGTTTTCTCAGATCGGATTGCAATCTGATTAATCAAAACGATTCCATTTACACCTGGTTACATAGGCTAAATGTGTGTTGTTTTTTTGCGGATATAAATCCGATCTTCAATTACCGCTATATGTAGATTTAATGGAGTGCACGTCACCGAAAGCAACAGTTATGACTACATTATTTTATTGATCATCAGCTAAAATGTCTGAATCAAAGCCCGCAATAAGAGAAAGCGGAAACAGCCCTGGTAAGATCATTTCGTTTCTTTACATTTAATGATGATGATTGTGTGTTAAGCGTCAGCGACTTACTTTCACTTTGATTTGCGATAGTTTGCACGTTGATGCTCAGCTTCTCATCTGCGGCAATGCGTGTTGCAGTAGCGTCGTCATATCTGACTAAAACATGACATATAGCCTATAACACGCTCTCGCATGTTTATTTTTTAATAAACCATATTCAACAACATATAAAAATGAAATAATCTTTAGAGTAAAGCCGCAGCCATCATTACCAAGCGCGAACCATTGACAGTGAATGAAACGAAGCAAACTTAGCTTACAGGCTGTAGTGTGACATGCGTTAACGGTTAACCAATGGTGTAAACATAATCATAGATGACGCGCCACGGGTTTTTATTTAAAAGAAAGAACGTAGCTTATGTTCGTATGTAGGTCTAGGCAATTTATATTCACAATTCTTAATAACTAATATTATTTTATTGCATTTGTATTAGTTTGAAGAGTTTAAAAAAAAATCGGCCGGTCTTAACGCAAGTTTACAACCGGCAAGTCGGTCGGACTGAAAGGGGAAAAATAATAATAATTGGGTCGGTACTAAATTGACAGGGTCGGTCGGGTTACGGCAAACAAGAATATTTTTAAGGATGGCCTGACGGAGTTGGTGTGAGTACTACCAAAGACTATAGAATAACACAAGACTCGTCACTCGTATTGCTTTGAATGGGGAAAAGTGCAATGCTCAATATGGCGGAATAAGTCCCGCCTTCTAAGTGAGAACCAATCGCCGATTGGTAAAGTCAACGAGTCACTGCATGAATTGGATGTTTCCCCTTTCAAAGAGAGGCGCTTCAAAGATGGCCGCCGAGTGAAATTACTTGTTTAATGGGACTTTGGTACGACAATCCCTTAAAGTTTCAGGTCTCTACTTACTCAGTTTGGACTTCGCAGTCACTTTTAGGGGAGAATGCTGATCCTTGGAAATTCTAACAATAGGCTACGCTTCATGCTAGAACCCCTAATATATGTTTTAGATATGTCAAAGAAGTTCCTCCTTCAATAGTGTTTAAAATCACCTCAGAAAGAAAGAAGAGGCTCAAACCCAAGAGTTTTCATTCGTGACACTACATCATATTTGTGCTGCTTCAGAGTTTACATCTCTTTACTATTATTTTAAAGTGGGAAACAGTCAGAATGAAGAATGAGTGGACGTCAAGCACATTTAATTTAATAATGTATGAAAAAGAATTAACTGATGTCCTTTATTTCTTCTAGCTCAGCGTTTGGAGGTCTCGACACAAGCTATTAAAAAATAAACCATGAATGCACTAGAAGTCGCTCCGGATTGAAGTGTCTGCCAATTGTGTGCTTGTAAATGGAGTTTTTTGCTCACCAAATTGTAAAACACAATGTGAACAAAAACGTCTTGAAGCCTGAAGGTTTTTTTTCAGGTCTTATGTCATTAGAAAAGACAAGATTGAAAGCTGTGTTTGCTAGTCGTTCTGAAGGATTTCTAGGCAGTTGCCAGACATTTGTTCCTGGAAAAGCGTTTATTTTTTTGTCCACCAGCAGCTGTAAGAGATAAAATCAACATGAAACACTGTTTTCACAGCCCAGTTTACATTCATAATGGATATTTGTTAGAAAATAACACAGGGCGGCACTTGATTTTTATCTATGTGCAATTGATTGGATGGTGAAAAGTGTCTGCATTTGACATATAAATAAAGATAATAGTCATTGATGCTGTCGGCCAGAACAAAAAGTCTTTTCAGAGGTGGAAAAACAAACTTTTGTTTCTTTGTAATGACATCCGCCGTTATATCTTTCACACAGTAGGAAAAAGGCTCTGTTTTGATTTCATGTTGACTTTAGATATTAGAAACGGTTTCAGGAACTGGAACACACTGCGATTTTATGAACTTGACAATGTTCTTGTTTTGTTTGTTCCTCTGTCTAAGCAATTATTGAAGACTAATGAGTGATTTTTAAGCAATCTGTTTGAGTATAACCTGTCGTGCATTCACACCTGTAGCTGCATGAATGCTGGGGGTTTGATAGGAACACAGAGAGAAGAGAGTCGTCTGTTCTGTTAGCAGAGACGTACGAGAGCTTTGCTTGCGTCTTTTCCCATGTTTGACGTGGAGCCAGTGGTCAGGAATAGGTTGAGTTTTTACTGCCATTGTGTAGTCTGCCCACACACACACACACACACACACACACCACCCACCACACACACACACACACACCACAGCTGTTGCTCTCATTACAGGCCTGTCAAACATAGTTGTGTTCATTCTGCAAGAGATTTCAGGAAGCCTTTTTCTCCGTTCCACTGAAACACACATGACTCTGAATGAACCGCTCGATTGAAAGTCAACATGATATCAATATTTATTAACTCTGCGTATTTTCTTAATACATGTTCCTTGTCTTGGTGTGAATGAAACATGTGTAGCCGCGTTTCCATTACCCTTCAAATTGCGCAAATTGAAATTGCGAATTGATAATACGCCCAATGGAAACACGTCAATTTCGCAAAAACTCCCATTTATCGCAAAAAAGTTTTTCCGCTTGCATTAGTTTTTTTTCCCAGGCAGTTCGAAAAAGAAATATTTCGCAAAACTGCAATGGAACCAGTTTTTGCGCATTTCCAGGTCACCTGACGTAGACGAGGCGGTGTGTTTGGACAGAATACGAGACAGAGCTCTTTATTAAATTCATAAAAGACAGAATTACAGGAATAATGGATTCTAAACCTCAAATAAATGCCACGATCAAGACCTCGAAGCAGATCTGAGGGAGAAACACCCAGAAACTCCTCATATGAGCCGCTCACAAGTATAATAAGGGTCGTTCCTCACCATTAATGCTTGGAAAACACACATACGTCTCCTTCCATTAATAATAATGGCCAGTGCAGTGGCTGGGATATAGTACATAAACCTCATGGTTTTTGGAATGACTTGACTTATCGCGAGAGGAAGTTTTAGTCGCATAACATCGGTTTGTGGAAACGCCGTCATTTCGCAATAGTTTATTGTCGACATTTAGAACATTTTTTGTGCAAAACTGTAATGGAAACGCGCATTGTGACTGTTCTGAATTGTGACGGCAAGTATATACCAGACATATATGAGGTTATGTTTAGGTGTTTAGGAGTAGGTTCAGGGATCGTACCTTGTTAATACAAATACTATAAGTACATAGTATGTACATGACAAACAGGACAGGATAATAAAGTGCTACCGACATTAGCTATGTTTCAACCCATCCACCTATTTATGCGAATTTTGGAATATCGCATTTTAAAATGCAGGATGGAAACAGCCAAAACCAACGCCAAGAAATTCCAAAAATGCGCATATAAATGTGTGCACTCAATTGAGGCAGATACATTTTTTTTATCCGATAAGAAAACATGCATGAACTATGATGGAAACACATTTACCTAATAAATCCCTCAATGTGCAACACAAAACTCACATGACTTTGCCTCACCAGAGGCTGTGATTGTCATGTTATCACTGGACTAACTAGCGGACCAATGGCATCGCAGCATCGTTCGGAAAAGCCTGAAATCAGAACGATTTTGTAAGCTGTCTCACACGATTGCAAACACCAGCATCCGAACGCAAGATCACATGACAGCGTTTCATCTGACGCTCTGAGACGAAACTCATTTATTGTAGGAAAGAAGAGCCACAGTTTCTTCCCTGATTGCAGCAACTTCCATTTTTATCACTGATAACTTGCTTCAGTTTCCCAGGAAGTGACGATATTGTTCTCTTGAACACATGGGAAGGAAACGCTGCTTCATTTGCAGATGTTTTATGCCATATTTCAATTTTGTGTACAAGTTAAATGTCTGGAGACCGTTATTAAAGGATGGGTCCTGAATAGTATTCAGTCATCATGGGATCAGTAATTTTCTTTAAACTTTGCATTTGCTTCCCCAAAATCCCCAAAACATTGTAATATTAGTGATTCATTTTATCTATTCAAAATATAATTTCTATATATATATAATATTTCTATTGATTTCTAAGTTAAATATGAGCCGCATGGTTCTTACACGTCCACTGTTCTTAAAGTGACAGTTCACCCAAAAATTATAATTCAGAAATTATTACTTGCCCTCATTTTATTCCAGACCTTATTCCTGATGATCTCACTGCGTGTTGAATTATGGGAGGCACTTCCGGTTTGGGAAACTTCCATTCAAAAAGGCTGAAACGAATCATTTCAAATCAAACGGTTGCCCTACAAATAAAGCGGATCCGTCAGTTTGACTGTCAATTTCCCTTCATGATTTATTTTCAGACATCATGAGAATAACGTTTCACTTGATATTTTAACGTGATATGTTATAACAAGAATATCTATGGCAAGAGCTCTTTACTTTCTTTTCCTCGTGATTATTTACTTTTTTCCCTTTGCAATCCGCTGTAAAATTATGAAAAAGGCCAACATGTCCTGCACATCTGTGGTCTGTTCTCCCGGATTTAATCTACGATATATTCCATTAATAATTCACTGGAATGCATGAAGAATCTCTCGTTATTCTCCTCAAATCATCACGTCTCTTTCCAGGTTAGTTTTCACAGGTAAATGCAATTTATAATCTGTCAAAATGACGGAAATCACTTTGAAATAGTGTCACCTTAACGCTGAAGTTAATGAACATTTTTGATTAAGGCAACATAAGTTACATAATACAGATATTTACAGTATATTACTATTAGATATATATTACTACAGTGATATCTAACCAAAGACTCGTGCTTTTGGGGTTGTTTGGTCTGTTGTAAGTATCTTGTTGATGCTTTTACACTTTTAAATTTCCTTTTAATGTTCGATAGTTGAAGGGTGAGTAGATTGTCATCTCATTGTGACACTTTTTTAAAAGTATTGCGTTCATAGAGCGAGCGTTTCACTGATTGTTGACAGCTTAACGGAAGTTACACCCATAATTCACGCAAAGCTTCATGGGGCGCAGGAATACGGTGGATAACTTAAGGGGCCCTATTAAGGGGCCCAGTGCAATTGACTTTGTCAGCGACACATGTATCATTCCTATTGTGCACCCGACGCACAGCGGACTTTTCCCTCCACAGACGCACGTCGGTGAGTTAGGAAATGAACTTGCGCTCCCGGGGGCGGTGCAGCGAAAAGAGGAGGCGTGTTCCGGCGCAAACGTTCCTGGTGCTATTTTGCAGGTTTAGAAACCAATTCCGCCACAGACCAGGAAAAACCTAAGCTGTGTCTGAAATCGCTCCCTATCCACTATATAGTGCACTATTTAGGGTGGCGGCCATTTTGTAGTGGTGTCCACATCATTCCCTACATTCGTTCACTACTTTTACCCACAATCCTCTCTGAATTTGAGTGTACATCCGATGTACGCTTGCTGAAACACTATTTCCCATAATCCAACACGATAAGGCGATAGAGCGCAAATGAAAAATAAACAACAATGTCACCATGGCAACGGCCCACGCGAGATAGAAAACAATCATTTATGAGACCAGACGCCTGGTTATTTATTTATATATATATACCGTTATATCTATATTTGAATAAACAAATGTGTTGTGTAGTGTTTTGTTCTCTTTTATTTTCACATATAAATGTTAAAAGTAAATAAATATGACAAGCAAGTGTTTTTATTATCTTTTTTTATATATCAAATAACGCAATAAACGTGAAAAATACATACATACAATTGTTACATACAATTCATACAGCCAAAAAAGGAAATATTAAAGATGGGTAGGTAATGTTTATGACGAAATTGTCCGAGCTCTCTGGCGCGTGATAATTATGTCAGCATCCGAATTCGCTCACTCATTTTCGTTCACTCTTTGCTGATGTAGTGCACTCAACTGCCATTCACTATGTAGGGATTAGTGAATGAGTGAACGAGTGAGCGGTTTCAGACACAGCTCTAGTCTAAAGTCAGTGGCGCGTTGCGCATGTTATTCATATGCTATTTTAAGGGCGCATGCTTGGCCATAATCAATGTAGCGTGTGCACGACGCACATACACTTCGCTTAGCTTATCTACACACAGATGCAGCAGTTCTCATTTTTAGAAAACCACACATTATTACTAGGAAAAATATTACCACACGAGGGAAATCATTGTGGTGTCCATGAAGATGTGAAAAAATAGGCATAAATCTAGCTTACACATTTACCCAAATTATTATATGCCTGTTTAACAGAAGCTAATTTGGGTGGGTTTCTCCATCCCCAATGTCACTTCTCTGTGTTTTACGGCCCTGACGAGAACGTCGGTCTCCTCGGCTGTGAACCGCTCCTGGCGTGCGTCTGGCGAATCCGCCGTTATAATAGCAATCCGCCATGGAACAAGCACGCCTGCTCTTAAAGGGAATGTGAGATGTTGCTTTGATTGGTTTATTTCACGTTACGCCAAAACCACACCTATGAGTAATGGAGCTAGTTCAGACCAACCCATTTTAGATTTGCGTCGGGAGCAAGAGTCATTTATCCCGCCGGTATAATAGCAACAGCGCCCGAGACCCGCCCACAAAGTTACTTGCGTTTCACGCTTGATACTTGCGTTTCAGATCGTTAAAATAGGGCCCACTATCTTTTTCAGAACACAAAAGAAGACATTGCTTTTCAATGGGGTCCAAAACAACATTGCCATTCAAAATACCTTCTTTTATGTTCCACAGGAGAAAGTCACACAGAATTGCAGTGACTTGAGGGCCAGTAAATGATGACAGAATGTACAAATGTTTGGGTGAACTATCAACTTAATACTTGTCGAACATATTTTTGTTCCACAGGGATTTACATCTGGCCGATCCAGTGAACGTAGCATTAGCTGAACCACTCGATCCGTCCATCTTTTCTCACTTACTCTGTTTTCATACATGCATCTTCCTCATTCAATCTGCCATGTCACTCTCCTATAGTGTGCGTGATTCAGATGCTTGTTGCTAAGCAACAGGCGGCATATTCATTATTGAGCTGGGAAATATCCCCTTATGTAATTGTGCTTTTCCAAAGACCACACACACACACACACACACACACACACCTGTCAGAGTGTGTGATCGGCAGTGTGTTTTTTTTATTCACCACAAACACATTTACATGCAGAATCTACAGGCGTCACACACACACAATCTGAGCTGGAAATAGAAATCCACAGTCTGGTCTCAGTCTCCGTCAGATGCGATAATGCTGATTACATTCTGATGTTCAACAGGATTCTGGTGTTTACTAATTAGTTTTGCTCGCGCATAATTAAAGCATTGATACGCATTATAAATCGCATGCAAAAAACACATGCAAAGGACACATTTTCATTTTATGATGGTTAAACTTTGCAATTACCCCGTGAATCACATGCGTTCCGAAGCGGGAATCACGGATCAACGATCCCTATACTTGACTATATGTGACTCTCATGGATGCGCACATCGAGATCGATGCTGAAACGATATATTGTGCAGCTCTAATAATAATGTAACTTAATTATTAGAAACCATTTGTAGGTTTTTTCCCGAAAAGCCCCATTATAAATGACTGCATCTAAAGTGTAGTAAGCAGCCTACATGGTCAGCTACCTTCTAAGGGGTCATTCATCAATAGGCGTGTTTCCATTACAAATTTGCGCAAAACTTTGGGGATTTTTTTTTTTCTTTCTAAATGTCGACAAAAAACTATTGCGAAATGACAGCGTTTCCATTAACCGATGTTATGCGACTAAAACTTAAGCGATCAGTAAAATCATTCCAAAAATCATGCCAATGGACGTTGGTGGGTTTATGTACTGTATCCCAGCCACTGCACTGGCCATTATTATTAATGGAAGGAGACGTATGTGTGTTTTCCCAGCATTAATGGTGAGGAACGACCCTTATTATACCTGTGAGCGGCACATATGAGGAGTTTCTGGGTGTTTCTCCCTCAGATCTGCTTCCAGGTCTTGATCGTGGCATTTATTTGAGGTCTAGAATCCATTATTCCTGTAATTCTTTTGTCTTTTATGAATTTAATAAAGAGCTCTGTCTCGTATTCTGTCCAAACACACCGCCTCATCTACGTCAGGTGACCTGGAAATGTGCAAAAACTGTTTCCATTGCAGTTTTGCGATATATTTCTTTTTGAAAAACCTCCTCATGCGAGCGGAAAAACTTTTTTGCGATAAATGGGAGTTTTTGTGAAGCTGACGTGTTTCCATTGGGCGAATTTTCAATGCGCAATTTCAATTTGCGCAATTTGAAGGGTAATGGAAACGCGCCTAGTGTGGTTTTGCACTTTTTTTAATGAGCGCTGTGTTTTTAGAAAGCCGGAACATTCCAGAAACATCGGAGAAGAAGCCCAGTGGACTGGGAAAACCAGCTCTGTGTGAACTGGCCCAAAGGCAGCATCATAACAACCAAAATAACCTCAACTCGCTGTGATATACAGATAATGCTTCTCATGTAAAACTGCGGTCACACACACACACACACACACACAGTGGCGTCATGCCCATTCAAAGTGAGGGGGCACGTGCCCCCTCAGATTTTTCCTCCCTGATATTTTTTTTGTCACAACTTTATTCCTATTATGCTCCATAATATACCAGAGCCTATAACGACTCAAATGTATTCTTCTGGATGTGTAATAAATCGGTCAGCATCAGCCCTTTTTCCTAATATGGTGTCTGTGTATCAAATCTAGAGCGCTTGACGTGAATCTTTGCTGTGTATGTTCAAGCAACTCACTCGTCTCGCACGTTGAGCTGGCAATGTTTTACAGATGCTCTTGAAGTGGTAAGTGGGCAAAGCAACAAATCAGCATTGAATTAGTTATCGGATGATATTAAAAGGTAGTGGGATTATTTGTGGTTGACCTGGAAATTTTTACTTGATCATAAAGTTATGGATTTGATATTAGCTGCGAATTCAGAGCATTAACTTAAGTTGTGTCAGTGTAACGTTATCGATAGCTAGCCTAGTCTAACCGTAAACTAGTTGGCTAACGTTACTGCCATACAAAGCCTAGTAACGTTATCTGATCGGTTTTGAAACATCTGTTCTGTTTTGTCTTGTGTCATAGTCTCCAGCTGGTTCAATTGTTTTCAGTTTCATAGAAACGAGGGTGTTAAATTTGTTATTCACGGTTCTTCACGGATCAGGCAGCTAATTCAAATGCAGTGAAAAAAGATTCGAAAGCTACAGCATAGTTGTTATACAGATCGCTATGACCGTGATGAAGGCTATACTGTGCGCTCCTACCGGACGCGAATAGCGCGTCAAATTCGCGCCTGCTGCGTCTAGTTATACGCTTTCTTTCAAAGTCCTTCATCACATATTAATATTAAAATAACTTAATTTCAGAGCACCACAAAGTCAGACCTCAGCACCTTTATGTACCTCTATGTACCTTTAATGTAAGATCGTTCTTAGGTCACATACCAATTTAAAATCATAACATAAAAACTGCAATGGTACTGTTTTTAAAATCATGTGTAGTAGGCCTAAGTGTACAGTAAGTGTGTGTGTAAACATGCTTTAATGAAGTAGACTTCAAAAGCTTTTGAATTTGTTCTTACAGTTCTTTCATCAACCTGTCTTTTACATAAACTTACAAAATAGATACTTTAACTTAGTCCTCAGATAAAGGAGGGTTGCTGCTATCTCCGTTAAGGTATTTCTGTCCCTCCCAAACTGCATTGAAATGGTATGTTTAGCAGCCAGAATTTAAAAATTTTCAGGGGGAGAAACCCCCTGACCCCTCCTAACATGATCCATATCACCCATCAGAAAACAATTGCAACGTCTCAGATTGTGCCCCCCCAGAATTTTGGCTTGCATGACGCCCCTGCACACACACACACACACACACACTGAGTGGCAAAAAAAAAGCCACAGCATTTGTTTTCAGCCGCGAAACACACACAAAACACACATAAAACGCTTTGAGATTCACTGTATAAATAGATTTGACGAGAAATCTGAGGTGTATTTTTACACACTACCGAAACTATTGATCGCTGCCATTATGTTGAACTTTGGCGTAAAATCATACCCAATATATTATATTGAATTGACAACTCATCAGTTAAGTATTTACCATCGTATATTCTGTATAATTGGATGTTTTTAAATAAACATTGAGAAAAACTACACAAGTTTCAGGGCTGGATGATATGATGATGTATAACACTGATATGAGTGATCACATTGTATATTGTATTTATATTTACTTTATGTTAATAATATTCAAATTTGATTTGAATGATGATTCCTGGCTGAATGTCAATATTCATGATCACTGGATCTTTGGTGAGTTGTAAGGAACATTATATCGAGTCCAACCTTTAGTCTAAACTGATAATTGTTTGTTTTACTCGTGTTTCTCCTGTTAAATCCAGTCACTCTCAGCTCTTCTGCCTCTCAGTCCGGCGGGAAAGTGTCCTTCTATAGTCTGTTTTTATTAGTAGCCTTATTTTTGTCATGTTATCTTTGATAAATCGTTTTACTGATCTTGTTGCAGTGCATTCTGGGATTGTGTTCTCCACCAAGGATACCTTACTAGGTTATGGAGCCGGCTTGTTTGAGTTGAACAAAGTGTGTCGTCTGTGCGACGGAGAGGTTTATGTGCAGTCAGATAAACACTGATAAGATCAGTGTGTGTGTGTGTGTGTGTGTTCTCTCCAGCAGGTCGTCTCAGACACTCACATGGACAAACAAAGGCCGTCTGTTCACAGACACATTAACCACGTCTCTGTCCCAGAGTGCAGTGTGTCGGTCTGAGATCAGCTGCTGTGAAAAACTTCGTACGATGTCGAAATGGCCTGATTTGCCTGATTTATTTAAGTGTAAAATTCACCTCAGTTCGTACAGAGCCACAGGAATTGTTCGCGAAACCTTCTAGTTTAGTTCAGTGTTAGTCAGCGTGGTCTTTTGTGCGAGCAGGAACTGTGTTTGTCCAGTCACTGAGAGGAAACGAGGAGGAAGTCGGATAGACGCAGTTATTCCTGAACCGCAGAAACGTTAATGATAAGAGGAACAGATGAAGTCTGACAAAGCTTGAGCGGTTTCAGTCTGTGGAAACACTCTATCCATCCATCCATCCATCCATCCATCCATCCATCCATCCATCGTTCCATCCATCTATCTATCATTCTATCCATCCATCCATCCATCCATCCATCTATCCATCCATCCATCCATCCATCTATCTATCATTCCATCCATCCATCCATCTATCTATCATTCTATCCATCCATCCATCCATCCATCTATCATTCTATCCATCCATCGTTCCATCCATCTATCTATCATTCCATCCATCCATCCATCCATCTATCATTCTATCCATCCATCCATCCATCCATCCATCCATCTATCATTCTATCCATCCATCCATCGTTCCATCCATCGTTCCATCCATCTATCTATCATTCTATCCATCCATCCATCCATCCATCGTTCCATCCATCTATCTATCATTCTATCCATCCATCCATCGTTCCATCATCTATCTATCATTCTATCCATGCATCCATCCATCCATCCATCCATCGTTCCATCCATCGTTCCATCCATCTATCTATCATTCTATCCATCCATCCATCCATCCATCGTTCCATCCATCTATCTATCATTCTATCCATCCATCCATCGTTCCATCCATCTATCTATCATTCTATCCATGCATCCATCCATCCATCCATCCATCGTTCCATCCATCGTTCCATCCATCTATCTATCATTCTATCCATCCATCCATCCATCCATCGTTCCATCCATCTATCTATCATTCTATCCATCCATCCATCCATCCATCGTTCCATCCATCTATCTATCATTCTATCCATCCATCCATCCATCCATCTATCTATCATTCTATCCATCCATCCATCCATCGTTCCATCCATGCATCCATCATCCATCTGTCATTTTATCCATCCATCCATCCATCCATCCATCTATCCATCCGTCCATCGTTCTATCTATCATTCTATCCATCCATCCATCCATCTATCCATCCGTCCATCGTTCTATCTATCATTCTATCCATCCATCCATCCATCCATCGTTCTATCTATCGTTCTATCCATCCATCCATCCATCGTTCTATCTATCGTTCTATCCATCCATCCATCCATCTATCGTTCTATCCATCCATCCATCTATCTATCTATCATTCTATCCATCCATCCATCCATCGTTCTATCCATCCATCCATCCATCCATCCATCTATCTATCGTTCCATCCATCCATCCATCTATCTATCGTTCTATCCATCCATCCATCCATCTATCATTCTATCCATCCATACATCGTTCTATCTATCGTTCCATCCATCCATCTATCATTCATATCGTTCTATCCATCATCCATCTATCTATCGTTCCATCCATCCATCCATCCATCCATCCATCCATCCATCCATCCATCCATCCATCCATCCATCCATCCATCCATCCATCCATCCATCCATCCATCCATCCATCCATCCATCCATCCATCCATCTCTCTCTCTCTCTCTCTCTCTCTCTCTCTCTCTCTCTCTCTCTCTCTCTCTCTCTCTCTCTCTCTCTCTCTCTCTCTCTCTCTCTCTCTCTGTCTGTCCATCCATTAATTATTCAGTCTGTCTGTCTAAGTCTGTCTCTCTGTTTTTCAGTTTTTTTGACTATGTGTTGTGAGTGTGTGTGTGTGTGTGTGTGTGTGTGTGTGTGTGTGTGTGTGTCTCAGTGCGCATGTGTGTTTTAGCATGTTATTGTTTTGGGGAGGATGGAGTCTGTCTGCACATTGTCTGGTATGTGGATAAAAGCTTTCTCTATCTCTCTCTCTCTTTCTCTCTTTCTCTCTTTTTCACACGCACACGATCTCTCTCTCCCCCAATCACATAAACGCTCTCATTAGTGGAACACCATTAAGAAGGAGGTCAACACCAAATCTACTTTCACAATCCCTCCCCTCCTTTCCGTTCTCTCTCTCTCTCTCTCTCTCTCCCCCCCCCCTCTCTTTCTGTCTCTCTTTCTCTCTCTCTCTCTCTCTCTCTCTCTGTTTTTTCCCTGAATGAAAGCACAGTATTTTGACCGTCGGTTGTGACACATCTGCGTCTATATTTACCATATGAACAGTGTTTGTAATATTGTTTGGATTGTTAGTCGTTCTGACAGCGTGAACAGAATGAAACAGCGCATCATATGGCAGATGCTCATGTAAATACAGGGTTTCTTTTGTCAGTGAGCACTAAACGCTCGCGATTGATCAGCCATTGTTTCGCTTAAACGGGACTTACACGGGTGGAGGGAATTCCCTATGAATAATTTGGAGATGCCCACAAATAAAAATATTTATTTTTATTGAAATAAAGGATCATGCGCTCTAAAGCCCTCCCTTAGGGAAAATGTATTAATTATATTAAATATAATATATTTGCTTTTTTGCATATTCTAATTTAATTTAGCAATTTTTCATCTCATCCCAAAGTATAAGACAATAAAAAAAAAGAAAAAAAAAGTTTGTTTATATTTAATATAAATGGTGCCATATTACAGTAAATTATTTATTATATTTGTTTATTCTTTTTTTTTTTTTACATTTAATTATTTTTCCTCTCAAATTCTAAAAATGTTTTTTTTTCTTCAAATCAGATATATAATATAATAATATATAATATAATTTATGCATAGAACGTGTGTAGTTGCCGAACTTGTCATATGTTTTATTTAAGCTTAATCTGTTTGTTACTTGGAACCTCCCGCCTTTTTTTAGTTGTGTTTAATTCTTGTTATAGCAGCCAGATGCATTGCAAGCTGATTGGCTGAAAGATGTTCTAGTTAATTAAGTTAGATAGACAGCATAGAAACAGCTTTCCTACAAATAACAGTTAGTCAGAAGTAGGGACGCACGATATATCGGCCACCATATCGTTATCGGCCGATATATGTTCATTTTTAATGTTATCGTTATAGATAAAAAAAATCTGGCCGATATATTAAAGCCGATAAATAATGTATTATTTCCTTCTTCAGATGTTCATCATGATGGTTTTGAATTGCTTGAAATATGATTGGAATCACTTCAAAAAAGGCAAATACAGTTCAGTGCAACAGTTAATATCGGCTACATAACAGTATAATGTTATAATTGTGTGTTTGGGACGTGGCTTTTAATGGTGAGACTTTTGTTTTTGTAATCAGGCTCTCAAAAATTATATACAAATTTGGATTTAGATTTATCTGCCAATATATATCGGTTATCGGCATTCAAATATAAAGAATTATCGGTTATCGCTCCAAATAATTACTTGGTTTGAGTTGGACAAACTTAAATTAAAGTAATTAGTTCAGTCAAATGAACTTTTATGAGTATTTAGCACTTTCTTTTTCTTTCAAGTTCACAGAACTGATATATTTTAAGTAAACTGAACTGTTTCGTTGTTTTGAGTTTTATGAAATTATTTATTTTAATTTAGACGAACCTTAGTTTAACTGAAACGGCTGGGATGTCTATTTCCCAGCATGCTTTGCTGATGGCACTCGAAAGGGAGAGTAAATGCTAAAATAAAATTAAGTGTAATATAATGTTTTTTTTTTGTGCAAGATTAATGTTAAGTGGGAGATTTAGTGATTTTGTTATGCTAATTTAGAAGAATTTCTGTTAATGTTGGTTTTAGGATAGTGACCGTCATGGTGACGATGATTTGAGAGCAAATAAAACCTGTATATTGCTGCACTCATACAGCAAGTGCTACTGTATAACTTACTATTGCTAACATGTTAACACATTAGTATGTTAGCAAACTAGCTTGTTAAAGCTAGCTAAGTTTATACTAATAAAAGTGTTCACATTGAGATTACATGAAAGTTTTAAGTTAGATGTATGAATTAGTGTACTCAAACATTTCATTTTAAGTTCTGCTTACTTAAACTTTGAGTTTCTTAACTTAAAAATTTGAGGCAAATCTGATTGCCTTAATTTTTTTGAGTTTTGCCAACTTATTCGGGTTTACAGTGCAAGCCATCGGCGAGTCAGAACAGCTGAAATGGGACACATTTACATGTTTTGGGTGAATTGTTGGGACACCAGGCCACTCCTCATGACACTAGGGCGTCTGCTGTGACTGTTCGTGTGCGTTCGTGGATGTTTGGCCGCTGGAAACGTGAGATTTTGCTGATTAGAGAGTTTTCATGCACTTCCTCTATCAGTTAATTAACTAAATGGCCCAAACTCCTGCAGTGAGCTCGGAGTTATGGTTTATTATTCAGACTGATGGATGTAGATTCAGGCCGGCCAAGAGCTGAGATGGGGAAAACCATTCCAGAGTATTTTAACTTCAGAAGTCGTGTGGCCATTAAACCGAGTCCTGTCAGAATAACTGAATAACTGTCGGAGCACCGATGTTTCCGGCCGGGCTGATGAATGATGCGAATACACTTTTAATGTGGATGAATGTGACTTTGCCAAATGAAAAGTTTCCCTGCCTAATTTAGCCTCTCAAGACGGAAGATCGCTGACGTGTTTGAGGACATGATCGTATGATTAACATGCGAGTTTCTAATTTGAGCGTTTGATAGAGAGGAGAGGAATACAGATGCTGTGTGTCAAGTCAAGTCATCTTCGAATATATGTGCGCAGGTTATGTGTGTGTGTGTAGTTGTTCTTATTGTGTAAAGGCTGTTGTCTAGTTGACAAAGTGAAGATATATATATATATATATATATATATATATATATAAATCGATTCACCGCAATTAATCGCATCTAACATAATGGTTTGTGTTTATATATATATATATAATATTATTTTTATATATATGTCTGTGTGTGTGAATGTGTGTGCTTGTCTGTGTATATGTACATTTAAAATGTACACACACACACACACACACACACACACACACACACATATATATATATACAGTATGTATGTGTATAAAAATGTGTTTGTGGGTCTATGTACAGACACATAGACATATATACAATATAGATTTATTAATATATATACATATATACACATTATGTAAACACAAACTTTTATGTTAAATGCAATTTTATATATATCCGTATTCCTCCATGAGAATATATATATATATATATATATATATATATATACTACTGCATTTTTTATTTATTTTTATTTTTGTATCGTCCTATTTTTTTAAATATATGTATTTATATTTATTCAATATAGATTGTGCAATATAATTTATGTAAATAGAAGTGGTAAAGAAGTTTTAATTATGCAAATATATCATAAAACTATCACATATAGGCTATATATATATATATATATATATATATATATATACACAATACCTCAAAATAGTCAAATAAGACATTTTCTTTTTATTTATTAACTTTTCATAACTTAACTTCTCAAGTACGTTCTAAGAACTAATTTAGTAAATTAATATTTATATATTTATTTAAATACATTTATATTTTATTTTATTAAAAAATAATAATAATAATTAAATACATGCATATGTTTATTTAATTTAGATGGTGCAGTATATTTTTTGTAAATCCAAGAAAAAAAAAAAAAAAAGTGGTTCTGTTTACTCACTTTTCATAACCTCAAAAAATCGTGTATTATTTGACCAAATGAAAGTAGTGATTTGGAGCCTCAACAAATCCATTCGCTCACATTTTGGTGTTTGCATCTTCCTTTCTGCCAAACAATGTTTTTGGTGCCATTATTGGAGCTTCATCGAACTTAATGACCTCTGTAATCATGTTGTGTTGTGGATTGAACAGCTGAGGATGAGTGTGTTCAGATGAACATTGATGTTATTTAACAAGCATGAAATCTAAATGTAAAAGCAGCTGATCCGTTATTCTTCTTTAACTGTGTTGTTATGCTGACGGATGAAACCGGCATAACTTGTATAAGCCTCACCGGGCAAAAGATTTATAGGCTTAATTCTTGCAGGAGGAGTTCGGGACGTGTTGGACGTGTTTCAAGCGGCTGTAGTTTCCCATTAGTGTTTTTCCTCTGTGCTTTACAGGCGGAGCTCATCTCTTTGATTCATGAGGGACGTTTTCAGAATTAATTGGAGCGAGGGATCTCTGCCATCACTGCCGGACATTTTTCTTTGAACTTTGCCATCTTTTAAATTAAATATTTATAGAGAGCGAGCATTTCTGGGCGACATTTCCTTGCGAGATCATTAGGCCGGACAGATCTGCAGCGCGCAGCCAATTAGTCGTCCCGTCGTTCTGTTCCCGATCCGAGGACGCTGTGTGTTAATGGCAGGTTTGTGTGGCGTTTATAAGCTCACCGACCGTCATTCGCATCTTTTCAGCTCACGTTGTGTTTATTAGCGTCTTCAAACTAAACTTTGGCATGAACCTCGCGAACTTCATCGAACGCAGCGACTCGATCTTTGCCGTAAGCGTTCATGTGATCGCCTGGGAATAAAGACTAGTGTGTAAAGTAGCCTAGTGCATTTTCAGGACAAGAACCGCCCACTTATTCAGGAAGAGAGGATGTGATTGACATGTTGAACAGCCAACCACAATTCGTTTGGATTTTCAAAGCCATTTAGAGGCAGTTTTATCTGAAATAGGCCTAGATGATACTACAATTTATTTTATTTGATGAATTTTTATTAGATGAATTTACAATTTATTTATTTTAATGAATGAATGAATTTATTTAGGCTATTTATTTATTTTAATTTATTCATTTATTTATCAGCCCAAAGCATGAGACAAGCAATATATTTACATTTCCAAATGTAATTATTCGGTTATGCAATATAATAGAATAGAAGTGGTAAAGAAGTTTGTTTTGATTAAAAATCTTGTAAATATTAGGGGTGTAACGATACACGTATTCGTATTGAACCGAACGGTTCGGTTCGTTGGACCATTTTTCCTGCCGACAAAAATTTCGTTATTTCAAATGTAGGCGTGTTGCAAGCGCGCTCAGAGACGCCGGCGCGACCACAACATTGGCCAACATCAAATGGCAAACGTAATGCAAGCGGAACGAAACTGCTCGTTATTGTGTGGTTGAAGGACCGTTTATCAGTTTGGACCAGTGCAGCGCGAGCCGATCGTGATCATGCGACACTGTTACTACACAGCGCTAAGAGATCCAGTAAAGAAAGCATTTGAATTCGCCACTTAAGTAATAACATTGCTGCAAGATCTAGTGAGAAACATTCACATTTCTCCGTTATTAAAGGGCACCTATTATGACTCTTATCACAAGATGTAAAATAAGTCTCTGATGTCCCCAGAGTGTGTATGTGAAGTTTTAGCTCAAAATACCCAACAGATAATTTTTTACAGCATGTTTAAATTGTCATTTTTTGGAGCTCAGAAAAACATGCTGTTTTAGTGTGTATCCCTTTAAATGCAAATGAACTGCTGCTGCCGGCACAGGGGGCGGAGCCTCACGAGCTCACGCTCAGAGCCAGGACAATCTCATCTGATAACATCAGAACAGAAACTCTCAGTAACGCTGTTCATTTCGACTCGGAGTCGGACAATAATGCCCACAGAGCCGGAGAATATATGCTGTATGGAGATAGAACAGGTATAGTTTAATTATGGTTCTAACTTATTTGTCATCTGCTTTTATCCACTATTAATACAAGCCTGCTGTAGCAGACCCTGTCCGAATGATGACCAAAATATACTGACGAGTTCAGTGAAGTTTATTGTACATCACACAAAAGATGAGCGTTAGTTTTACACCAGAAAATCACAGTAAGAGCTGAATAAACACAGTAAAAGAAGTGCGCATTAAAGTCTTATCCATAAACTCTCTCTCTCACCCTTTCATTATCATCAACATACACAGCGAAGTACACAAAACACTCTTACAACTAACAGTAAACAAATATATACACACCTTTTCAGTGGGTGCTTAATAGGGGTGGTTAATCTGTCTGATTTCCCGATTCGATTCGATTACGATTATTGAAGTCCCGATTCGATTACAGTCGATTTTCGATTATTAACGATTCTCGATTAGCGATTATTGATTTTCCAGTTCACAACAGTAAACGAAAATACACTACAAAGTGTCCAGCTCACTCAGGGCGGGTCTGTGCTCAAACTGTAGTGTCAATCAACAGTCGTGGGAGGGGCCTGTGCAAAGTGACGTCACATTGCCCAGAATCTGAGAACAGCTCGTTCTGAGACAGTGCTTATGATTTATGGGGATTATAAAAAAAGCACTGGGTGGATTTTTATCATTATAGGGTGGTTGTGTACACACACTGCCAACACACATTTATGTTCAAACACCATGTAAAAGTGAATTTTGCATAATAGGTGCCCTTTAACGGATCAAACAGCGCTGACGTGGAAACCTGGAAGAAACATTGTGCCATGAATGAACTATCCAGTGTCCACAGATCAGCAACATTCACCATGGCTTTACTGTAGTAACACTAACTGCAACCATGGAAGTTTGGCAGGAATAGTAGGCTATAATGCCTTCAAGTAACATTACGTCGGTTTTATTTTGACATTATGAATACAATTGCTGCCCTCAAATGTTAATCTGAACTAAAATAAACCTTTGTTTATAACTACTACAATATTACATTTCATTTTTTCCAAGGAGCTGTTTTGTTTTATATGCTCCTAAGAAGAGTCAAGTATAGCTCTAGAATTGACCCTTCGCTAAGCCACGCCCGAAAACCGCCACTGGCCAATCGTGGCTTAGCAACCGTAACTAGGCGCGGGAGGTCTGGCAAGCTTTCGAGCGAGGGAAACATGCCGAAGCGTTATGCGTATGGATTGTGCAAATCTGATACCCGGTATCCTAAAAGTTTGGACCGGGTGGTGGATTTTGTTCCCTTCCCGAAACCTAAAACCAAAGGGGAGAAATGCCGGGCGTCATCTTCATTTATATAGCGCTTTTAACTTTATAGCAGCTCTAGAATAAAGTTATTGTCCAGCTCGTGGATCAAGCAGTGTGATTAAAGGCAAGACGGAGGCTCACTGACATAACTTAACGTTACTTAAAAATATATTTCAGCATTTTGTTAATCGACGGCTAAACTAGTACACCAATCCGATCGCGACTCTCCCGGTGTTAGTTCTAGTATAAGTAAAAGGTAGTTAGTAAAAGGAGGGAACATCAGGGGGCTTGCCGGAGATCTCCAAGGAAAAGGTTGGTATGCAAACTTAATCAGTTCATAACAGTAACGTTAGTCACTTATGTGACCCACGACGTGTGAGCTGTAGCCTGGCGCACTAAAAATATAAGCGGGAGAATGTTATCATTGCAAAGTGGTCAGGCTAATGTCTTGTGTTTATTCCACAATACTTATGGATAAGCTGTTTGATTTATAAATATTAGATTTTCAAATTTCACTCACCCTGCTGTGCATGCACATAGCTGTTCCTCAATTTGTGTGTTTCCCATTTGAATGGTCAGCGTATGAAATTATTCTCTAATCGTTTGCATATTATGTCGTGGATATATCCCTCGAATGCATACTGCAGTCCCTTTTGTCTTGCTCTCTCAGATTTTCACCTGTTCGCCAAAAATGACTAATTATCTCCTTGGGAATGTCTGAAACCGGTGCATACATACTGTAATAGACGTGCCAGGCGCAAAAGCTTGACAGGCGTAGCAACAGTAACTAAGGAGGGCGGGGCTTAGCGAAGGGTCAATTGCTCAAAGTAAAAAAATATCATACTTTATGATGTTAGTTTTAATAAAAATAAAAAAAGAATAAAAAAATTAAATCAAGGAAATTTCTCTGCCATTTCTTTCTTTTTGCTGTATCAAAAACGTGCCGAACCGAACCGTGACACAAGTGTATCGTATCGAACCCAACCGTGAATTTTGTGAACTGTGTATATATATATATATATATATATAACGTAACGTGCAACATAACAAGCAATATATATATTTTTCCAAATGTTTTTGTTTGTTTGGTATAGTTTGGTAAAAAACAAGTTTATTTATTTCTTTATATTTAGGTTTACCAGATGTTCTGTTTTCCTCGGGATAGTCCCGTATTTCAGCTCTATTTTTAAGAAAAATCGGCTTATTATGGAAAAATCATGTTTTGTTCTGTATTTCTATTTTCCTAAATTGTCTTTGGTGATCATTAAAGCGAGTCGCGGTCTTCTGTCACGCGAGAACAGCCATCAGCCAATCTCGCCATAGTATGTTTTGGGGGACAAAATGACCATCCAATCACAATTCGTTATCTATTAACTTAGCCGTTAGTAAAGGCAGGATATTAGAGCGTTTAACGAGGATCTTCAAAAAGAATTTATCAAGTTATTATGTGCAGAAAAATGTGATATTGCGCTGAATGAAACACCAGAAGCGCTTTCTCAGACCGATCCCGAGTTCAGTTTTCCTTGCGCCTGATTGGTCGGATACAGACCCATCATGTGGAGTATATCTCATGTAAATACAGTCCTTTATGGCTTAAGTGAATGTGAACAGCTCTGTGAAAACCTGATATGTGTCCGTATATTAGATGCATTCGGTCTTAAAATGACAACAGCCTTTTCCATTTTCTCTCTCCATACAAAATAATGATTCTGGGATGAGCCGACGTTCTGGAGGTACAAGCATCATTATCATGTCAGGCTCACAGTTCAGTGCTGCTATATCATCCCACTTACGCTAACAAATAGAGGATAGATGTCTAAGAATTACTCAAGCATTTCAGGAAAGAGAAGTGAATGATAGAAACTCACAGATGTGTGTGAGTGCCTCGATCCCCACAGGGGTAATATTAATAATAATCCATGCATTCATTATCTGTTGTATTATTGCATTTATTAAGGTTTTGATTAATCGTGCTATGGATACTTTTTCATTTTCTCATTATGCTGTGATGAACAGAATGGTTAAACATCGTTAACTCTAATCAGAATGAAGGAAATTTTGATGGTAGAGTAAAATGTATGTTTAATGAAAGGGATTATCTGCTCCTGATATGAGCGAAACGGGGAAAACTCATCTTGACCCTCCACTCTCTCTCTCTCTCTCTTTCTCTGTCTCTCTCTCTCTGTCTCTCTCTCTCTGTCTCTCTGTCTCTCTCTCTCTCTCACACTCTCTTTCTCTGTCTCTCTCTCTCTCTCTCTCTGTCTCTCTCTCTCTGTCTCTGTCTCTCTCTCTCTCTCTCTCTCTCTCTCTCTCTCTGTCTCTCCCAATTCTTTGTCCACATCCGTTTCCCATTATTAGCTCAGCATATTTGCTCGTAGGAGAAAGTGGTTGAGATGGAGGGCTTCTTTGTTAGATGATATCCGAAGGTGTGCAAGATCAGGATGGAGAAAATAAAAATTTTATGCCATATATGGATATGATTTCCTCGTTATTTTGCATTTCTATATGATGTAATAATATACATTCTCTTGGGTGATTTGTAAACCGTCCAGAAATGGAAACGCTTGTATTAAACAATAAAGACGAAGAGGTTTTGGACTTTGTCTCTGTTCTTTCTGATTTCTTCTTCGTTATGAAAGGGCTGAAAAACATTTGGCGACACAGTGGCGAATATTTTTCGTTTATTTTAACAATAATTCTTCCTTAAAAGCACCTATAAATGAGTCTCTTCAAATGATCGACTACTCCCCCTGTAGTCCAAAATTGTATCCCTTTAAAACTCATCTTTGATCACCAAAAGGACATATTTAAAGTTTTTATCTTGAATGTAACTCGACACCCTTGCCTCATTTAGTATGCGCGGTTCTATGAATATGCAAATGAGCCCCGCCTCCACTCACTCACTCAGCTCAGAGATCCACTGGTTGACGATCACACGTTGATCTGATTGGTTACAAGGTAGTTTGTGACGTCAGAAACACCAGCGATTTCAAAGCGTGTGTTTGAGACTGTCTTTGGTTCACTGCAGTTTTAAGGAGGAAATACTCAGCAATGGTGTCGACTTATGAACTTACACATGCTTTGTCTTAAAGCACATTAAAAACAACACATAGACACACAAACAACATTAAAAGCTGGATTTTCACCACAGGGGGACTTTAAAACACTGATAGCGAACACTTTCCAGTTAATAATAAACTGATTTCTCATCCAATTAAGAATTGCTTCTTATTATTACATGATCTGTGATCCGATTTTCAAGAGCGATGGCTAGTTTTGCAGCATCCGTCAGGAGGAACGTCCACTACATCCTACAATACAGCGACTCAGAGATCAAATCAGTGTCCTTGTGATCGGCTCGTCAGTCTGACACTGATCGCCGATCACCGGATGGATTCAGCTTCTGTCCTCGCTCACATTTTTCTCCAATTTCTCATCCAGACAGTTTAAACCAAACACCAAATGGATCTTAAATCTCAGCTGCCAAAGAGTAAACATGCATGAGTATATAGGACATAAATATAGTCTTTGATGTCTAATAAAGCTGAGAGCGAGCGCTTGATTCTGACTGGCCAAGGCCAGCTGTGTTTGGATCTGCTAACCGTCAGAGTTATTACTGTTTCTGTTTAACACTGGCTCTGTTTCAAACGCTGGTGAGCCGCCCGTCTACTGACGACACGGAGACAGACCCTTATACGTCACTGATGTGGAGACTCATAGTCTCGATTTCAAGTGATTCAAAGGATTTTAAAGGGGTGGTTGATTATGATTTGACTTTTCTAGCTTTAGTTAGTGTGTAATGTTGCTGTTTGAGCATAAACAACATCTGCAAAGTTACGACGCTCAAAGTTCAAAGCAAAGGGAGATATTTGCTTTTAAAGAAATCGCTTTTTAAGGACTACAACAAACGGTTGGTAGAGACTACAACATTTCTCCCGGGTTAGTGACATCACAAACCCTAAAATTTACATAAAACCCGCCCCCTGAACACGGTTTATAGATTATCAAGACAGACTATGCTAATCAGTGACTAGAAGATAACTACACATAAGCTACATAAATTCATCAACTAATTATTCAGAAATGTCCTGTTGCTTCTACATGTTGTCTCTTCTTCTTGAGTCTCTCCATCATTGTCTGACTTCGGTTTGAACATAAAAGGCTAAAAGTTTTAGAAATGTTCAGTGCGTGTGTGTGTGAGGTAAAAGGACACAAGCTGTTGAAGCTCCGCCCCCTGTGCCGGGAGCAGCAGCTCATTTGCATTTAAAGGAACAGACACAAAACTGTGTTTTTGCTCACCCTCAAAAAGTGACAACTTTAACATGCTATATAAAAATATCTGGGGGGTATTTTGAGCTAAAACTTCTCACACACACACACACACACACACACACACACACACACACACACACACACACACACACACACACACACACACACACACACACACTCTAGGGACATCAGAGACTTATTTTACATCTTGTGAATAGGGCATTATACCACCCCTTTAACAGGCATTTACAGAAGCAGGCATTAGTAGGCTTTAAAAATGCATATATATTGAGTCGAATAGTCAATTTATACCAACATTTTTAGCACTGAAATAAATACTCACTACCGTTCAAAAGTTTAGGGCTTGTAAAATGTTTTAATGTTTGTGAAATAAGCCTCTGATCACCAACGGTGCATTTATTTGATCAAAATACAGTAAAATCTGTACAATTGTGAAATGTTATTACAATTTAAAATAGCTGTATTATTTTAATGTGAATAATATATTGTAAGCTTTTATTCCTGTGATCAAAGCTGAAGTTACTGTCACATGATCCTTCAGAAATCACTCTAATATGATGATTTGCTGCTCAAGAAACATTTATGATTAATATCAATGTTGGAAACATTGAAAGTTAGAAAGTTCAAAAGAACAGCATTTATTTGAAACAGAAATCTTAGTTAAAATTATGAATGTATTTACGGTCACTTTTGATCAGTTTAATGTGTCCGTGCTGAATGAAAGTAGTCAGCCAAACTTTTGAACAGTAGTGTAATTATAATCAACATTTTTCATGTTTTATCCGCCATCCTGGAGTTATTTAAGATCGGCTTGCAGTGCATTATGGTATTGTCTTCACTGAGAAGGATGCATGTGACACTCTTCCCAAAAGGAGGAAACTGATAACATTACAGTGCCTGAAAACACTGCCTATAAAGAGCCTCGAGGTTCAGTCTTAGATATAATATAGTAGCCACTGTCTCTTTAATCGTGTTCAGAGAGATGCTGTACAGAATTAACAGTGATGTGTGTGTGTGTGTGTGTTTGAGAGTGTTCAGTGTTATATGTGTGTGTGTATATACCAGGGATTTCTCAGTAACTGTTTAAACAAACACACGAAGTTCAGCCTGACGAGTTTAACGTTTGATATTCAGATGAAGCTGAAATGGATGTTTCTTCCTTTTTTGGCGTTTAGTGAAAGTGAGCCGAAGACTGTTGTCGAATCGCTCAGAGTCCTTTGGCTTCAGGCAGGATTGTGTTTATTGTGTCAGTGTGTTTTATCATACTTAATCCTTGTCTGGCAGAATTTGCTTTTGGAGATGTTTGGCGATTGGAGATGTTGGACACCTTAATAAAAATGTCCTGAACAGACGAAAAGCGAAGCTCAGCAGCTCTGCCTGAATCAAAGCTTTGACTTTCTAAAAGCTCATGTTTGTTCGTTGGGTCCAGGTGAACATGATTTGTCAGCGCAGTGTCTTCCTTCTGTCTGTCAGGCATACATGTATCTGTTGTTGAACGCAGCGGTGCGTTTAGAGGAGGGAATGATCTGTATTGTATTTTTAAGAGTTAGTTTTGGATGTGTTTGCTGGTGCTGTTTACAGCTCTGAATACATCCATAACTATAGCCTGACTTCAGATTTATCATTATTATTATTAATACATTTCGTTATTGAACATTGATCTTGCATCTGCTTTGCATTGCAGTAACAGAACACAACTACGCTCTTTAAAGTCGGCCTGACATGGAAGTTGCGCTCGTCTTTTCTTCCCTATTGTGTCGTATATCCGAGTGAAACGCTTCTGAACAAGAACAAATGTGGGCGGGGCTTGATTTTGTCTGTGGGGAATTGATTGGATGGTTGTGGTTTGCTATTGGCTGATCTCATGTGAGTGACAGGTTGCCCCGCCCACATCATCAGAGAAGAGAAGAGAAGCTGCAAGAGGAACTTATTCTAAATTCAAGATTACCAACCACATAATATATTATATTATATTATATAGTTTGATTCTATTCTGACTGTAATCTAATTCTATAGAATTAACTGTAATCTAATTCTATAGAATTAATTCTGTAATTCTATAAAAACTGTAAAGTGAAGTCTGGGCAACCGAAAGTGATCTACTTCTTTTAAAATGTATATTTTGAACGATGTGTTTCTTGTTTCCTGGTGTGTGTGTTTGTTGAGTGTAATGTGATTACGCGTGTCTGTTGTTTCTCATGGCTGTGTTTGGCTCTCAGTGCTGACAGTCTGATACCACACATGACCTACACACACAGATCCTCACACACACAGATCACACACAGATCCTCACACACACAGATCACACACAGATCCTCCTCAGTGTGGACACACACACAGATCTACACACAGATCCTCCTCAGTGTGGACACACAAACACACACACAGATCACACACAGATCCTCCTCAGTGTGGACACACACACAGATCTACACACAGATCCTCCTCAGTGTGGACACACCATAGACGGGACACACACACACACACACACACAGATCTACACACAGATTCTCCTCAGTATGGACACACACTTGCAATTAAAGATGTGTTTTTATTATTCTAAGGTTTCCATGAAACTAAAATCGGAGCGTTTATTCTAAATGAAAGACGATCAATATCAACATGAAATATAAATGAGCTTATTTACTTTCTTAATTCATGTTCCTGGTTTAACTGTGAATTAACAGCACTGATGCTATTCTAAAGAAAAACATGTTTGCCTTCATAAGCTAAAAAATATGAATAACTTACTCCACCTGTTTCCTTTTCAGCTCCTGTCAATCATCTTTATACACTCCTAATCAGAAGCTTACGGTCGGAAAGTTTTGTTTTTGATAGAAATTAGTAGGGCTGTACCAGAATATTCGAGTATTCGAATATTCGTTCGGTGGGTTGGTATTCGATTTTCAAATTTGACATTCGAATATTCGTTTTAATTTTTATTTTATTTTTTCACACCTGGCATCCCCCTAGAAACGGTTCCCATTCGCGCTTGAATGGGGCTGTCGTGCGTTTTCTCAGATCGGATAGCTCTCTCTGATTTATCAATATGAACAATGAACACATAAATGTGTTTTTGCAAAACGGATATGAATCCGAACTTCAAATCCCGCGCTATAGGCAGATGTAAAGGAGTGCACGTCCCCAGCAACAGATAAGCTGCATTTTACTGATCGTGCTGCTAAAATTTCTAAATCAAAGACCGCAATAAGAGAGCGGCAACAGCCCTGGTAAGATCATTTCGGTTCTTTACTTTTAATGAAGTTGATTGTGTGTTAAAGCCCACTTTCACTTTGATTTGCGATAGTTTGCACGTTGGCTTGATGAATAGATGCTGATCTGCGGTGACGTGTGCTGTAAGCGTCGTCATATCTGGCTATAACATGATATAGCCTAAAACGCTCTCACACGGTTATTTTTTTAGCATTTTTGGGCGAAATACAATACTCTTATTTTAGAGCGCAGAACAGCGGAGTTTGGGCAGAAGTGCATGCCTGAGCTTGTAGGCTATAAGCTGCGTTGCTTTGACATTGTGGAAATAGAATAGAAACAATATATTAGCCTACCCTTTACTGTGTCAGTAATTACTGTGCTGCTGATTTCTGATCTGAGAGTTATTTGTTACTCAGAAAAAAATTAGGCTGTGTTTTGTATCACTAGTGCAGTGTCCGTTCTCGGAGCCATGTGCGTGAGGCGCGCGCGCTTCCCGCTCGCGCTGTTCTGTATTAAAAGTTTATTAATTCTGAACGTGTCACGTCTCGCGTGTCTATATTGCACCAAATGTGACACTGCACTCGGGAAGTCGATTTGATGAACGGTTCAAAATGCAAGATAAATCATCTAAATGCAAACAGACAGACGCATAGAGATTCCTGCCTTTATTAGAGAGAATAATATGTTCAGCCCCCTCCCTCCGAAGCTTCGAATATTCGATGTTAATTCCTATCGAAGCTTCGAAGCTCAAAAAATGGTATTCGGACCAGCCCTAGAAATTAGTACTTTTATTCCACAAGGACGCATTAAATTGATCAAAAGTCACATTAATGATATTTATAATGTTACAAATAATTATATTTCAAAATAAATGCTGTTCTTTTGGACTTTGTTCATCAAAGAATCCTAAAAAAAAAAATATTTCTCACTATTTCCACAAAAATATGAACTGTTTTCATCATTAATAATGAGAAATGTTTCTTGAGCATCAGATCATCATATTAGAGTGATTTGTGAAGGATCATGTGACACTGAAGACTGGAGTAATGATGCTGAACATTCAGCTTTGATCACAGGATATAAATTACACTTTACTGGATATTCACATAGAAAACAGCTGATTTGAATCGCAAAAATATTTCATAATATTACAGTTTTTACTGTGTTTTTGAACAGTAGTGTATAGGGACACTTTTACCATCCCATCCCTGTATGAAATCAAGTCCTCCCTACATTTCTCTCTTGGGAATATTTCACATTATGGAAGTAAAATGGTTGTGAGTGCATCTACACAATACATGAAGCTCATCCTGGTGTGTGGTGAAGTGTTTACAGTATTTACAGAGCGTTTAAGGGGTGT
>NC_140224.1:36126861-36129361 GCF_951802725.1 Rutilus rutilus | reverse complement strand
TACGGAAACCGTTTAACAAACAAGTTTATTGTTTTACACCAACATTATAATGGTTTCATTCTATTCTGAAAATATAACCATAAAAAAAATATTAGTTTCTTGAAATGAAATAAACGTTAACTTAAAGTAAAATATATATATATATATATATATATTAAAAAAAATATTTAAAAAACAAAAGTTATTAGTTTAATAACTAAAATGAAAACATTAAATAAATAATAAACAGATAAAATTAAAATATAAAAATTCAAAATATTAATAAAAACTATAATAGTATCTCAATGATAGTAAAATAACACAGATTGATTATAATATGGCTAGTTATTAATATGCAGATTATGCATTTGTTGTCTGTAATTGTGAGTCTCCACACGTGCAGAAGGGGATCCTGGGAATCATCAGCCGAACTGTGAACGAACACATCACTGCTTCACTCTGCATATTCACAACCAAACCTGCGCTTCACACACACACACACACGCCATCCTGAATCCGACAGCCGCTCTCCACACACACACACACACACACACACACACACACACACACACACACACACACACACACACACACACACACCTGATTTATCCGTCTCACCGTCAGCCTGCAGATCCAGATCATAAAACACTCTCAGGAAAATCATCTCGCAGAAGAAAAAGGTCCTAAAATAGGTTTCGTTTCCTTTATGCAAAATATACTTTCTTATTGTTTCTTTTTGATTTTAAAAGTTATTGGTTTGATTGTCAGGAAGTGCATGAACTAATAAAATGCGAGTCTCTTTGGTTAACATGTATAAATGTAAAGCATCATGTGACTGGAATGTGACCCAGACTGTACAGTTTTTGTAAGATTGACCCAGACAGAAAGACACGGATGAGAAAGAGATGCAGGATGTTCTAGTTATGATTCTGCAGGGACACACTCCCACTGTCCTGTTTTGGGGGCGCACACACACTCACTCACTCACTCACGCACGCACACACACACACACTCGCACACACACACTCGCACACACACACTCGCACACACACACTCGCACGCATGCACACACTCACACACGCTCACATACGCACACATGCACACACATACACACACACACACGCTCACATACGCACACACACACATGCTCACATATGCACACACACACACACACACACACACACACACACACAGTCTCTCACACACACAGAACTGTAAGTGTCCTCAAGTGTCCAGCACAGGTCACGCACACACACTCAAACACACACGCTCACACACGCACGCACACACACACACACACACACACACACACACACACACACACACACACACACACACACTCACTCTCTCTCTCACTCTCACTCTCACTCTCACACACACACACTCACACACTCACACACACACACACACACACACACACACACACAGGTCACAGATCTATATTGGACAGACTCTGATCTAGATCAATGATCGCAGGTTTTCTAGATTTGGAGTTTTCAGCTCTGTAGACGCAGCCTAGCACTGATAGTGACATGATGTACATTTTATTATATAATACTATCTAATATAATTCTATTTTGAAAGAAATATAAAGAAAATGATTTTTCTGATGGTATTTTGTGTCAGAAAGAAATAGAAAGAGCTTCATCAAACACTAATCTTCCCAGTAATCTCTGGGAATCAGAGCTCAGGTTCGGCTCAGTCCACCGGGAAACACAGTCATGTTTACAGAATCCCTCAATCAGCTCTTCTGTGTGAGCAGTGGCCAGATTACACCCATATACCTATAAACTCCAACGGTTTACAGACGGATCGGGTTCCTACACTAAAGTTCAGCTTTGCTTAAACACACGATTCAATTGAGCTCGATCCCACTGAGATTTCGATCGGATTGAAAGGGGTGGTTTATTCCTTTTCTAATCCGATCGAGAGAACATGTAAACACTTGATCGGATTGAAAACCGAAACTGATAAGATTGTGATGTGATAAGATACCAGCGACAAATAATTAGTCTGTCCACACTAGACGCGACACAACTGCGAGATACGAAAAAATCGATCAAAAACCCACAGCCAATCAGCCCAGCGTGTGAGCGGAGTCAGCCAATCAGCCCAGCGTGTGGGCGGAGTCAGCCAATCAGAACAGTGTGTGGGCGGAGTCAGCCAATCAGAACAGCGTGTGGGCGGAGTCAACCAATAAGACCAGCGTGTGGGCGGAGTCAGCCAATCAGAACAGTGTGCGGGCGGAGTCAGCCAATCAGAACAGCGTGTGGGCGGAGTCAACCAATAAGACCAGCGTGTGGGCGGAGTCAGCCAATCAGAACAGTGTGTGGGCGGAGTCAGCCCATCAGAACAGTGTGTGGGCGGAGTCAGACCATCAGAACAGCCATCAGAACAGCGTGTGGGCGGAGTCAGCCAATCAGAACAGTGTGTGGGCGGAGTCTCGCGGCACTAGAGAGTAATCTTGATTGAATCGTGAAGTGCTACATAATCAAATTCACAAATATTACACCATTTAAAC
>NC_140224.1:36034361-36121861 GCF_951802725.1 Rutilus rutilus | reverse complement strand
AATCAATCAATCACAAAAACAGTTTTGCAGCTTCATATCTTTGTGAAAACACTGATATATATTTTTTTATAAATAAATGAATATTTTTTTTATTTGATTAATTCTCTTGATCGGAAGAGCAGTGTTTATTTGACATATGTTTTTAGTTTTTTACATTCTAAATCTAATTTTTGATCAATTTAATGTTTTTACTGAATTAAATGGTTAACAGTTACTGTCCCCAAATCTTTGAATAGTAGTTCATAATTATAAAGTTATTATTAAAATGATTTACTATTAAGTCATATGGCTTCAGATGACATTTAATGATACGTTTATGGTGTTTTTTGTCAGCGTAAATATTCTTCTGAGCTTCTCGTTGTGTGCTCCAGCGAGTCGGGTTTGGAAGGGAGTGAGTGATGATGTTCATTTGGTCTGAATTGTTCCTTTAAAAGATCCGGTTCTGATGGTTGCCAAGAGGTTTCTTCCTGTCCTCGGTGGCGTGATGTTTACACACCCATCCAATTCCTGCCCAAAATTCATCAGGATCTTTAGATTAAAATGGGTTTCTGCCAGCAGGACACACTGACTAATGAGGAAGATGCAAGTCTTGCTCTCACACACAGCGTTTCAAGGAGCTTTTACAGGCAAATCAATAAAAACACCAGTAACTCTGTCTACAAATACCACAGTTAAACTATGGTTACTGTTTAAAAACACCTTGACCTCTTTATCTTATGGAAAAAAATGCACTTGTTTAAGAAATATTCCTGGTTCAATACAAGTCATATATAAGTTAAGCATCTAGACCAGCAGCTCCACCTCAACATGACAATTTAGACACTTCCAGATCAAACGATTAATCACATACTTATCTTGAAATCAAGCATACATCATTTATCTTCTTTAACGCGTTTATTTTGTGTTATTTTGACCTATATTGCGTTTATGATGCAATTTTGAATTCATCGTTGACAGTCTTACTATAAACCCAATTTTTCTTTGTTTTTACAAACTGCGGTGACGGAGTTTCATGTGAAGTAACACACATGTGTTGTTGTCTTGTGTTTCAGGTGGTACTGGTATTCGCCCTGAGCATCGGCGCTCTTGTGATCTACTTCATCGACTCCTCTGAGTGAGTATATATCTCATTTTATCACTGTGCATCTCATTAGATACAGTGCATACAGTAGATAAAGACACTCACCAGCTTGCGAATGCAAGTAAAAATGGTCTTTTGTGAGTAAACAAAATGGCTCACTAGTTGAGTATTGTCACGTATTGTCAAGGTTGAGGATCCAATGCAGTTTTATTGAAAAAGTAATCCACAATCGTAGTCGAAAGCAGGCAAAGGTCATAAACACCGGGGAATCAGTCCAAACAATAACAGGATCAAAGGGGCACGGGCAAAAACAGAGGAAACCAAGAAAACCAGACAGAAGAGCGAAAAAACAAGATAAAGAAAACCTGGAGAATGCGTGTGACACTAAACAAGACTTCGCAGGGAATGACTGAAAGAACCAGGCTTATATAGGGTGAGCAAACATGAAGATGAGACACAGGTGAACATAATGAGTGCTAATGAGTCCAGGCAGAGAATTATGGGAGATGTAGTTTGTGAGGGAATGACAGTAGTGTGATGTGGAGGCTCTCAAGGGCCTGTAAGGGACCCTTACAAGTATAACTCATGGTTTAAATCAAATCGTAAAGGCCAGTTCATGCCAAGCACGGATATTTGTTGTGAACATAATTGCTTTATCAGTGACTTTTATGAGTAAATCTGGTTTTCCTTTAACTTGATGAATGTTCTTGGAGCGAATGGACCTTATTGACAGCGATTTGTTTTGCGTTTGGTGTGAATAAACCTTCATGAGAAAAATGATAATCTGACACTCACTGATGTAAGCGATGCTGATCATTCAACTCAAGACGTATAACCCGTCTAACTCCAGAAAACTTGACTTTTACCAGCGTCAGGTCATCTAGGATGCCTCAAAGACAGATTTTCTTTCTCCAAACCTCATATGTGGAAGGTTTCTCCATTAAACCAACAAAAACTAAAGTATGAGGAACAAAATCATGCATTTCACTCAGAGCTCTTCACTATAGACCACCAAACTAAAAGTTTGGTTGAACTTGGAGAAATTATGCCACTACAGTTGTACAGTACTGCTCAAAGTCATAATAATAATGCAGTTTATAAAAAAGAAGTTTAGGAATATCACTCTATTTAAATGTATATTCATTTGATTACCACAGTTTTTTGATAATAAATTAATAATAATGGATAACAAATTGGTATTAAATAAAAACAAAACATAGAATGCAGAAATACACATAAACACATAATAATAAAAAACATTTCATAGGGCACTTTTATTCATAAATTGTTAAAGTTTGATGAATTCAGTTGATTGGATAACCTTTTTGATTATTACAGTTTAATTAAACCCGTAAAATGGAATTCAGAATAATTAAAACGCAAAACAGAATTTGGGTACAAATAAAATGCAGTTTGGGAAACAAATAATATATATTTTATAGGGCCATGAAATGAAATTTTTTGTTACATTTTCTCTATTCAGAAAGTTAATCATGGACTCTGTATGCAGGAATAAGTGATGCGGACTGGGGTGGAAGGAAACGTCTCTCGGGACAGATTTAGGAATAGAGAGAGAGTGAGACACAGAGAGAGAGAGAGGAGAGAGAGAGAGAGACAGAGAGAGAGGAGAGAGAGAGAGCATCACCACTGAACATACGTTGTTTCAGGGATCACGGCGACTCTTAAACTGACGTCATTCAGACATTACACACATCAGTGAGCTCATAAAGGTGAAGAGCACTTTGAGTCAACCTGTTTATGCCACGGGCACAGTGGAGAGAGAGAGAGAGAGAGAGATAAGCCTGGTGTGTTTGTGGAGTTTTTCCTCTGAATAGACTGAGATTACATCAGAAGCTGGTGCATCTGTCAGAGATCATCAGAGGGTTTCAGTCCAACACTAACTCATTACTGGAACAGTTTACACACAAAGACTAAAGAAAAATGGGCACAGATGCCGTCAAGCTCCCAAAATGCACCACAGAAGTATTATAAAAGTAGTTTTTTTTTTTACCACAAAGGCAATAAATGTTAGTGCACAAGTCAAATAAACCAGACATTTAAATGATTATTTGCTGAAAATCTGAGCTCTCAATTCTCATTCCACTTTGCCGTGTTGCGATTGGTCACAAGACACACGAGAACCGATTACTTTTGGTGTCATTGACAGGTTTGGAAAGAAATGAGAGTGTGTAACCAAATTAACCTGATTGCATCACTTCAGTTAAATACACATGCTATCTAGTATGTATGAAATGACGTTGTGTCAGATAGACTTACATTGATTCTGGCTCTGTGTACTTTGTGTTTTCTCTGCATTTAATGCAAACATGGTCATCTTAAACGTGTTACGCGTTATAAAAACACGTGTGCTTTCAGTTTATCTTCAGTGTCAAATATCACGATCAGTGTGTGCATTTTAGATCCCAGAATAGTTTTGCTTGTTTCAGTAAATTATGCTCTGATCCTTTGTGTTTTAATCTTTCCGATCTTCCATATCTGAACAGCACGTCCTATTCAGCATTAGAAACACACAGACACACACAAACACACACTGTGCGTCCTGCTCAACACAGGCCTGTTAACACAGGAAGTGAGCCTCATCCACTTCCTCATTAGTGCATCATCATGAGGGATTTAGCCATTAGGTTTGAGACGCTGTGCTCTGGCTATCGAGTGTAATTGTCCTGAGCACTGTAAACCTGGAGCGGGGCATCAGGTCACGGCCCGAGGACAGCTTTAGACCGCGTGCTGAAACTGCATTAGAAATATGAGGGATTTGATTCGTCAGATAGACAGCAGGTACAGACGTGGGCGAGTGTCGTTCTGCATCTCTGGAGCCGTAAATCGCAAAAAAAAATAATGTTGCATGACCTAAAACACACGCCACAAACTACACTGCGTTCATTAAGGTCGTGTGAATATCACTGATGATCGTGTGAATGAGGAGAAGTGGAACATTTACTCAGAGATATTATTTGTTAACAAACAAGTATTCATTACTTCAATGAGTTCATTGTTTCTGCCTTAAATTCTTACATTGTTTAAATAAAAAAAAAAATGTTTTTTGGTAACTGTTTTGTACATTTTTGAAATACATAACTTAGTTTCCTCTGATAACATCACTCTAAATTGTAATGTGGCATTTTCTCTAAAGCTGCTTTGAAACGATGTGTATTATAAAAAGCGCTATACAAATAAATGTGAATTGAATTGAATATTTCAGAATATATAGATGAATGGATGGATGGATGGATGAAAGGATGGATGGATGATGAATGGATGGATGGATGAAAGGATGGATGGATGATGAATGGATGGATGGATGGATGGATGAAAGGATGGATGGATGAAAGGGTGGATGGATGAAAGGATGGATGGATGAAAGGGTGGATGGATGAAAGGATGGATGGATGGATGAAAGGATGGATGGATGATGGATGGATGGATGAAAGGGTGGATGGATGAAAGGATGGATGGATGATGAATGGATGAAAGGGTGGATAGATGATGGATGGATGGATGATGAATGGATGGATGGATGAAAGGATGGATGGATGAAAGGGTGGATGGATGATGGATGGATGGATGAAAGGGTGGATGGATGAAAGGATGGATGGATGATGAATGGATGGATGGATGGATGAAAGGGTGGATAGATGATGGATGGATGGATGGATGGATGATGAATGGATGGATGGATGAAAGGATGGATGGATGACAGGGTGGATGGATGAAAGGGTGGATGGATGAAAGGATGGATGGATGGATGAAAGGATGGATGGATGAAAGGATGGATCGATGATGGATGGATGGATGGATGAAAGGGTGGATGGATGAAAGGATGGATGGATGATGAATGGATGGATGGATGGATGAAAGGGTGGATAGATGATGGATGGCTGGATGGATGGATGGATGAAAGGATGGATGGATGATGAATGGATGGATGGATGGATGAAAGGATGGATGGATGAAAGGGTGGATGGATGAAAGGATGGATGGATGAAAGGATGGATGATGAATGGATGGATGGGTGGATGAAAGGGTGGATGGATGAAAGGATGGATGGATGGATGATGGATGGATGGATGAAAGGGTGGATGGATGAAAGGATGGATGGATGATGAATGGATGGATGGATGAAAGGATGGATGGATGGATGAAAGGGTGGATGGATGGATGAAAGGATGGATGGATGGATGAAAGGGTGGATGGATGGATGAAAGGGTGGATGGATGAAAGGATGGATGGATGGATGGATGATGAATGGATGGATGATGAAAGGGTGGATGGATGAAAGGGTGGATGGATGGATGATGAATGGATGGATGATGAAAGGGTGGATGGATGAAAGGGTGGATGGATGGATGGATGATGAATGGATGGATGATGAAAGGGTGGATGGATGAAAGGGTGGATGGATGGATGGATGGATGGATATTATGTATTTTAATCGTGTTGTTCTATAAAAACATGATTACTTAATTTGAACCCATTATTATTGCCTCATTGTTATTATAGGCCGATACAGAATTTACTTCAAGTCATTTAAAGGCTTTGCTTAGGTCTGTTTTTATTACCACCAAAATATCAGATTCCTCGATTAATCGCTTATCAGAATAATGGTCAGTGACAGCGCTGGAGTTGTTCACGTCTGCTGTATGTAAAGCTCTACGTGACCTGAGACTCCTGTGAAGTATTACTTACGTTAAACGTCTCTTAATTACAGCCGGGCTTCAGTTTCAGTCTCTCTGACCCGCTGGAACAGAACTGAGCAAACAGAGATGGATAGAGTTGCGTTTCTCTGTCCTGCAGCTGTTCTGAAACTTCTTCAGGTTGAGAGTTTCACAGCTCGCTGTTCTCTCTCAGGTCCTTTGATGATTCGCAGTTCAGTGGCTTACACTAGAGTCAGACCTGAATAACAGACTCGAGCAGGAGGATCCATAAACACTCCGATCTCTGAACCTCAGTCTGAACCCCAACAAAAAGTCACAGTATATATCGTGCATACACACATTTATATGAAAAGCTTCAAATAAATCGCTTGTGTCATTCATTTGTAAGTCGCTTTGGTTAAAAGCATCTGCTAAATTAATAAATGTATAATGGTTATTGTCTAATGGCAACAAGAACTATGTAATAGGTCATATTATGTTTGTTTATATTGTGTTTAGGTGATTTTTTTGTTTGTGTATAGTTTATATGGATGCTCCCTCAGTCTGAAAACATCTGTGATTCAGTTTTTGCAGTGAAAAAATACTGTAAAACAGTAATGAATAAAATAAACACAAAAACGTAAAATATCAAGATGCATTGCAGTAATGAGACTATGCTATTAATTTTTTTGAACAATGTCTCAATGGGAAAGTCACCCCCCACCCCACCCCACACACCCACACACACACACACACACACACACACACACACACATAAATTGGCCAAAATAAATAAATAAATACAATGCCGGACACACAAAAAGGGATTGACGCCCTCACACATCCGCGATTGTGAACAATTTAACATGCATAACACCAAGTTCAGGTTTGACTGTAATGTTGTGACGTAATTGCAAAAAATAATGATACTTCAGTTAAAAACAATGCAACAAAATGTTAAATTGTTCTTATAATAATGATTTTATCATTTCTAAACATAAATCTAAATAAAAAACAACTTGTAAATGATATATGAGCCATTGAGTAATCCTCTGCTGCCATCTAATGTCTGTAGTCGAACATTCATGCTATTTTCAACACAAGTGTTTGTTTTCCAGTAGAATGGTTGCGATCTTCCTCTAAAGTCAAACCATGTTATTATCTTATCACCATGAAACTGAGAAATGTAGATCATCTTTTAAGTGAGTTTTCCAAAAAATATTAATATTTTATATAAATGAATATATTTTAAATGATTAGAAAGTGAGGCAAAAAAAAAAAAAAAACTGCACAACTGTACGGCAAAAACATTAAATTAAGTGAGTGATATTGCGTTTGTTTTAAAAAATATTGATATATTTATTATTATGTTACAAAATGACATTTTTCTATCTGGTCTGAAAAAGTAATATTGTTGCCCTATGTGTAATTGCATAGTAAGCAACATATGTTCACATATATACATAATATTATACTCTCAAGTCTTAACGAGACGAGTCAAATGAGCCATATATATTCCCTTTTTATTTAATTTTTGCACCCCTGTGTGAAAGACGTCTCTTTGCCGTGTTGCCCAGGTCTAAATCACTGCTCTGGTCCTGGACAAACACTGATTTAGGCCTCAAACATACAATATGTGAATGCAAACACTTCTAGTTGTGCAAACTCCATATTTGTGTGTTGCTGAGCCGTTGTTTGCTCTTCATCTCTCTGTCCACACTGTCTGATCAAGTACTCTGTTTGCTTTCGACTGAATTAAAACAAGGGATCTAATCCTGGTACCAATTACCAAGTGTAATGGCTCTGATTCCCTGTGCTCTTCAACTCAACTGAGACATGACATTTTCATCTACATGCACTCCTTTGGTATAAGAAACACATGAAAAGCATTCATAATATTCATATGCCAACAGTAATTAAAGCAATAAAGCAACTTTGAAGCAACTGTTGCCTTTAGGGGATGTAAAATATGGACTCACTGTCACATAATACCACACATTGAAGTCAAAATATGATTGCTTTAATAATTGATAATATTACTGAATATATTTCTGCTTTTAAATTATAATATATATTAATTATTTTGCTGTCAGGAATAAAATGCATGTAAAGTCCAAAGACAAAAGCTTTAATAATGCTCAATGCAAATTTGAAAGATTAATCTTTTTAACGTATATCTTGGTTCACTAATGATTAATCATCACCGATAAGTTGAATAATGCAATATTACATGCATTAAAGGGATACTCCACTTTTTTTGGGAAATAGGCTCATTTTACAACTCCCCCAGAGTTAAACAGTTGAGTTTTACCGTTTTCGAATCCATTCAGCCGATCTCCGGGTCTGGCGGTACCACTTTTAGCATAGCTTAGCATAGATCATTGAATCGGACAGGACCATTAGCATCTCTCTCAAAAAAATGACCAAAGAGTTTAGATATTTTTTCCTATTTAAAACTTGACTCTTCTGTAGTTACATCGTGTACTAAGACCGACGGAAAATGAAAAGTTGCGATTTTCTAGGCTGATATGGCTAGGAACTAGCCTGACGTCGTCATACTCAATTCTAGTCAGAATGTGAGTCTGATACTTCTCCATAGAGATTTGATTATGGGGCGTGTTTCAACCGAACCAGGAAAAAAAATTCCTCTGCACTCAATTGGATAGACCTACAACCAATCAGAGCAACGGAGTAAGTGACGTATGTTTTTCATTCATGTTTCCGATCGCGGTTCTCTGTTCCTCTTTTAAAATTAATGCGCTGACGATATCTTCTATAACAGACGCGATGGCGGAATCTACACATGATGTTTTATAAACAAATTTCAGGAGGAGCACATTCAAATAATCAATCCGATCAACCGTCTATCAGCATGAGAGGAAAGCATATATTTATTCACTCGGTCAACTCACCTAACATGACAGTTTTCAGCATCCCTGCACTCACTCTTGGCTTGTTCTTCCACAGCCAGGAATACGGGGGGAGTACTTTGGGTTCGGGCCGAATACCGAGCCCGGAACCTCTCCTCAGACAGCACGCCAAATATGCATTTATTCTATCTGACTTATTTGTAAGCGTGAACTCGTGAAATCTCAATTCTTCAGCGGCAGTCATTTGAATTCAACCCAAGCGCTCGTTGATGACGTGGATGATGACGTTACCGTTGCTTATCTGTCCATCATCGTATAAAGCCCGCCCTGACAATTTGATTGGTCCGAACAATTTTTGTTCGGGCATAATAGCTCCTCAACGGAGCGAGTCCAGACCGAACTTCCCGACCAAAAAATATTGTGGGCGGGGTTCGGGCTGGCACCCAGGCTAGCTAGGAACTATACTCTCATTCCTGCGTAATAATCAAGAAACTTTGCTGCCGTAACATGAGTCCAGCAGGCGTAATGATATGACGCAGCACCTGATAATAGGTCTAATAGGTTAGACAAACATAGTCCCGGTCACGTTGGAAGTTAGCGAGCTGGGGACTATTATCAGGCGCTGCATCATATCATTACGCCTGCTGCACTCATGGTACGGCAGCACAGTTTCTTGATTATTACGCAGGAATGAGAGTATAGTTCCTAGCCATATCAGCCTAGAAAATCGCAACTTTACATTTTCCGTCGGTCTTAGTACACGATGTAACTACAGAAGAGTCAAGTTTTAAATAGGAAATATATCGAAACTCTTTGGTCATTTTTTTGAGAGAGATGCTAATGGTCCTGTCCGATTCAATGATCTATGCTAAGCTATGCTAAAAGTGGTACCGCCAGACCAGGAGATTGGCTGAATGGATTTGAAAACGGTAAGACTCAACTGTTTAACGTTGGGAGAGTTGTAAAATGAGCCTATTTCCAAAAAAAGTGGAGTATCCCTTTAAGCGTGCAGTATATTTCGTGTATTTCACTGAACTGAGGTCTGTTGTTCTGTGCTTTAACAGCCCCATCGAATCCTGTCAGCATTTCCAGAAGGACTTCACCTTGCAGATCGACATGGCCTTCAATGTGTTTTTCTTGCTGTACTTTGGACTCCGTGTGAGTTTATATACAGCATTATGTTCAGTACACACTTCTGCTGGACACAACACTGACACACACTTACCTTTCACTCATTTATAAACTATTTTAGTATTTATTCATACTTTGAATTAGCTTTTATTTTGATATTTTTAGTTATCATTTTAGTTTAGTTGTTTTGTGATTTTGTCTTTTTAAATATTTCTTTAATATATATATATATTTTTTTTTTGTGTGTAATTTTAGTACTTTTTATTTCAGTTTCTATCATTTTTACTTTATTTTATTTTAGCTTTATTTCAGTTATCGATTTTTAAAGAAATATATTTTTAGTCAACAATAAAAACACTGGTTTATTTATCGAATGTGTTGACTAACATTCAATGTTATTTTAGTATTACGTTTATTCATTAAGTGTTATTTTAGTATTGTTTATATACCATATACCACCGTGTTTATTAATATTTTGAATAAGCTTTTCATCTTAACTTTAGTTACTTTTTTTGTCATTTTATGTGATTTTGACATTTTTATTCCTTTTTTATATTTCTACATACAGTAGCATTGATTAGATTTATTTTTTGTAATTTTAGTACTTAAACGTATTTATTTTGGTTAGTTCCGATGTCAAATATTCGTATTGGATTTGATTTCAGCTTTATTTAAATGCAAATATCGATTTTTTTTTTGTTTTTTTTTTTAGTTTTTTTTTTTAGTTAACAACACTGTTTTAATGATATGCATTTGTTGAATAACATGCATTTTTTTCTTCTTTTGTTTCTTCCCCTTCACAGTTCATTGCAGCCAATGATAAGCTGTGGTTCTGGCTGGAAGTGAACTCAGTGGTGGATTTCTTCACCGTCCCGCCCGTGTTTGTGTCCGTGTATCTGAACAGAAGCTGGCTGGGTAAAGCACTACTCTCCCATTACTGCCACTTTACCGTTAATACCCGATTATTTCATCAGATTATGAGCAGAGGGTGTTAGAAATGAAACCCCGCTGGAGGAGATCATGAGATGAAGATCTCTGCCTCCCCCTGTTGGTCATTATACGCTTTAAAGGCCAATTTAAGCTCTCATTCTCCACAAATCCTCCTGTTGCTTAAAATCGCTGATTGTTTTTCTCACGCACTGTGAGTGTTTTGAGGGCATGTGCAACTGCGTCTAAACTAAACCTCGGAATGATCATAGCAGGAATAGGCAATTAAGCAATCACAGATTGTTATTTATTTTACTAATTTAGGTCAGAATTATTGTCTGTGGTAATGAGGCATGAACCCACTGACCTCAATATTCTTTTAATTAACCGCTGGATTTACTGGATTATTTGTGATTTTCCAAATGAATGACTATTCGAGTGAATTGATTTGTTTAATTGTTTGAGTAATCGTTCTTCTGGTTTTCCAAATGAGCTTGTGTTTGTGGATTGACTTTGATTTTAAAGCTTAGCTGGTCAGAACTTACTTTTATTCAGCACGGACGCATTAAACTGATCAAAAGTGACAGTAAAGACTTTTATAATGTTCCAAAAGATTATATTTCAAGTAAATGCTGTTCTTTTGAACTTTCTATTTATCAAATAATCCTGAAAAAGCTAATTTGTCACGGTTTCCACTAAAATATGAACTGTTTTCAACATTGATAATAATCATAAGTGTTTCTTGAGCATCAAATCATCATATTAGAGTGATTTGTGAAGGATCATGTGACACTGAAGACTGGAGTAATGATGCTGAACATTCAGCTTTGATCACAGGAGTAAATTACACTTTACTATATATTCACACACTCTATATGTCAGTAAATGCTCTTGAATATCCTCTGCTTTGAGGACAGGCCTGTATGTAGAGAGAAACACTGTTTTAATGCTTCATTTTTCTCATGAACTCGGTCAAAGCGCAGCTTATCTTCTTCATGTTTTCAAGGACTTTAATCCTCCAATAGGGAACGGGAGGTCACGGGGTCACATCATCCAGCTTTAGAGTTATTATTATTCAGCTTTCATTAAATTAATGTCCTTTTGTTGGTACGTGTGTGTGTGTGTGTGTGTGTGTGTGTGTGTGTGTGTGTGTGTGTGTGTGTGTGTGTGGATGTCCGGGTGGAGTGTGTCCAGAACAGTCTCATCCTGGTTTGGGGTGTTTAGTGCAGTTTTAAAAGGTTTACAAGTCAGAACTTCTGTTAGTTGTTAAACATAAATTTGTGTTGCCAACGGCGATGGAATGGTTGCTTAGCAACTGCACAGAAACATTCAAAAAAGCCACTCAAGAAACTGTTACATTGTTACATTAGCCGCGTTTCCGTTACAGATTTGCGCAAAACTTTTGCGATGTTTTCTAAATGTCGATAAAAAACGATTGCGAAATTATGACGTTTTATTAACCGATGTTATGCGACTGAAATGTCATTTTTTCCTCTCGCGATAAATCATTCCTGCAATTATGGCATCGGATGTCGGTAGGTTTATGTATATCCCAGTCGCATCATCAGCCATTATTTTTAATGGAAGGAGACGCAGTCGTGTTATCCAAGCACTAAAGCAACACTGAAGATTATTTTTTACCTTAAAATAATGTTTCCAAAATGGTTTCAGTGGTTCATCAAGTCGTAACAGGGTGAACAGCACTTCTGCATTCGCTTTGTGGCCCTCTATCGGCTATAACCGCACTATGCAAGTTTGCCAGATCGGGTCGCGTTTCTGTAGTTCGAATGAGACATAAGAAACTACAAATTTGACTTGCTTGACGGCAAGCATTACAATAGTCATTATTTAGTTTTTCTTCGTTTCTGATGTCGCAATACATCATACTTTCATAAAATCATGCAACATACTCTACCTTGTCTGTGGACATCGTTATTTAAACATAAACAGCGAGCGTGCGCGCGACGGTAGGCTAAATTATTTACGACAGCGGTAATGGACAATTCCGCTTCCAACCTGTAGGGGGACCGACGAGGAAAAGTGCTTTAGTTTTGCTTTAATAACAAGGAAAGCTTGTGCTTGTGAGCGGCTGCGTATGTTTCTGCGTGTTTCTCCCTCAGATCTGCTTCAAGCTCTTGATCGTGGCATTTCTTAGTGGTTTACAATCCAGTATTCCCATAATTCTGTTGTCTTTTATGAGTTTAATAAAGAGCTTCTGTCCAAACACACCGCGTCATCTACGTCAGGTGACCTGTAAATGCGCAAAAACTGTTTCCATTGCAAGGTTTGCGAAATAATCCTTTTTGAATAACCACCTCATGCGAGCGGAAAAACTTATTTTGCGATATATGGGAGTTTTTCGCGAAACTGACGTGTTTCCATTGGGCGTATTTTCAATTCGCAATTTCAGTTTGCGCAATTTGAAGGGTAATGTAAACGCGGCTACTGCTACAGTGTGTTCAGGGGCCGGTTTCACAAAGCTATTTTAGACCGGTCTATAGTGTTAGACTAGTCTATAATGTGCTCATAGACTAGTCTAATGCAAGTTAGACTGTTTCACAAAAATAAAGACTGACTTAATTTAGACCAAAAAATTAGACGCCTCAGGTCTAAGACTCTGTTACCTTGGCAACCAGCAGTAACAATCAGTTACATTACAAACAGCCGAAAGAAAAGGGAAAATGGCTCATAATTGAAACATTTCTTCTTGTTACTACATTCTCCGCTAAATTTCCCAAGTAAAATGTCCTTGTAACTGTTATACTCCTCCAACAAGGGTAAACTGCACCGAGCGGTTGAATGCGCTTACTCCATCCGCCATGTTTTTTGTTTTGAAAAGTGTCTTATTTTACCCAGAATGCATTGCAGTGTAGTCCTACTTAAGATAGTCAGAGTCGTCTTAAGTGCTTTGTGCAACGGTCTGATTTAGATGTCTTATCTGAAGTCTGACTATCTACTATATCTAAGCCACAGTCAAAGTCTATCTGTGTGAAACCGGCCCCAGAACAGGCAAACACACTCAGAAGACGCTAAAGATCCAGTAACGTGTGTATCTCGGCACATCAGACGTCAGTGTGACACTCAGAGATGCTTTATTGATGATGCGGATCTGCTGGCGATGTTGAACAGGCTGTCCGTCCCAGAGCGATTCCTAAAGGAGCTTATACTGTAATATCCTGATGAAAAAAGGGTTTGTTCTAAGCTTTCGCTACACGACTACATGATCACACCCGGGACGCAGTTTTTTTGCAGTCTGATGGGCTTGGGTTTCTCCTGAGCGCGCGTCTCGTGGCTTTCTGCGGTTTCTCAGACTCAGATTTGATCGTTTTCATCATTATCATCATGATCCCGACGAAGCTGCTGGTGTACCGGAGCCCTGACGGGGCCACTCGCACCGAGACCCTGCAGAACACACGCAGACGCAAGAAGTCGTGCGGCGAGCTGTTTCACAACGGCTACCGTGTGAAGATCCTCCACGCGCCGGTGTGTGAGAAAGAGGAGCGTGACCGATGTCATCACACACTCTCCTCCTGTTTCCATGCCGTGTCGTACTGGGGTAAGAGCTGATGCTGAGACTCCACGAGGAGCGCGGACGAGCAACACATGTTTCATTTGAGACACGAGACAAAACAAAACGGCTTACAAACGAAACTTACACTCTGAAAATACTTTACAGTGAGGTTCATTAGTTAACTACCTTAGTAGTTACACGACTTCTCCAGCATTTATTAATCTTAGTTAATATTCATTATTAATACGTTATTTAAAATCAAAGGTTGCGTTTGTAAACATTAGTTAATGCACTGTGAACTAACATGAACAAACAACAGCTGTACTTTAATTAGCTAACATTAACAAAGATTGATAAATACTGTAACAAATGTATTGTTCATGTTAGTTAATACTGTACATTAGCTAATGAACCTTATTGTAAAGTGTAACCACATAAATATATCATTGCATTTGATTGTTTTAAAATGATGATGTTATTTACTACCATTCCTCAGATTATATGTTCAATAAATATGTTAAACAGAATTAATATAAATATGTCACATCACTACAGTGTCCTGACAGAAGGAAGTTTTCCTTTTTATTGTAAAAATATTCCTCTTTTTATAAGGTTTCACAGCTGGGTCAATTCTTTTTATCGGGTGTTTATAAAGATATTCATAATATCGGGGAATATTGAAGTCAGTTTTTATACTGAAGTGCAACTGGGGAATTGTATCGGTTTTATTTCAATTTCAGTTTTTTTATTAATATTTTTTTAATATCATTGTTTTTTATATGGCAAATAGTTTGGGATTGTAAAATAATTTCCCTAATTTTAGGTTTAAGTTTTGTTAGAAGTGAGAAACATTTGAAAAGTGTTCAAAACACAGTGACTGTGGTTAAAAATCAATAGCTACTGTAGAAATGAAAATGCATTTGTCAATATTTATAATTCTTTTATTTTTGTATCTGACATATTCAACACATATAATTTCGGTTACACTTTATTTTAGGGTGTCATTGTTACAGTGTAATTATGCATGTAAGTACTGAGTAATATTAATTAACTACATGTACTTACTATAGGGTTATGGTAGGATTAGGGTTAGTTGCATGTAATTATGCATAATTTACTGTTATTACTATGGTAAGTATGTGTAACATATGTAAGAAGGACACTGTAAAATAAAGTGTTACCATAATTTCTTCATGCATGAATGTTTACTTTAATTATTATTATTATTATTCATTCCTGTGACCTGTTTTGTCCCACATCTCAAGAATCAATGTCTGTGTTTTAATTTTTAGCTCATGTGTGCTTAATCATAGCTTACGAGCTTATCTTTTGGAATACTCAGAAAACCATTTGAACCTTTTAATCATTGGGAAAGGTCGTTCATAATCGCTATTCCTCTAGAAACGCATAAAAATTAACCGTGAGCACTACTAATGGACAGAAGGAGAGGCTTTTTCTTGGGTTTTGTCAAAAACGTCATGCGTCACACTGTATATGGAAGGTCAAGTGCATTGCATTGTGGGATACAGTATTTGTACAGTGTGATTTGTTGCTTTCATGATCACAGAAAATGTGCATACTATAGGCAGCTCTACAGAAAAGTAGTATAGTAGATCTCTAGTTCACATGTCCTGTGTGTTTGAAGGTGAACTGCACGATGCTAAACACCGAAAAATCACATGAATGATGATATATGTGTGAATCTGTCCTGCACTCAAGGTCACCTCACTGAAGTCACGTGTTTCTCTCAGAGTTTTGCTGTTGCTGCTTTAATGCTTCTGAAACCAGGACCCAAATTTAGGCCTTTACGTCACGAGCGTGTCCCGCAGATATTGAGCCGGCTGTCTGTCGCTCTTGTCAGTCCGGAGAGAAATAACCTCTGTCCAGATGTGTGGAGTCCAGCTCTGATGTGATACCTCTTCAAACGCAGTAATACTTTGAGTTAGCCGTAGTTAGTCGTGTTCTGAAGGGCTGATGAAATCAGTGTCTTTGCTAAACATGGACGAGCGTTTCAAAGGTACGCGCCGAGCTCCGCTCTTTGCGCTTGAATGTGTTTTTGTGCAACCGTGTTATTTCATGTGTTTCTTGTTTCTGCTCTTTCATGCAGGATTGAGGTTCTTACGAGCCTTGAGGCTGATCCAGTTTTCAGAAATCTTACAGTTTTTAAATATCTTGAAAACAAGGTAAGGGTCCCTGCATCATGTGACGTGTGTCAACTCTTCTTGAAGTAGTTCTGCATCATAAATGAAAAACTTCTGATCTAACTTTATATCATCTTGGGTTTTCATGGTCATTTTAGTTACATTTTTTGTCATTTCATTTTGTGATTTTATTATTATTATTTTTTATTTATTTTTTTTTTTACTAAGTTTTGATCATTTTTATTTCATTTTAATAATTTCAGTCATTCAACTTAAACTTATTTCAGTTTATTGCTAATTTTTGGTTCAAGTTTTTCCAGCTAATATTTATATTTGATTATATTTAAGCTTTATTTTAATGGACAGAAATGTTTTTAATAGTTATAATTAATGCTAATAACCTCGCAGATGGCGCTCCAGATTTGCTTTCTTCTCATTTCTTTTTTCTTTTCAAAACATGTCATTACAGAATGAAAAGTGTAAATGCTAAACTGAAATGGGCAACAAATAGTTTCACAACTGCAGTTTAGTCTTTATTATTATGCTTCATGTTTTGCGTTCTGCATTCATTGCATTGTGTCTTAGAGTTAAAGGAAGTGTCCGTAAACTTGACAGAAAACGTCCTGGAAGAAAATTACCGCTTATCTTCACTGATTTTTTATCAATTTATATTATATTAAATTATTTTTTTCAATGTTTTTGTGTCCGCCTCCCTGCAGCTTAGATCTAAAGCTTCAGCACAGATGTCCAGGAGAGCTTATTGTGCATCAGAATGAATAATCTCGCTGCAGTTCATTCAATCAGAGGACAAATCTACTGAACAGACTGTGCCAAAAACATGCAAATTGATTTTCGCTCTAAAATTGGCCAGTATTATATAAAGAGCTTCATATTATGGACACAGCAGAAATGTGTGTGTTGTAATTTAGGGAAGTTTTTCTATAAAAGTGTTATAGACCTTATTCACAGCCGCGCCATCTCTGATCTCTAAAAAAAAAATGAACTCCCAGAAGAAGGCATGTAGCCGAAACGCGTTGGAGTTTTTTAGAAGGTTAATTTGACCAAGCCATAATAATAAAGGCTTTTTAACTTTTTCAATTGAGAGTGCCTTGGAGTTCTTTTTGATTTTTGGCATTTAGTTTCCCATCCAAAGAGCACCTCTATTTTAACCAAACTTTGGAGTCCAGGAAGCGCTCCTCTACCCCTTTTTTCAGTGCGAGTATTGTGTTCACACTGAGAATTACAAAAAGCAAAAGTGCACTTTAAATATCCGGATGACGCGCTTAATTAACCGAAAAAACAAAGTGTATCAGACTAAAATAACCTCATAAAGTTCACACACTACACAGCTGAGTACATAACACTGTGTGCTAACCAGACGCGATGCGACAAGATTCCAGAGACAAATAATTAGTCTGGCCACACTAGACGCGACGTGACTGCGAGATGCGAAAAAATCTATCAAAACCCACAGCCAATCAGAACAGCGTGTGGGCTGAGTCAGACAATCAGAACAGTGTGTGGGCGGAGTCAGACAATCAGAACAGTGTGTGGGCGGAGTCAGACAATCAGAACAGCGTGTGGGTGGAGTCAGACAATCAGAACAGTGTGTGGGTGGAGCCAGCCAATCAGAACAGTGTTTGGGCGGAGTCAGACCAGCGTGTGGGTGGAGTCAGACAATCAGAACAGCGTGTGGGCGGAGTCAGACAATCAGAACAGTGTGTGGGCGGAGTCAGACAATCAGAACAGCGTGTGGGTGGCAGAGCATGTGAGCGGAGTGGAGCGGGAGCGAGCGGGGAGCGCGAGCGGGCGGATCTTGGACAGAGCGCAGAGCGGCAATTTCAAAAGGACGGAGCGTCGCATTTCCCGCTCCAATTTCGCTCCGCTCCGCTCACACCACGAGTCTGAAGCATGCTCAGTCAAGCCTGACCCTGAATCCATTTGTCTTGCACAGTCATCAACAGTAGACTATTTTCAGGCAAAACTCGGCTCAATAATGGAGTTCAAAAAGTAAAATGAGAATTCATACAGGTGTAGCCTATCAATATAAGTCGCTCCGGAGTAGCCTATAAGGCGCATCAGTCAAAAAATGCGCCATGAAGAAGAAAAAACATAGGCCTAGCCTCGCACTGGACTATAAGTCACATTTATTTAGAAATTTATACAAAAAAAAAAAAAAAAAATGTTATGGACGGGACAGTTCTCCGTTACGGACGTGAGCGCTCTGAAGGCGGCACTAAGACTGCTTTAAAACTTTCACTCAGACCTCAAACAGAAAGCACAAAGCCTGTCTTTAAAATTAATTTCGTTTTGTATTAATTGTATCTTAATTTTAATCAAGGTTTCATCAACCATTGTCTGGATTTAATATTATTAAATATTAGAAATATATTAGAAAATAGATAACCACGATACGAAGGCGCCGGCGTGAACCTGGAGTTTGTCTCATGAATGAACCGAAACTCAGCGTATAGCCAACTTGCCTCACACACCTGAGACATATATATAAAGCTTGAAATGTCTACTTTTAAACAGAACAATTCAAAACGAAAGAAAACAGACTGCTCTCCCGTATGAAATGTGCATTTCTCTCAGGCGCGTTCACTACTGCGAAGATCACGAGTCAGCATCTTTCCAGCCGACAGACATAAAAAAAATTAAAATGTCTTCTGCTATATTTTACATATTCATAATCATTTTGCCGGTTCGTTGTGACAGCTTTTAGGTGCCCTTACATGTTACGTGAACGCATCAGCACTGAAAACATAGAGATTTTTTTTCTTTTGGGGGCATTTTGTTTGTTTTCAGACTTTCTCATTTGCCTGCGCGATGTTAGAGGACGCTGTTAATAAAATTGCGAGTAAGCCTACACATTGGATTCACGTTTATTATTATAGGATATTTTAAAAAATACCCCAGTTTTTATGCCAGTCGTATCATTTTAATCATTTTTGTTGTATTTATCCGCCACACACCTTGATGGCCGGTCCGTGTCTGATATTGTCTGATTTTAAACCGGTCCGTGGCGCAAAAAAGGTTGGGGACCGCTACAAGTAATATAGCCTACATGTAGATTTTTTTTTCCTTTTTTGGAGCGAGCGGGGGGTGATTTGAGTGGAGCGCGAAGCAAACTGGGTTGAGCGCTGAGCGAAAATGAGCGGAGCGGCCTGATGTAGCTTTGAGCGGGGGAGCGGAGGGGTGAACAGTTCAGTGAGCGATGAGCGGAGATTCTCACCGCTCCACTCCGCTCACATGCTCTGGTGGGTGGAGCCAGCCAATCAGAACAGTGTGTGGGCGGAGTCAGACAATCAGAACAGTGTGTGGGCGGAGTCAGACAATCAGAACAGTGTGTGGGCGGAGTCAGACAATCAGAACAGTGTGTGGGTGGAGCCAGCCAATCAGAACAGTGTTTGGGCGGAGTCAGACCAGCGTGTGGGTGCAGTCAGACAATCAGAACAGCGTGTGGGCGGAGTCAGACAATCAGAACAGTGTGTGGGCGGAGTCAGACAATCAGAACAGTGTGTGGGTGGAGCCAGCCAATCAGAACAGTGTTTGGGCGGAGTCAGACCAGCGTGTGGGTGGAGTCAGACAATCAGAACAGTGTGTGGGCGGAGTCAGACAATCAGAACAGTGTGTGGGCGGAGTCAGACAATCAGAACAGTGTGTGGGCGGAGTCAGACAATCAGAACAGCGTGTGGGTGGAGTCAGACAATCAGAACAGTGTGTCGGTGGAGCCAGCCAATCAGAACAGTGTTTGGGCGGAGTCAGACCAGCGTGTGGGTGGAGTCAGACAATCAGAACAGCGTGTGGGCGGAGGTTTGCGGCACCAGAGAGTAATCTTGACAGCAGTCGCAAGAAAATGGATAAGTAGCTACATAATCAAATTCACAAATATTACACAATTTAAACAATATTAAAAATACATAGGCTGAGTTACTAAAACAATCTTTGTCAAATAATACACTTGTTTGTTCACAGTTTGAACGTTCTTGTGTCCATTTGTTTAATTTCAAGATCTGAGGTGAATTATCCATTGTTGCTTTTACAGCTTCAAAGCTGGAGCACTAAATGATATTCAGAGTCACATGACACGCTTTTAACATTAAATAAAACACATAAACAGCGCCTGAGATCATCATCGCCACACTTTGTGTTTGTTGTTCCAGCGCGACGTCGCAGAAAAATAGAAACCGTTTCTAGACTCGTCGCGTGTCACCGTCGCGGCTGGTTAGCACACACACTCTGATCAACATGGAGAAGAACCTTTTATCGCGTGTTGCATGTAGTTAGGACACGGTGTGAGTGTATAGTACATCATTTGGAACACAACCATAGTATTGTAGATTCAAGTCATTTGTGAGCTAATGAGAGTATTTCTGAAATTTGTTTTTTTAGCAACTCCATAAAGTTGGTGAATTTGTGCTCAATCTTTATAAGCACATGGCTGACGGCAGCGGGGTTCATACATTTGGTAAGTCGATCGCATCAGGACGGTGAAAAGTTGCATTTTAATGAATAATGTGTATGAATTTGAATGAATAATGTGCATTAAGGAACGTGTGTTGGGAAAGTTAGGTAGAAAGTTATGTTTGGGTAGAACTGAGATAACATTTCCTTGCATATCGGCTGAAATACTGATGCTGTTGGTGTGTTTTCAGGTGGAAAACTCAGGGGATCCTTGGGAAAGTTTCCAAAATTCCCAACCTCTTACCTACTGGGAGTGTGTGTACTTGCTCATGGTAACCATGTCCACAGTGGGTTATGGAGATGTTTGTGCTAAAACAACCCTCGGACGCCTTTTCATGGTCTTCTTCATTCTCGGAGGATTGGTAAAAACAACCTAAATAAATAGAAGAAATCCCATAATAATTCATCCACAGCCTGCATGTCTGCCTCCAATTATCAGGTCCTTAATCACTGTATCCTTGACAACCAGAGCTGGAAAACAATCCCTTCATTTTAGCCTCAATCCCCATCCGAACGTTCCCAGCTTCTGCTCGTCATGATGGAAAGATCTTCATTTTTGCTTGTACTGCATTGCGTGTTTTGGTTCTTAAGCAATTATTATCTACTGTACATTAGTGTTGCTATATTTCAAATGCTATTGTTTATGCTGTTGATTTCATGTTATAAGTGGAACCATCATTAGGGAGTACAAAGTAATTCTGTTTGTAGATTGACTGCGGTTTTAGAAGACCCGACCCAATTTACCCCCACCCAGACTCCAACAAACTCTGAAGGGTTGAGATGTGATATGACACGCCGTCATGATGTCAACACACACGCTGTGAACTCAAAAATACATAGAGAACTGCCTCAAGCGATTTATTGCTTTTATAAATAATTAAACATTAGTGCTCAGATCATTTCAATTTGCCCCATTTAAAAATGATCAAAAAAGGTTCATTCGGTGGAATACAAAGTAGTAAAAAAAAAGTATAAAAAAAAAACGCATTGCCATAATGATTTTTTTTCCTATAAATATGAATATTAAAATATCACTTTAATATTAATTATTAATATCAATAGTTTTTCAAAGTTTATATGAACAAATAGATATGTTGCTATTAACTGTAGTATGTACTTTAATGCTTTTTTATTTTCTGCATAAAAAAAAATGTAAATACACAACTGAACGTTTTAAGACCAACGTATTGCTCCACTGTTTTAACTTTATATCATTTTATAAATTATTTTTAACTTTATATTTAATAAAATATTAATCTTAAAATATTATTTTGATATGAACTATTCATATTAAATGTATGTAAAATATAATTATATTGAAAATAATAAATCTATTAAATATAATTGTATTCCTTTATATGAATACAATTAATTATATGTACAATATATGAATATATAAAAAAAATTAATAATGTTCATAGAGACATGGATTTTGCAAGGTGCTGTTGCTAGTACTCTATTCATACTGATATTAAAATATTATTTTGATTATAACTATTAATATTTATATTATTTATTTTATATAAAATATGTAAAAAAAATGTTTTATTAATTTTATATTAATAAAATGATCTATACTATTTTGTATGTATATTAAAATTAACATTAATTTTTAATAATAATTGTTCATAAATTTGTAAAGACAAATTCAGTGAAACCCCAAAAAAGTGTGTAAAGCTAGATTTAGCTGTTACCTGTGGTGTAATGCTTGAGATCTGACGGTCCTGTCCATATCAGTCCAGCGTGAGAGTTTGCTTGGACTAAACATGGCTCTTGAGGTTTCCTCCTTTGCATCACTGTTTTCCCTCTTAAAACGGCAGATCGAATCTTATCTGTGGCTTTTTCTTTTCTTTTTTTACACCGATATCCCTTAAAAACAGGGATATTTGCCAAACAGAATGCTTTTACTTTTAACCTAAAACCCTCCATCCTTTAATTCTCGGCAATGCATGTATACAAGCATTCTGACCCTCTAACTGTTATTCAATCTGTCTGGAGTTTTAAAGTTACAGCTCCAATATTTGACACTTAAAGGGATAGTTCATGCAAAAATTATAACTCTATTATCGTTTACTCACCCAAAACACATCTTGCCTGCTTTTCCGTACAGTGAAAGTGAATGGAGACTCTAAAGTAACAGTCCATATGACTTGCTCACCCAAATATGTTCTAATTACGTTTAGCTAATTTTCCCATTAAGTTATGAAATCATTATTTGTGAACATTCAAAACGTTTAAAAAAAATTCGAACTGAAAGGAAACATTCAATTTTATCATTCTTCAAACATTACAATAATGTTACTTTTCAATGTTCTCTGAACATTCCGGAATTTTTTTTTTATTGTTTTTTAAAATGTTTACATTTTAAAAATGTTGAACGTATAATAAATAACTTGTTTGTGCTAATGTTTTGAGAGTATTTTTAAAGACCAGATAACTTTGAATGAACGTTCTTTTGAAGTCCCCCTGTAGTCAATAATTGTATCCCTTAAAACTCATCTTTGATCACCAAAATGACATATTTAAACGGTTTTAAAAGGCTTAAAACAGCTTGAATGTAACTCAACACCTTTGCCTCATTTAGTATGTGGGGTTCTATGAATATGCAAATGAGCCCCGCCTCCACTCACTCAGCTCAGAGATCCACTGGTTGACGATCACACGTTGATCTGATTGGTTACAAGGTAGTTTGTGACGTCAGAAACACCAGCGATTTCAAAGCGTGTGTTTGAGACTGTCTTTGGTTCACTGCAGTTTTAAGGAGGAAATACTCAGCAATGGTGTCGACTTATGAATTTACACATGCTTTGTCTTAAATCACATTAAAAACACCACATAGACATATAAACAACATTAAAAGCTGGATTTACACCACAGGGGGACTTTAATGTTACTGGAAGAACATTTGTTAAGAACATTAGCTGTTAGCTCGCTTGACTTCAGAAGACTTTAAAGTTGTATAGGCAACTCTTTTTTTTTTTTTTTTTCATTTTGAAGCTTGAGCGCCGATATATTTCATCATATGGCAATGAGATGCTTTATAGATGCACCTTTTGTCACGGAATAAAGAAAGTCGCACGGGCTTGGACTGACATGAGGGCGAGTACACAATGATTTTCGCCTGAACTATCCCTTTAAGCCTCTTATTTCTGATATGAGAACTCTCTTCTACTGAAAGTAGAAGCATTAGCAGACTTCTATTGTCCTTTGTCTCCTGTCTCCTCCTCCAGGCCATGTTTGCCAGCTACGTTCCTGAAATCATAGAGTTAATAGGAAACCGCAAGAAATATGGTGGTTCCTATAGTGCAGTAAATGGGAGAAAGTAAGTACCGGTGGTTGGACTGCGCTGGTTCAGTTCAGTCTGCCCGTCTGCATGCCCGTCTCTCTCTCTGTCCCATGCATGTAGGCAATGTTTGCTCGCTACGTGCCTGAAATCGCTGCTCTCATCCTTAATCGGAAGAAATATGGAGGGAGTTATAACTCGACCCGAGGAAGAAAGTAAGTCAAAGGATTAAAGGGGTGGTATAAATGGTATAAAGAGTGTGAGTGTGAAGTTTTAGCTCAAAATACCCCACAGATATTTTTATATTGGATGATAAAATTGTCACTTTTTGAGGTTGAGCAAAAACGCACCGGTTTTGTGTCTGTCCCTTTAAATGCAAATGAGCTGCTGCTCCCGGCACAGAGGGCGGAGCTTCAAGAGCTTGTGTTTGTGTGTGTGTGCGTGTGTGTGTGTGTGTGTGTGTGCGTGTGTGCGTGTGCGTGTGCGTGTGTGCGTGTGCGTGTGTGCGTGTGTGTGTGTGTGTGTGTGTGTGTGTGTGTGTGTGTGTCAGCAGCTCCGATTACCTCACACAAACACGCACTGAAAATTTCAGAAACTTTTAGTCTTTTATGTTCAAACCGGAGTCAGACAAAGATGGAGAGACTCAAGAAGAAGTGACAACATGTAGAAGCAACATTTCTGAATGGTTAGTTGGTGAGTTTATGTAGCTGATGTGTAGTTATCTTCTAGTCATTAATAGCATATTCTGTCATGATAATCTATAAATCGTGTTCAGGGGGCGGGGTTTATGTAAATTTTAGGGTTTGTGATGTCACTAACCTAGGAGGAAGCTCGTGTTGTCTCTACCAGCCGTTTGTTGTAGTCCTTAAAAAGTGATTTCTTTAAAAGCAAATATCTCCCTTTGCTTTGAACTTTGAGCGTTGTAACTTTGCAGATGTTGTTTATGCTCAAACAGCAACATTACACACTAACTAAAGCTAGAAAAGTCAAATCATAATCAACCACCCCTTTAAAGCCGACGAACTCCAACTCTTACCTCAGAGGAAGTTGCTGTAGTCCTTCCTGTGATGTCAGAGGTGCTCCTCCACAGGAAGTAGTATTATGCCATAGTCACTGAGGGTGTGGGGTCAAATGGCACAAGTCATCTCATCGCTTGTCGCGTATGTGAGTCGCTCATCGCTTGCTGATTTGTGCTACTTGTGACACTCGGGCTTCTACGTGTTGCAGTGGTTGTACGTCTTTTACAGCAAAGCAGTATTTTGTCTCTTCTGTTTGTTTCATGAATCCAGAACTTTTGAGCTGCAGCTTTGCTTTGGAGATTCAAAGCTTACAGATTTGCCTTTATATACACACTACTGTTAAAGAGGGAAAAGAAAGAAAGTGACACTTTTATTCAGCAAGGACGCATTAAATTGATCAAAAGTGAAGACGTTTATAATGAAGCAAAGATTTCTCTTTCTGTTCATTAAAGAAAAATTAAATGAAATGAAATCATCATATTAGAGTGATTTCTGAAGGATCATGTGACACTGAAGACTGGAGTAATGATGCTGAAAATCCAGCTTTGATCACAGGATATAAATTATACTTTACTATATATTCACATAGAAAACAGCTGCTTTGAATTGTAAAAATATATCACTATTTTACTGATTTTACTGTATTTTTGATCAAATAAATGCAGCCTTGGTGAGCAGAAGAGGCTTCTTAAACATTAAAAAGTCTCACCGACCTCAAACTTTTGAACAGTAGTGTGTGTGTACTGTATATATTCTCAGTTAATAAGTAAGGGATAATGTCAACAGCATGTGCCAAATATCTATGTTTTAATAAATTATAATTAAATAAATTATTGTGGGGTTCTCCATTGGATTTTAGATAATAATAATAATAAAAATTATAATAATAAGCCATTTTACAAGGTGTCACAATTATGCACATATTTCCCAGTATATCACAATCACACCGTGTAGATCACTGCAATGGTGTGTGTGTCAAGTGTTAATTTAATGCCATCCAAACAGCATACAGATTATATATAATATGTACAGATGTTTATATATTGCTTGAATTGAGATTTGATTATCATTAACCACCTTTTCAGCCCATCAATGACGATTCCTATTCTTGCTTGTTAAATGTCTCAGATGCTTTTGGCTTTAAATCCCCCATGATATTAAGATGTGTATATTTGCTATGTGCTCATATATTTATTGCAATTTGCTTTTACACCATAAACATTTAGAAAATATAAGCATTTAAAATGCAAAGGCTTTCTATTCTCTCACCAAAAAAAATATTGGCGAGATCAGAAGCGAAAGTCTGAGAAGTGATTTTGTCATTGTTGTTTTTCAGGGTTAATTTTCTCTCGTTTTAAGGCTAAATATTGTGTTAAACCTGTGATAACAGAGACGTCGCTCCATGTGACCTGGGCTTGTTTTCTTGCTTGATAATCACGTGTAGTTCCTGTAACGTCTTGATTAAACTCTTCCTCACGATAACTCGTTTCTCAGGCATATCGTCGTCTGCGGTCACATCACACTGGAGAGCGTCTCCAACTTCCTGAAAGACTTCCTACACAAGGACAGGGATGATGTCAATGTAGAAATAGTTTTTCTCCATAAGTAAGTATAACAGTGAAATGAAATGATTCACCTAAAGATTAAAGTAGCTCTCTTCTGTGGGCCATATGTGTGTTCGTCTCACCCTGATGTTGTGTATGTTTTCAGTATTTCCCCTAATCTTGAGCTGGAAGCCTTATTCAAGAGACACTTCACACAAGTGGAGTTTTACCAGGGATCTGTTCTCAACCCTCATGATCTCGCTCGTGTGAAGGTACGGGATCTGTCCTGCTTTGGCAAACGCAGGGTTTTCATAGTCAGAGAGAATCTGGAAACACTTTATTTCGACACTAACTACAAGTAACTGCATCTACATGTCAGCTAGCAGTCATTGGAGACTGTCTGATTAATATCTGCTAACACTTTATTTTGATGCTCCCCAAAATACTGAATATAACTACAACTGCATTTCAACTTATTATTAGGGACGCACTATATATCGGCCGCCATATCGGTATCGGCCGATATATGTTTGTTTTTAATGTTATTGTTATCGGCCTGGTAAGAAAATTTGGCCAGTTTATTAAAGCCAATAAATAATGGATTATTTCCTTCAGCTGAGACACTTCAGATGCATGATGGTACAACTCAACATGATGGTTTTGAATTGCTTGAAATATGATTGAAATCACTTTGAATTGGAAAATACAGTTCAGTGCAAGTCTGTCATATCTGCTACATTACAATTATAATGAGAACATCATTATAATTGTGTGATTGGGACATGAGACTTTTGTTTTTGTTATCAAAAATTATATGAAAATTTGGATTTAGATTTATCGGCCAATATATCGGTTATCGGCTCTCAAATATAAAGAATTATCGGTTATCGGTATCAGCCAAAACAGTCTACGAATACTCTAATGACAATTAACGTAGTTGAATTTAACTCTATTTTGTTGTATGAATATTTATAAATGCATGGACATGAAACTATCTATCTTTCTTTCTAACTAATCCATCTTTCTTTCTAACTAATCCATCTGTCTTTCTTTCTAACTAATCCATCTTTCTTTCTTTCTAACTATTCTTTCTTTTTCTACTTTTCTTCCTTTCTAACTATTCTTTCTTTTTTACTTTTCTTTCTTTCTTTTTAACTTCTCTTTCTTTCTTTCTTTCTTTCTTTTTTACTTTTCTTTCTTTCTAACTATTCTTTTTTTACTTTTCTTTTTAACTTTCCTTTCTTTCTAACTAATCTTTCTTTCTCTTTCTTTTTTCAAACTAATCTTTCTTTCTAACTAATCTTTCTTTTTTCAAACTAATCTTTCTTTCTAACTAATCTTTCTTTTTTCAAACTAATCTTTCTTTCTAAATAATTTTCTGATTTTAATGATTAGTGTTAAAAATATTTACGCAGCACTCACAAACAACCCTGCAAACAGCAATCCTTTCGACCCATTTATTTGCATCCTTGACAGTTTATTCACTTTTTTTAATCCGTTGTCTTATAGATTGAGTCGGCTGACGCCTGTCTGATCTTAGCCAATAAATACTGTGCAGATCCTGATGCAGAAGATGCATCCAATATCATGAGGTGCGCACTGTATTCAAACCTCCTTCATAATTATTGCATTTGCGTTTATTGCATTATATCTCAAAAATCAACAACTTTTGATGGATTCCAGAAGGTACTTGATTTGAAATGTGATGTTTTTCCTAGGGTGATATCCATTAAAAACTACCATCCAAAGATCCGCATTATTACACAGATGCTGCAGTACCACAATAAGGTGAGAGTTTCTCTTTCTGCCTGGAAACTACAACACTCCTTCACATTTGATGTCACTAACACCCAACACTTTAGGCTACACATTTGGTTCACATTGTAATTCCCTGATAAACTCATAAGCAGGATATTTTCTAAAGAGTAACAATCCATATTTTGTACTATACATGTTCTTTTCTGTATGGCACTTATAATGTTATTCATAACATATCCTCTTATAATAGTTTCTTGTATCATTTCACACACTTAGAAAAGAAGGTTTAACTGGGTTCTATATAGAACTCTAGGGTTCCTGACTCAATTTTAAAGAACACACTATGCCAAAAAGTTTCTATATAAGGAGGAATGTCTTCAATGATCGCATAATACTTTCATGTTTAACAGGTTATTCATGTAAAACTAAATCAATTAAAACTAAATACATGATGGAAGCCTTAAAAGGTCCTGTATATGAAGTGCCTGACAGAATCCTTTAAAACATGTTATTGAACATGCGTTTGCTACTGAAACTAGGAATCACTTTAATCTAGCTTTGGTTTCAATTAATGTTCTATATGGACTGAGAAGGGAGGTTTGGGTTGTCCATTTTTAACTATGTACCATAGTACAACAAAGTCTTACTTCAGGGCTAGAAAAAATAAAATTTTCGATTAAATGAGGCCTTTAAAGAGGATATATTATGCCCTTTTAAAAGTCATGATTTTGGCTCTACTAGAACAGGTTTTCCAGCTTGAATGTTGATTATTCTCCTCATATTCTCCACTGTTGCAGCTCCTCTCTTCCCAGTCTGTCAGTAATGCTCTGTTTAGTTCCTGTCTCTATGAAGCCCCTCCTCCTGAAAAGCACACTGTGCTCTGATTGGTCGGCCGGAGCAGTGTGCTGTGATTGGTCGAGCGCTTCGAGTGTGTTTAGGAAATGCCCCGCCCCTTACCATAACCACCAGTTTAGCACACTACTAACTAACTCAACCAGGCCCCGCCCCTTTATTTTGCATATGAATTATTTAAATGAGGAATATTGTGACGTGTTCGTTCCCGGAAGAAACTCAAGACTACAATGGAGGCGTTTCAGGAGTTCAGAAACACTGACACTGATATATCATATATATATTATGTCACTTTCTGTCCTCGTTGTTCCCAGGCTCATCTTCTCAACATCCCGAGCTGGAACTGGAAGGAAGGTGATGACGCGATCTGCCTCGCCGAGCTGAAGTTGGGCTTCATCGCCCAGAGCTGTCTGGCACAGGGTCTGTCCACCATGCTGGCCAACCTCTTCTCCATGAGATCCTACATCAAGGTCAGTCCACGTGCGGGCCGTCCTAGAGAACCACGGCAGCTTTAAATACTGAGTATCAAACTCACAACCTTCTCCTGTAGATTGAGGAAGACACGTGGCAGAAGTATTATCTCGAGGGAGTAGCCAATGAAATGTACACGGAGTATCTGTCCAGTGCCTTCGTGGGTTTATCCTTCCCCACGGTCTGTGAGTAAGTATGATGTGTGCGATTTATGGAAACAATTTCCACATTATTATAATAGTAAAGCCATCAAAAATATACAGATGGAAGTATGGGAATGATCTAGTGAAATTTAATTTTAATTCTTTAAATGTTCAACCATCAAACGTTAAAAAAAATTTCAATTAAGCTGAAGCCTTGCTTTCTGCATGCTTTGACTGTAAAGTTGCTGGTTTGGTTTGAAGGAGGTGAATATAAATGAGATAAGGAAACAAATGTTCAGTTTCCATTGTCTTTTGTCATTTATTTTTAAGGCGAGACACCCCAGGTGAATAGGGTAAAAAAAAAAAACATATCACTATACTTCACCAGTTGATTGATTACATTAATAATAGCAAAAAAAAAAATTTGTATTACAAGCTTTCTGAAATTGTATGTTTAAATATGCAAATGAGGCGTTGTCTAATTAAATATGCGCTAATTTGCATACATTTCTAGAACAAAAAATCAGGTTAAAAAGTTTTGTTTCATTTATTTGATATATTAGAGCCAAAGGTTTTTACAGAGGGGATTTTGGATATCTCTATTTATCATAAATCAGAAAATACTGTCAACAGCCAAAAATAAAATAAAAATTGCCATTTTTTTAAGGAGTAAAATGTTGTATAAAATCAGGAAAATGATATATGAACAAACCCCTTTGTAAAAACCTTCATAATATAGATAAGAATGAAACTGTAAAGTCCAGAATTGGACTTTATATCTCACAATTCTGACTTTATAACTCGTAATTCAGACTTTTTTTCTCAGAATTGTGAGTTATAAAGTCCAATTCTGACTTTATACAAAGCTGCCGTCACGGGATAAAAAATAAAAAAGGTAAATGAGACTTTTAATCTCACAATTCTGACTTTATATCTCGTAGTTTGGACTTTTTTTCTCAGAATTGCAAGTAATAAAGTCCAATTGCGCGGGAAAAACATCAGAATTGTGAGATGAAAAAGTCTCAATTACCTTTTTTTATTTTCCGTGGCGGAAACAAGCTTCCATGTAAATGGCTTACTGAAGTGGAGATTTCTGGCTCAATGTAGGAGGAAAAACTCATTTTGAGAAAACGGCCTTTAAAGATATATACTGTAATTGAAATCTGTCCACTAAACACATTATGAAAAGCCCAAAATCTCAAAATTGACAGATGCATGAAAACAGTTTTTGCCTGTAGTGTCTCGCCTTAATTGTACTTTTATTTCTCTGCAGACTCTGCTATGTGAAGCTGAAACTCCTGCTGATCGCGATCGAGTATAAATCAGACCAGAGAGAGAGCAGGTCAGTCTGAGCTTCATTAAAAACCTTCATAATCCTAAAAGATCCAGTACACTGACAGTAGAGCTGCACGATTAATCGGTGAAAGATCTCGATCTCGATACAAACACCCTTTCATAATGACAACGACTCGCCTGTGTCTATATAACCTTTGACAAAATCACAGCAGAACATTCAGAGAGCGCAGTTATCATGTTCAGTATGGCTATGAAAGTTTTTTCAACCACACAGTTTTGTCATTTCTGTGTTGCATATATTCATATTATGCTGGGATAAAATGTTATAGTTGGGATATAAACACTGATGTCGAAATAGAAAGTATCAGGGATGGAAATTAGCACCCGCCACCAGCCAAATGCGGGTGATTTTGTGTTGTGGCGGGTAAACTCGCTTCACCTACCGGCCACCGTGGCGGGTAAATAAAAATATACTGTTTCACACAGACGGCGGACACTTTTAGAGGACATAAGTGTACGCTGAAATAAAGTCTTTCACCTCAGAAAAACGGACTTTCTTGTCCTGTCACGTCAGCCGTTATCCTGTTCTCGTAGCGAACACTCTTCAATTGCACGCGCATGCGGCGGCGCGCGCTGTGTATCGCCTCACTGTATAAAGTGCAAAATAAACTACGAGCATGCAACGCCGTTACGTTGTAAATTACACAAAATAAAAGTAATGCAGGGATGATTTTCATACTATTCACCAGGAGCAGTTTCCATGTTTCATTAATAGTTATTGTTAATATTGTGTATTCACCATGGCAACTGTCGTTTCCATATTAACCCCAAAATGCCACTTTATTTTTCTTTGCGTTATTTTTAATATTTTTAAATGACTCTAGTGGCTCATACCAACATTGTATTAACAAAAACTAGTTTGGGACTGATATTTAATAGCTTTAGCATAGGCCTAATGTTTATTTATTAGTACTAGTCTTTACCATTAGTCATATTCTTACAATTTATGTTAAGTAAAGGGGGACAGTACTTGTGTGTGTGGAAATAGCCGGTTTCAATAAAACTACTTGTGACATGTCATATTTGGCTTTGACTTTGACTGAACATTTGCTCTCACTTTGCGGAAAAAATATTGGGATATATATCGTATATGGATATTCAGCCTAAATAATCGGGATATGACTTTTGGTCCATATCGCCCAGCCCTAGTTTCATTGTTGGGACTAAAAACCTAAAACTGGAAGCCATAAAAGACCACGAATCATTCAAATGCCACATCCAGGTAAAAAAGAGAAATATATATAAGAGAGAAAGAGAAAATGTCAGTATTTCATTGAGACTTGAGATTAAATAAACTGCTTAAGTATTGTAGATCTTGTAGTATTAATTTTCACATGCAGTTACACATTGCCGGTTAAAAACATTGAGTGGCTGGTAGATTTTGAAATCCACCAGCCACAGTGGCCGGTGGACAAAAAAGTTAATTTCCATCCCTGGAAAGTATGTAGCTCAAACAGTAGAGCACCCAAAGGTCATGGGTTCGATTCCCAGGGGAAGCAAGAACTGATAGGAATGTAACTGTGTAATGCAGTGTAAGTCACTTTGGATAAAAGCATCTGCCAAATGCAGAGAGAAAGTAACTTGGCCCTTCAAATAACTATTGAATCGATTACATGGTTACGCCTCCAGGTGGCGACAAGTGACTCTTTAAAATAGTTTTTTTGTCATTGAAAGATTCATTCCAGACATTCGTTCAAAAATGTTGATTAATCCAGTAATGAAACAAGTGAAGTATTTTTGAGTCATTGAATCATTCATTGAAATTTTTAATAATTAATTCAGATTAAATCAAACATTTTACAGCAATTAACATTTAGTCAGAACATTTAGTAAATTACAGGTAACACTTTATTTTACAGTGTCCTTGTTACATATGTTACATGTACTTACCATAGTAATAACAGTAAATTATGCATAATTACATGCAACTAACCCTAATCCTACCATAACCCTTTAGTAAGTACATGTAGTTGCTTAATATTACTTAGTACTTATATAATTACACTGTAACAATGACACATTAAAATAAAGTGTTACCAAATTACATCTTTTTTTGTAGAATTATCTGTTTAAAAAAAAAAAAAAAAAAATCATGATTCTCAATATATCCAGAATCGTGCAGCTCTAGACAAAAATATATATTTCTCTAAAGCGACATTTAAAAAATGTGACCGCATAGTTGACTCAAAAGATTAGCGTGTTGTTTAGGAGAACGCATCTCTAGTTCAGTCTTTCTCCTGCATTTAGTGGCTTGTCTCACTTTGCTGCTGTTTGTGTGTTTGTTTCACACAGGGGTGGAAAATGGTATGACATTATACGGTTTCGTTTGGTGTGGTCACGTCATGCCAAATTCTCTTGAAAATTTACTCGTCACATATCCCTGAAACGTTTGCGCTGGGTTAAAACTTTAAGTTGAGACAGAACTGCATATGTGTAGATTTTCAAGGGATACGTTCAGTTTCTGTACTTCTGGTCGAGCTGTGAGTGTGTGTGTGTGTGTGTGTGTGTGTGTTCACTGTAATGTACAGTATCTGCCACTGCCCTTCTCAACGTGTTTAATGCTTTTACTGTGAACAAATCTTTTATTTCCTGTAGTGTCACACTTGCTAAATGTTTAATGCCTGGTTCAGATTACAAGATTTTTTGGTCTGTTACGATAGTCACTGTGTCAGACTACACGATGCTTTCCGACCAGTCATCGCGAGCCGTCTCACACACACATTCAGTCGCACATATACACACGTGCTCACTCACATACACGCACTCACACACACACACACACACACACACACTCACTCACTCGCACATATACACACGCACTCACACACACACATTCACTCGCACATATACACACGCACTCACTCACATACACGCACTCACACACACACACACACACTCACTCACTCGCACATATACACACGCACTCACTCACATACACGCACTCACACACACACACACACACACACACACACACACACACTCACTCACTCGCACATATACACACGCACTCACTCACATACACGCACTCACACACACACACACACACACACACTCACTCACTCACTCGCACATATACACACGCACTCACTCACATACACGCACTCACACACACACACACACACACACACACACTCACTCACTCGCACATATACACACGCACTCACTCACATACACGCACTCACACACACACACACACACACTCACTCACTCGCACATATACACACGCACTCACACACACACACACACACACACTCACTCACTCGCACATATACACACGCACTCACACACACACACACACACACACACACACACTCACTCACTCGCACATATACACACGCACTCACACACACACACACACACACACACACTCACTCACTCACTCGCACATATACACACGCACTCACACACACACACTCACTCACGCTCACTCTCTCACACACACACATTCACTCGCACATATACATACGCACTCACACACACACACACTCACTCACTCACTCGCACATATACACACACACTCACACACACACTCACTCACGCTCACTCTCTCACACACACACATTTACTCGCACATATACACACGCACTCACTCACATACACGCACGCACACACACACACACTCACTCACGCTCACTCGCACATATACACGCACTCACGCTCACTCTCTCACACACACACATTCACTCGCACATATACACACGCACTCACTCACATACACGCACTCACACACACACACACACACACACACACACACACTCACTCGCACATATACACACGCACTCACACACACTCACTCACGCTCACTCTCTCACACACACACATTCACTCGCACATATACACACGCACTCACACACACACACTCATTCACGCTCACTCGCACATATACACACACACTCACTCACGCTCACTCTCTCACACACACACATTCACTCGCACATATACACACGCACTCACTCACATACACGCACTCACACATTCACTCATGCTCTCTCACTCACTCACTCACTCGCGCACACACACACACACACACACACACACACACACTCCAACCGTCGTTGTGGAGGACCGAAAAAAAATTAAAGTCTGCTAGTCTTTTTCGTGATGTCGTGAAGCATCGCAGACGTAGGTTGTCGCCCACTATGACACACTATACGAGATGAAATGATCGAATCTAGCGCCCCGACGCCCGTTGTCGTTTGCGAATCCCCACGACACCCCACGTCAAACGGATCGTGCCAAAATCGGGCTAAAATCGTGTAATCTGAACCAGGCATAAGGGATATTTTACGCAAAAATGAAACCTGTCGCCATTTATTCACCCTCAAGTCATTCCAAAACTGAATGGCTCTTTTCTTCTGTGAAAAACAAAAAAGGAGATTTTAGGCACAATGTTCTTTTCAATCAAAGTAAAATGACAAAAAAAATATCTAATTCCACATGACTTGGATGTTCTCAGTGTCTGAAAGTGAATTTGTGCTTGTGTTGAATTAGACACGAACGTCACTGTCCAGGTTTGATTTCCCTGATAGCAAACGGCATCGTTTTTTGCAGGTCATGTGACTTGAAAAACTATGAGAAAATGATCAGTAAACTGTTCTTTACACAAAGCTGTCGTACTACCATGTCTTACTATCTCCTTTTGTGTTGCATGGAAGAAAAGAGGAATGACATGAAACTGGGAATGATGACAGAAATGTCATTTTTGGGTGAACTATTCCATGCTTGCGTGTCTTTTAACCAAATAAACTAATACTTTGTGTTTGCATGCAAGAACGTTTAAAACGGTTTGTTTTAGTTCAGACGTAACAATTGCCTTCATCACAATAATTTACTTACTTTCATTACAAAAGTCGTTTTAGTAAATGCATGCCCTTATTAACATTAAAACAAGATTTTTATGTATTCTAGGTTTCAAATCACTCGTTTGGATCCATTTTTTTTTTCTTCAGTTTGTGTCTTTAGATTTTCTTCATCTGTATCTGAATATTTGATGGTTATGTTTTTAATGCGTATTCATATTGTGGCATGAGCTGTCCCATCCTCACGAGTGCAGACGTTATATGTCATGAACGCGTATGATTTGGAGGGCAGTTTTCAGAGCACTTTCTGTGGTTTGTGAGTGTGGTTTGTTTCATTCCCAGCACGCTGATCAACCCGGGCAATCATGTGAAGATGCAGGAGGGAACGCTGGGCTTCTTCATCGCCAGTGATGCCAAAGAGGTGAAGAGGTGAGGAGATCATCTACATATCCAGATATAGATTCATATATCAGCTCTTTTGTGGTGTGGATGGTTTTGAGTAAGATCATCTCTTTCCTTTAGGGCACTTTTCTACTGTAAAGCTTGTCACGATGACATAACAGACGCAAAACGGATCAAGAAGTGTGGATGCAAACGGAGTAAGTTATCACAGGTTATTCATTACCATGAGGAAATGTATTAATAAATACCTTTATTTATATATATATATATATATATATATATATATACAGTATGAAAAGCAATATGAAATACACCCTATATATATATATTCATTTTACATAATAAATAAATAAATGTATTATTTGAACTGCAACTTTTATTAAGTTAATCAAATAGAATCTCTGGGAATTTTTGGGATCATTAAACCACAATTTTCCCCACAGCTGGCAAACAATGATTAAGACACATAACGGGAGAAAATGTACTCTCAAGAAATCGTACGTGTATTTACAAAGAGAAGTCTCTACCGGGGAGGTTTTTTGTTTTTCTTCCCAAAATCACTGCACCGTCTGGCCTCATTATTGACCTTTTTGGCTTTTACCTCCACCTGATACTTTTTAAAATACCTAAAAAAAAACAATAAAAAAAATACGTTTTTAGTAACTGACACGTTTTCCCTTTTTCTCGCTGCCCTGGATCTGATCATTTCCCTCACCCTCTGATAGTGTTGTATTGTGAGTAATGACTGCCTTCATCTGTTAATGCAGATTGCTACTGTTAGCCTGCTGCATGTGTGAATGTAAAACTACATCTCCCATCAACCCACTGTCATCCATCATCAGCAGGAGACGGATCTACTTTTGACTTGTTCTAACAGGCTCCTAGCAGTACTTGGGCTTTTCTGAGGATTATTCTGTTTTGAGTTTAGATATAACCCAATATGTTTTTATTTTAATTTTAAAAGAACAGATTTTTTTTTGTGATTTATGAGGTAAATGTGTTTTGTATTATTTAAAGGATCAGTTCACTTCGGAATTAAAATTTCCTAATAATTTATTCGCCCCCACGTCATCCAAGATGTTTATGTCTTTCTTTCTTCAGTCGAAAATAAATTACGGTTTTTGAATAAAACATTCCAGGATTTTTCTCCATATAGTGACTTCAATGGGGAAGAACGCAAGAACGTCAATGGGATCCAACGGGTTGAAGGTCCAAATTGTAGTTTCAGTGCAGTTTCAAAGTCTCTACACGATCCCAGCCGAGGAATAAGAGTCTTATCTAGACAAACCATCGGTCATTTTCTAAAAAAATATAATAATATATTTTTAATATATAATTTTTTATTTTTAATATATTAAAAAATATATATATTCTGAAGTGATCTAATCCTTTAAGAGGTAAAAAATATTCCTGTATTTTATATACCACGACAGGAAGCGTTACAGTGAGCTCCTTTTCATTCACCTCCATGCATTCCCATGGTTCACCTGCATCTCAAAAATAGAATATTCCCAGGAATATAAAAAATAATTAAAAACATAATTGAAACCTGTTAAGCTGATACCTTGTTGTTGAAAAACACAACAGATTTTTCTCTGCAACAGAATTGTATATAACTTGATAACAAACATGATTTTCTGACGGTGTTCCTCAGGGCTCTGTACTTGGCCCGCTGTAGTTTCCAGATGTCCAGCTTCTGTTAGTGAAATAATTCTCCCATCCATTAACATGCTTCTCCTCCTCCTTTCCCCTCATCCACCCCATGACCCCAGACAAGAAGTCCAACTACAAGAGAATGCGTCTGGCATGTTGTGTAGCTTGCGGTGGGGCAGAACATGGCTGCTCGTGCATGTCAGACAGTGTGGCTAGTAACATGGAGGTTCTGCACCGTGGCTTCCCCCTCACTCCTGTGTCTCTGTATGATAACACGACCACTTTACACTCCTGTAAGTGAACGCCTTCCCAGGTGGCACTTGTGCCGAGTGCCTGTGTAGTCATCTGTGCCCGCCGCCTGTGTACTGTATGTGCCATCTGGCTGGTGCAGTGCCATGTTGTGGCATCTGATGTTGTGAAGCCCATACAGTATCTGTGTGGTAGACTTGGACTCCTGCATGCAGTTTGTGTGAAATGTAATGATGCAGTTCAGTAGTTTTAGTTTTGTTATTCATTCAATCTTCATTTTAATGTTTTATTTTACGTCCGGATATGTTTTAGAATAAAACACAGCAGTCTTTATCTCAATTATGTGCAGTTTATGCTCAGTTTTATGCTAATAATTTAGATTGGAATTACTGACACTTACAGTATAGGAAGATGGTTATATAGGAGAATTATACAGTATATTCTGTAAATGCGTGCAGTATATATGTCATTTGTATACACTGCCATTCAGAAGTTTGGAATCAGTACGATTTTTAATGTGTTTTTTTTCTTCTGCTCACGAAGGCTGAATTTATTTGATTAAGAAACAACAACAAAAAACAGTAATTGTTTAATATTATGACAATTTTTTCAACATTGATAATAATAATAATAAATGCGTCTTGAGCATGAAATCATCATGATTTCTGAAGGATCATGTGACACTGAAGACTGGAGTAATGATGCTGAAAATTCAGCTTTGATCACAGGAATAAATTACACTTTACTGTATATTCACATAGAGAACAGCTGTTTTACATTATAATAATATTTCACAATATTACTGTTTTTATTGTATTTTTAATCAGATAAATGCAGCCTTTGTGAGCATTAGAGACTTAGAGAAAAATCTGACCGATGCCAATCTTTCGAACGGCAGTGTAAATGAGGATGAGAGGATGGATGTGTAACAGCTACAGGTGTTAGCTGGTGTCCCAGCCGGATCAAGCTGGTTAGGTTGCTCTGGTTTGATGGTTTTAGGGGTATTTTGGGTGAGATGGTCAGGCTGGGAGACTAGCTAAACACCTCATTTAAATGATAGTGTGCCAGTGGTGGCTGGATAGTGTATTTCTTCTAAGTATGTGCATGATTTTAAGGCTAACAATTCCTTGATGAGTTTGTGTAGGTTTTCTTTTCCATGGTGCTTCACTTATTTGCTTTTATTTAACATGTTCATTTATAGACTAAAGGTTTATGGTCAGTCCTGTAGAGAAAACGCTCACGCTAGCGTCATTTATTTGATAGGCCTATTTCTTTGGTTTTCAGATTTTGTTACTGAAATGCTCACTGGTTCATCATTTCATTGCTCCGTGTGTTTTAACTTCACTTTGTCTTTGCATTTTCTCAGCTAAAAGTAACTATAACGGATACATCAAATCAAGTAAGTCTTTCCCACATTTTTACTCATGTGTTTCTGAAACTGCTGTTTCTTCCTCACTTCCTTCCTTCATTCTTCTGCTCATGTCCAAACCTCAGTGTGCATTACTCATAAAAACATTTAATGCGACTTGTTCTGGTGTATAGCAGTCCAAAATAGTACATAAAGTCATACATAACTATGTAATTGCACAGTGACAGACAAGCACGTGCTTAGAATAAAGAGGTATAGTTATCGTTCTTATCGGCCTTAAGTCTTTTGCTCATTGATAATATTTAGTGGATGTACGAAGTCAGTTCACACCAGATACTTTACTCTCAGGGTCTGTGTATCTCCAGTGATGCACCTGCTCTCATCCAGCACCAGATGGCGCTGCTAACCTGCAGTTCTGATTATGTGGAGTTATGACTTCATAAACGGCTTATTCTTCACTGCTTTAGCTTTCATTTGTTTTCATTCTCTTCTGAAGTGTTTTAGAATAATGCAGAATAATTCAGCTAGCTTCAGTTTGGGAATGTCACCACTACCTGACAGATGTCAATAATTAATCAATAAATAATAAAAAAAAAAAAAAAAAAAGTAATACAGATAATCAGTATTTAAAAATAAAAAACATGCACTGAATTTAAATCTGGATTTTTTTTTCATTATAAAAATATTAAATCGCAAACAAAAATATTAGGTTTCAAACAATTTGACAACAGCACATGTCTTTAATATTACAGTTGTTAGTCAAGATGGCAGTAAAATAGCATTGGGAAAAACTAAACTATATTTCTCATAAAAATACTAAAGCTAAATGTTCACTATAAATTAAATAAATAATATTAAAATAAAATTTGAAGTAAAATTGAAATAAAAAATTCAAAAATAACCAACATTTATATCAGTCATACGTTAGCAACAGTATAAAAATATCCATTGAAATCCATGTTGTTTTAATTTCTAATGTTCTCTTTAAATTGAATAGATCATATTAAAATCAAATTTGAAGTAAAATTGATATAAAAAAAATCTAAAATAACCAACATTATATCAGTCACACCTTAGCAACGGTGTAAAAATACCCAGTGAAATCCATGTTATTTTAATATCTAGATGTGGCTGATTCTCTCCACTGCCTGATTATGAATGTTTCTTGTCCGACAGTAAACGATGAGCTCAATCCAACATTCCAGCCCCAGAATCCTAAAGCCACGCTAAGCCGAGCCGCGAGCGCAGTGAGAACAGTGAGAGCGCCCCCTGCTGTCCGGGTGCCGTTAGTTAATAACCGTAAAGGGAGTGTGCTGTCACCCGCCGCCTCATACCTGCACAGACTCAGCCTGGCCAGCTCTCGAGACCTGTATCAGACGGGCACAGGAGCGGGCGCGGGCACAGGCACAGGCACAGGAGCCGGTCTGCATCGGGCCTGTAGTCTGCCTGTTAAATACAGATATCATTCCAGCTCCACCATCAGACTCCGTAAGACTCGGCCTGGCAGTGTGGCAAATGCATGTGGACTAACAGAGTTCAGAAATACTAAAACGCTCCTGTGTTGATTATTGGAAAAATATGTTTTTTTTCATTTACTGTGTTTTTGTAGGTCGTTTAGTAGAGCTAGGGGCAAAAAATTAAACCAAAAACAAGTGAATCATATTTTAAGCCACTCAAAAGAAAGTATGTGCAACAGAATTATGATTGCATCTTAATAAAATTAGTGAATATTTAATAAAAATGCATTATTAAAAAAAATCATAAACAGTGAATTCGGTTTTTTTTTTTATATAAACTGCATGGTGCAAAAAGTTCAAAGTGCATGTAAATTAAAAGCAAGACAGTGTTTTTCATATTTAAAAAAAAAATATTACTTGCAAACCTAATAGTTTTATAGTTAAAGCTAAACTAAAATAAAACTAAAAGTTTTTAGGACATAATTAACTATTATTTAATTAAAAATGGGCTAAGAAATATTTATAGCACGGTGCGTTTCCTTCACCAGCCATTGGCAGATAAGTTAAATGATGAGTTAGTTAATATTAGTGACAGTATATTATATTATAAATTAATATTAGACTCTAGTTGAAACCTGTTTGTCCATTTATCAGGGCATATGCATTTAAAAAGAGAGTGAAATAATCCATTTTAATGCTGCTACGTGTGGAACTAATGCTGGTAAAGGACTGTTAGTCAAACTTCCCACTCAAAACTCCCACTGTTTCTCTTTCCATGCTCTTCATCCCTTCGTATTGTCTCCTACCACTGTCTGATTGTGTGTTTCGGAGTGTGTTTTAATGGTTTGTTAATGAGCGAGTGTTGTGGCGTCTCAAACTGTCGCTGGTGTTTCAGTAGTTGAGGAGGAACAGCAGTCGGCTCTGTCGCCCAAGAAGAAACAGCGTAACGGAGGAATGAGAACGTCGCCCAATTGCTCGCCAAAAATCAGGTGAGAGCGCAAACGTGTCTCCCTATAAGCAACATGGCATTATTACACTAGCATTGCATTGCACTATAAAGCTATTATTAACCTTTATTTAACCAGGCAAGTCACTTAAAGGGATGTTTCACCGCTGGAAAGATGTGTATTTAAATTGGGTCATTTATGTAGTAGAAATGTGAAATTATTTCAGAAGTCTAGACTGTGCCTTCTAGACTGAGAAAAGCCAGAAAATGTATTTTTGGCTCATGTAGATGAAAGACTACAACTCCCAGAATGCACTTGCTTCGCTGCCCTACCGTAACACTCCTAAGCCACGCCTACCGGTTACAGAGGGCAGTATCGGAAGAAATGATATAACTAGGCTACTAGTGACTCGAAACTGAAGAGATGGCGTTTTATCGTGAGATCCCCCTATGGGCGGGTTGAAGACATGCGGGACTAGCGCCTCCTACTGGCTGGAGTCTCTCGCCTCTGGACAAAGAAGCCTCAGATGACGATAAATGACCATTTTTGCGTCATCTGAGGTTTTTTTCCAGACACACAATACAGAAATCTCTGGTCTCAGGGGGACATGAGGGAGGGAAGCACGGTCACTCGAGAATACTACCGGGTTTCTACTGATGCAAAGCATAATGCTAATCGGTGAAGGATCCCTTTAAGAACAAGTTATGTTCAACGACAGCCTGGCAGGAGAATTAAGATCTCCTGAAGGACATACTAACATATCACAATACACACACACACACATACATACATTTAAAACATTCACAAGCTGATAAAAACACTCCCTAATAGTTTTTTAAATGCAAAGATTGAAATAAATGGCTAATTTTAGCACATTCCAATCATTGTGAGCGGCGAGACCAAAAGCAGACCGAGCGTAGACCGTTTCCTTTCTAGAGATAATCAAACGAATATGATTAGATGATCGACTATAAAGCGTGTGATGGTGAGATTTGCACAGATAAACACCCTTCTCATACTGTATATTTCAGAAAATGTCAGTCTAGTTCTTGATTGTGTGTGTGTGCGCTAGTGTGAGTGTGTTTTGGAGGTGGCAGGGCATCTCTATCCTCTCACAAAACGACACCAGTGACTCCAGCCAATCACAGTGCAGGATCAGTCTCTGTCGCCTCAGGCTGTAGTTCTGCTGCCGAATCCCTCCCGAGTCTCACCCGCACTTAGTGCTGTCCGACACGACGCCTGCTTTTAACTCCCAGAACCTGCCTTTTATCCTGTCCGTCAGAATCACAGATCCATCTATTGATTCTGACGGATGAAAGAGCCGCTATTGAATTAATAAAAGCCATTAATATGCAATGAGAATAATATCTTCTGAATACTTTATCAAGACACCAGACGGGAATGATTCATATTATATGGACTGCAATTGACAACAAGTGGGATTTAGAGGGAAATAAATAAACCATATAATGCATCATATATATATAGATTAATCATATATATATATGTATATACATTTATTTATAAATATATATATATATATATATATATATATATGTATGATTAATCTAAATATATGATTTATTATTTGGTGATTTATTAATTATAGATTTATTAATATGAAACAAACATTTCATATAAATGTAACGGTTAACAAAATGATTTACTGATTTATTTTGTGTCTCCGTTTATAGACAACATGCTTTTTTCTGTGTATCCTATTTAATATTAATTATGGTTAAATTAATGGTTAAATTGCTAACGATTATTTTGCTCAAAATTATAATCACAACGATTGTTGTCGTGTGTTTACATTTCATCAGAATTATTGCACTTTCATATATAAGCACAAATCTAGATGATGTCAACTCATACGCATGGTTTATTTTACCGCATCTAGTTTCCTGATTTTTAGTCATAAATGAACACATTAACGATATTTCTCAAAAAAAATAAAACGGTGAAATTACATTCACCCGTAAATTAACACTAGCCCTATTATTGTGTAATAAAATACTAGCAGATTAAAACTGCTCTGATTGGAAAAAAAGTAAATATCATCTGATATTATGTTTAAAAACACATTTAAATGACTTCTTGTTTAGCCTTTTTAGCGTGACTGCAGTTGAACTACTTTAAATAATGATTAGCATTATCAAAACTACTTGTGTAGTGTAACGTTCACATTCCAGACGGGAGAAAAGCGCTGACTGAAACGAGTTTTCTTCATTTTCACAGCTCATCTAAGACGAGTGTGTGTGTCGTATGGGCATGTAACACAGAAACAGCAGGATAACCGTTTCAGGCTAGCTTTATACGAGGCGTTTGATCGTCTGCACAGTTCTGCTGTAGCCTCAGGGCTCTCAGAAAACACTGGTGTGTGTGTGTGTGTGTGTGTGTGTGTGTGTATCAGCTGTGGTTAGAGCAGGCCCGGGTGAATTAGTAATGAAGAGCAGATTGAATCGAGCTCTTTAGAAAGCATGTTAGTGTCAGGTTATATGAGGGAAGAGACTCTCTCAGGGCACCGATGCTTTTCATAGCCTGGAGAACATCAGGGTTTGAGCTCAGCCAATGGACACACATTCATGATAAACAATGCAAAATAACCGAAATATTCTCTCATCTAGTATTTCTGCAATACCCCTCAATCTGAGGCCAGTGTCCTAGTTATATTATCACTATACATTATCAGTTTTATTTTGCTTACAAAGCAAACATACACATACACACACACAGATATATATTACTGTATGTATATACACACAGATAAAGTAAGACTCACAACGTTATCTACAAAATTATATACACCTCATTTTGAGGCCAGTATTGTAGTTATATTATCATTATGTATTTTGGTACAGTAACAAAATCCAAAATTCCAATAAGTTATATACAAAATCATATTTTTCATTTTAATTTATACAAAAAAATGCTGTAATATATAATACATATATGTATTGCAGCAATAAAACCATTCCAGGAAGTTCTATAAAAAAGTAAATAATTAAAAAAATATTTAGATTTATTTATTTTTTTGCTGCAGTATATATATGTGTGTGTGTGTGTGTGTGTGTGTGTGTGTGTGTGTGTGTGTGTGTGTTTTAAAGTATTTCAGAAGCAAAATCATTCCAGAAATGTATATACGAAGTTATATAATTTTATATATTATATTTTATATATATATATATCAGCAGCAAAATCATTCCAGAAAATTAATTATTTTCACATAATTATTTAATTTAAAAAATATTTATTTATTTATTTATTGCTGCAGTATGTAATATATATGTATTGTAGCAGCAAAATCATTCCAGAAAATGATATACAAAATTAGACTTCCCACTACACTTAAAGTTGTAGTGTTGTAAATAAAATAAAATTGTAAATAAAAGATTTACAAGAAAATGCTATCAAAATTTCACATATAATATAATTCAAAGTGTCAGTTGCCATTCCCTTGTAATCATTTGTGAAATTTATTAGCAATTTCTGAAAATTGTTTCAAAGTAGATCCCACATACATTTTTTCCCAGTAACTTGAACATTATTATTCTTCATAAATCTCAGTGATCTAAAAATCACTCCACTTTAATTAGCTTTATGTTTAAAGGATTTCTCCAGGATGTTTATGCAATTTACATTATATTCATTATCTTCGTTTTCCATGATAATCCCAAATGATGTTTCGTATCAACCTGTATTTGAGTGTGTTTGTGTCAGGTCTTATCCATGTGCAGCTACAGGACCCGACTGAGACACACTCACTGTTGTCTGGCCGCTATGAGCAGATCAGCCAGCTATCGACTTTCTGCTGGCGAGGATCGTATAAATGTGTTCAGCATTGACAAATCAAGCCCCCGAGAGTATCGAATAGAGCGAGCGAGGCGGTTTGTTGAAACATTAAACGTTGTTTCGCTGCGAGAGATTGAGTCTTTATGAATCTGCTGTCAATGAAGGTCTGATGGAGTCGAGTCTGATGTCACGTCTGATAACACTCATCTCGACTCTTCAGATGACGGCGGCTCACATTCATCAGAGCCAAAACATGTCCAGGTCACGTTACACTCCAACATCAGAAAGTCTCCTTTATCTTTTGCATGAAGAAAATGAAGCTCATGTTTAGAACCATTAACATTGTTGTCACGGTCAAGACGAGGCGAAGCAGATCCATAAGCAACTTAAAGAGAGAATAATCCAACAACATGAGAAATAAATTAAACTGAAGGCATTATATAGGCCCATATAACTAACTAAGGGTCAAAAACAAGGAACAGGTGTGTGAAATCAGTGAAAAAGTAACCATGACAACCAATGATAAATGTGCTAGAAACAATGACAATAGAAATGAAACAAACTAAAAGTCCTTGAACATGAAAACACCACTGAACAATTGTTCTGTTTTATGACATTATTTTCATGATAAGCTCATTTTGAAACTTTTTTTAAATGAGAAAATAAAATCTAAATGACTTAACAGAATTGTTACTGTTCAAGTTGTTACCGAGGTAAATGATTGGTTTAGTAACACAATTAGTGATAAAATCATTTTCATTTAATTTTTTGCTATATAACAATAATACTATAAATGTATTATATTGATACATTTAATATAAAAAACTATACATTAATGTGTAATAATTTTATATATTTGTTTATAATATTGTAATATAATTGTAATTGGAAAAGGAATGTGAATTAGTTTTTGAGAGGTTAATTGTCATAAAATAATGTGATAATACAAAAAAATATATATAAATTTAGGTTTTTTTAAACATGACTCATGTTCTTGACAGATTTTTAATATTACCCCTTGATTGGACATCAGGACAGGGAAAGTGTGTGTTTGTGGTGTGGCACAGGTTGCCCGCGCTGTGGCGTCTCTGCTGCGGTTTCGCTGTCATGTGATGGACAGAGAGCTGGAGGAAGAGAAGAGAGCCGTCTACAGCTCAGACTCTAATGGCCTGATGATGGACGGGAGACAGACTGAAAATAAAGTCACATCAGCCAGCTGTGTCTGACGGATGGAAAAGCTCTCTGACATCTGCTGAAACCTTCACCTCTTTAATGTGCAAATCAAACGTCCCTGAGACTCCCTGTTCTCCATCATGTCCTGTAACACGAGCCGTGCTTCCCAGGATCCAATGCATTCTCCTCAGATGTATGATTTATAACGGCTAAAGCGTGTCGTTGGTCTTGTTACAAAGGGAACCAGAACATGAATTTGGTCAAGATGTAGATGTAGGTGTTTTAACTTTTCTATGTTTTTTTTGTGATTTGTTTCTTTCAGGCATGACCCGTTGCTGGTCCCAGGACACGATCAGATGGAAACAATGGATGAGAACATAAAGAAATATGATTCTACAGGAATGTTTCACTGGTGTCCATCGAAAGACATCGAGAAGGTCCTCCTGGTGAGAGACAATCAGGACATTACAAAAAAAGAATTGAGTGAAAAGACATTTTAGAACAGCAGAACTGCTACTTTTCCAATATTTAGATGTCAGACCAGCGTTATAGTATCATATTTTATATTATATTTTATTTGCATATTTTCCATTTTTTTATGTTTTAGTTTAGTTATTTTTAAGTAATTTTAGTACTTTAACCTAAACTAAATGGAAATTAGATATGCTACCTTAACCTAAGCAACTAACTGAAATATTTTATGACTTAAAGTAAGTTTTAATAATTTAATTGTGTTTTTGTCAGTTTAATTACTTTTTTTAATGAAAAATATGCATATTCATATTTTTTGTGATGAACATTTTTAATTAAAAAAAAAACATTTTTTTTTAAAGTTTAGTTATTTTCAGTTTTAGTGTTATTGATTTTAGTTCTTCAAAAAACGAAACGAAAATTACAAATGTTGCCTTGCCGACTAACTGAAATATTTACTTAAAGTTATAAGTTTTAGTAATTTTGAGTATTTTTGTCTATTTATTTTTTATTTAAGTTTTAACTAAATGAAAATGAGAAATGTTGCTTTGGCAGTTTGCTGAAAGTATAACTGAAAGTTTTTAATATTTAATTTAATTTAACATTTATATTATTTCAATTAATACGTTTTTTTCAATAGTTTTCGTTATTAACGGTGTCAGACTAGTGTTCGTGCGGTCAGTTATCACTCATATCTGTGTGTTGTTCTCTCTCAGACTCGGAGCGAGGCGGCGATGACCGTTTTGAGTGGTCACGTGGTGGTTTGTATATTCGGGGACGTGAAGTCGGCCCTGATTGGTCTGCGTAACCTGGTGATGCCTCTGAGAGCCAGTAACTTCCATTATCATGAGCTGAAGCCCATCGTGTTCGTGGGGTCTCTGGAGTACCTGAAGAGAGAGTGGGAGACGCTACACAACTTCCCCAAAGTCTCCATCTTACCGGTGAGTGACGTCTCTCTCTGCTAAACCAGTGATGGCGTACATCGGCGTGTTTCTGATGCCTGTCACTCGTTCAGGGCACTCCGCTGAGCCGGGCCGATCTGAGAGCCGTCAACATTAACTTGTGTGACATGTGCGTCATCCTGTCAGCCAATCAGAACAATATCGACGACGCCTCTCTGCAGGATAAGGAATGTATTCTGGCGTCTCTCAACATCAAGTCTATGCTGTTCGATGACAGTATTGGACTTCTGCAGGCCAACTCTCAAGGTAACGGCGGGACCGGCCCGTCAGAACAATGCAAAAGAGGATGTCTTGTTTTCCTTTACATACGTCTAATAAAATAGAATTTACTTGAGATATTGAGATTTAAGATAGTGAGTTTATGCTTAAAACAAGAACAAATATCTGACAGTGGGACTGGATTCAAAGGGAAAACAAGATCATTTGTTCTTATTTTAAGCAAAAATTCACTTCGTTTTCATACAAGACTTAATATCTGAAAGTGCCCCTGTTATGCTATTTTAAAGGTTCCTAATGTTGTTTTGGAGTCTCCAACAACATGTTTACATGCATTCAAGGTCTAAAACACTTTAATATTCTCATAATAATCATTGCAGCATCAGCTCTTTTCTCTCAGTGTCTGAAACGCTTCGTCTGCAGATTCAGTCTCTCTAAACCCCGCCTCTCTGAGAGCTGCTCTGCTCTGATTGGTCAGATGGCTAAGTCTGCTGTGATTGGTCAGAAAGCAAACACTCATTATCATATTTGAATCTCAGCTCTTGATCACAGTGATACGAACAGTGACGATGGCGTGGGTTTTACCGTCTCAATCTCAGAAAACAGCGTCTTCTCCACATGAACAACACGAACCAAACTCTCCCAGTCTCAGATACACTACAGTGTTTGAGGGCGGAGCTAAGAGATGCTGTTCAGCCAATCAAGACCAGAGGCTGGCATTATGCAAATTAGTTATAAACCTATGCAGGTTCAGCAGGAAGTGAGACTGAATTACTGACGACTTGTTTCAGTTCAGAATCACTTCTTTCTTTTGGGACACAAAAACTCCATTTATCAGAACAAAACTATTGAGTGAGAAAATCATTTTTTGCAGTGAAAGCCAAACAGACAGTCAGAAAGGAGTGGAATGGTTTTGTTTGTAACTGATAGTTGTTGTTCTGTCGTGTTCCTGCTCCAGGTTTCACGCCTCCCGGAATGGATCGCTCCTCTCCGGAGAACAGTCCCGTACACGGACTGGTACGACAGGCGTCCATAACCACAGGAGCAAACATTCCCATCATCACTGAGCTCGGTGAGACTCACATTTCAACCTTTCACACACTCTTACTCCGCAAGGACACGTTCAGTTGATCAAGAGTGACAACAAACACTTTTATAATGTTACAAAAGATTCTAATCTAAATATTTCTAATAAATGCTGTTCTTTTGAACTTTTTTATTCACCAAAGAATCATGAAAAATAAAATGTATCACAGCTTACACAAAAATATGAACTGTTTTAACATTGATAATAATCATAAACGTTTCTTGAGCATCAAATCATCATAATAAGCCGCTTTTCCACCGAAATTACCCGGAACAATTTGTCCCAGGAACTTTTTTCCCAGGAACCTTTTTTGCCCCAGACCGGTTGCTTTCTGCGTTTACACCGCGGTCTAAAGTACCGGGAAGGTAAACTGCGCGCAACTGCTCCTCCCAGTCTGCGACGGACAGTAATCAGTTTTGAGCGCCACATTTATAAGTATGGAGGAGATTCAAACTGTACTGCAGTTATTGGTTTACTAACGAGGTAATTAACATAACAAAATAGACGAGCACTGATACTAAAGCGTGTTCAGAAAGCTCGTATGCGTATAAAATTAGACAAGGTATGTTGTGAGATGACTGGGACGAACGCGCAAAAATTTCCTTTTGCGCAAATACTCTTAAAAAAAGCCTGAACCCCGTCTATCAATCATAAATAGTGACAGTCTTGTAAATAGTTTTGTTACCAACCTCAAAGCGCTATTTCAATCCTGTTATAGTAAATTTGTAACATGGTTTGCCTTGCAATAGATGACATGCAATGTGTAAACATAATGACTTAATATTAAAAGCTGTGGCAGAAAAGAGACGAGCACTGATAAAGCGTGTTCAGAGCTCGTAATGCTAACGTTAGATATAAAATTGTATGTTATCAGCTATTGCGGACATTGGCCGTGAGATGGCTGTGACGAACGCGCAGAAAGTTTCCTCTTCCACAAATACCCAAATAATAAAGCCTGAAACTCGTCGCCAGTCCCCCAGTTTTTTTTATTAAATTCCATATTTGCAGACAGACAACTTTACTGCATGAAGCCACTTTTTAAAAGGGAGGTTAAAAATAAAGAAAATGCTGCGTGGAGTCATCCAACCAAAATGCGGCGTGAACACAACCAATCAGCTTGTGCAGCGCACAAGTCCCACCCCTGAAAGTTCCTGAACTTTGAAAAAGTACTACCTCATGAGCAGGGACTATCGGAGGGGGAAATATTTACCCGGAACTTCATTTAGACCCTGGTTCCTGCGGTGTAAACACATCGAGTACCAGCCCAAAGTTCCTAGTTCCTGGGGAAAGTTCCTGCGGTGGAAACGCGGCTATAGAGTGATTTGTGAAGGATCATGTGACACTGAAGACTGGAGTAATGATGCTGAACATTCAGCTTTGATCACAGGAATAAATTACACTTTATTATATATTCACATAGAAAAAACTTATTCTAAATAGTAATAATATTTCACAATATTACTGTTTTTATTGTATTTTAGATCAAATAAATGCAGCATGCTTCTGTAACACTTTACCATAACATTAACTAACAATGAGCAAAACATGTGTAACAGTATTTATTAATCATATTAATAATAATATTAATAATTAATAATATTAATTAATTAATTTCACTAATGTATTAGTAAATGTTGAAATTAACATTACCTAAGATTAATAAATGCTTTAGAAGTATTTTTCAGTTGTTAGTTCATGTTACCTAATGATAACAAATGGAAACCTGGGAAGAAGTTGCACTTGCGTGTAAATGGCTGTTTTAGTAACTGGTGGTTTTGGTAAGTTGCTAGAAGTCATGTTGAAGCTAGTTTCTGGGTTTCTGGTGACTAGCTGCTATGGTAACTGGTTGTTTTATGCTGATAGCTAAAACAGACAAGTTGCTGCCCCTGGTTTCTCTGAGCCAGGACAAGAGCAGCGGAAACAACATCCCAATGATAACTGAGCTGGGTAAGACCCGCTGACGGGCGCTCACCGGAAACGCGTGCTTCATTTCTCATCCTTTAGACTTTATTCCTTTGGTTCTGTCAGTGCTTCAGTTTTTCTTTTCATGCACTCTGTTGCTTTATGAGGGTGTTTTTGCATGAGCGCCGTGTGTGACTGTCGCATGCTGTGAGTCCTGTGTGTTTTTGTGTGGTGAGACGCTGGTCCTTCCTGTCAAACTGCTAATCACTTGTCTTTAATAAATTAATCCATCACTCCGTTTCTGAGTCTCAGACTGGAAACGCACGAGTTCAGGGTCCAAAATGAACTTCCTGCCACTTCTGCCAATGAATTGACAATATTTTCTGGAAAAACCATGAAACTGCATTTATATATTATCATATAAATATATATATATATATATCAAATATAGACTTGTTTTATCAGACTCATCCATTAATACACATCATAACATCATGTTGCTTCAAGAAGGTCTGGATAAAAAGACTTTACATTTAGACTTTATTGTTCTTCTATGCTGTTATTCTTACCATTTTACTTCTAATAAGGTTTTATTACATTTACCAGCCACTTAACTGGTCCATTTCATTTACTCACATTTCCCTGATACCAAGGTAACAGATTGCTTAAGTGACACAGCTGGTGGTAAAATAATTATTTTATTTATTTAAATCAACTAAAAGGCAGTTCAACAAATGTAAATACAAAATAATTGTATTAAATTTAATCTAAAATTTCTGACTTAAATTGTGACTGGAAAAGTAATGAGAATTCGTATTTGAGGGGGGGTTGTCATAAAAAAAAATTATAATACAAATAAGTCATAAAATGGTCCATCTTTGTGCAGTATGTATTTTAAATGTGTTTTTTTTTTTTTTTTTGTGAAACATGACTCATGATCCATGATCAGACTTATTTTGGGCAGGTTTCATCAGAAGTTCTGAAGGTGTGGAGAAAAACATGAACTCGATAGGATTCATTGTTTTTATTTTATTTTTGGCTGTTGTTCTTCTAATGAAGTTCTTATTAAATCTACCAGCCACTGCACTGATAAAAGTTACTCCAAAAAGTGTTCATTTTTGACCCTGTGTTGTCCTGTTATTTCCTGTGAATATTCTTTAATAATAATCCTCACTTAAATACAGTAATTGCATTCCTAACATTCAGTGTGTGTGTGTGTCTGCAGTGAACGACTCAAACGTCCAGTTTCTGGACCAGGATGATGACGACGACCCCGACACAGAGCTGTATCTCACACAACCCTTCGCCTGTGGAACGGCGTTTGCCGTCAGTGTGTTGGATTCATTAATGAGTGCTGTAAGTCTCACTGAAAACACTGATGTCAGACCTCAAACGCCGTCCTGCGTCTTTAAAGGGATAGTTCCCCCGAAAATTTTAATTAGCCCATGATTTACTCACCCTGAAGCCATCCTAGGTGAATATGACATTCTTCTTTCAGACAATACAATCAGAGTTATATAAAAAAATTGTCTTGGCTCTTCCAAGCTTTATAATGACAGTGAATGGCTGTTTCTGTTTTGAAGTCCATAAAAGTGCATCTATTCATGATAAAAGCGCATCTATCCATGATAAAAGTGCATCTATCCATCATAAAAGTGCATCTATTCATGATAAAAGTGCATTGATCCATCATAAAAGTGCATCTATTCATCATAAAAGTGCATCTATCCATGATAAAAGTGCATCTATTCATCATAAAAGTGCATCTATCATCATAAAAGTGCATCTGTCCATCATAAAAGTGCATCTATCCATCATAAAAGTGCATCTATCCATCATATCCATGATAAAAGTGCATCTATCATCATAAAAGTGCATCTATCCATGATAAAAGTGCATCTATCCATCATAAAAGTGCATCTATTCATCATAAGTGCATATATCCATCATAAAAGTGCATCTATCCACCATAAAAGTGCATCTATCCATTATAAAAGTGCATCTATCCATCATAAAAGTGCATCTATCCATCATAAAAGTGTCTATCCATCATAAAAGTGCATCTATTCATCATAAAAGTGCATCTATTCATCATAAAAGTGCATCTATTCATCATAAAAGTGCATCTATCCATGATAAAAGTGCATCTATTCATCATAAAAGTGCATCTATTCATCATAAAAGTGCATCTATTCATCATAAAAGTGCATCTATTCATCATAAAAGTGCATCTATCCATGATAAAAGTGCATCTACCCATGATAAAAGTGCATCTATTCATCATAAAAGTGCATCTATCATCATAAAAGTGCATCTATCCATGATAAAAGTGCATCTATCCATCATAAAAGTGCATCTATTCATGATAAAAGTGCATTGATCCATCATAAAAGTGCATCTATCCATCATAAAAGTGCATCTATTCATGATAAAAGTGCATTGATCCATCATAAAAGTGCATCTATGCATCATAAAAGTGCATCTATCCATGATAAAAGTGCATCTATTCATCATAGAAGTGCATCTATTCATGATAAAAGTGCATCTGTCCATCATAAAAGTGCATCCATCATCATAAAAGTGCCTTATTAAGTTATAAGATTGTATTAGTCTGAAAGAAGAAAGTCATATACAGCTAGGATGGCTTCAGGGTGGGTCATGGATTAATTTTAATTTTTAAGTGAACTATCCCTTTAATGCTTCCGTATGTGTTTTCGCTCTCAGACGTACTTCAATGATAATATCCTGACTCTGATCCGGACGCTGGTGACGGGAGGCGCCACACCGGAGCTGGAGGGTTTGCTGGCGGAGGAGAACGCTCTGAGAGGAGGTTACAGCACTCCTCAAACTCTGGCCAACCGAGACCGGTGCCGGGTCGCTCAGCTGGCGCTCTACGACGGACCCTTCGCTGACCTGGGGGTGAGACGGCTTCATATGTTTATGTGACATGCAGTGTCTCAGAACAGGGTTTGAACACACATCAAATGGCCATCCAAATGTTTCCATCCATATATTTTTATGCAAATTTTGGGATATTGCTTAAGAAACGCTGGATGGAAAAGGACGGTTCCCAGATCACGCTTGAAATGTAGAGGTGATAGAGCTTTTTCTGATCAAATTTTCCTCAGCTTTTAATAATGTGTTGTAAATCGTATGTATTTTTCGTTATGTATTTGTTTATTTTTGTTATTTTTATGTACAGCACATTGGTACCCATTGTACCCAAGTGCTCTAGAAATAAAGTTGAGTTAAATTCCCAAAATGTGCATACGTATACGCTTAATTGAGGTGGATCATTGTTTATCCAATCAGAAGACAAACGGATAAGCTATGATAAAAACACATTTATCGAATAAATCCCTCGACGTGCAACAAAATTCGCATCAGAGGATGTGATTGGATGTTTGGAGGCTTGATAGTAAAATGTTAAAACTGTTCCTCTCTCAGTTTAGTAGCAGCATATGATGTTTATGTGTGTTTGTTTTTCAGGACGGTGGCTGTTACGGGGATTTATTCTGTAAAGCATTAAAGACGTACAACATGTTGTGTTTTGGGATCTACCGGTTAAGAGACGCACACCTGGGATCACCCAGTCAGTGCACCAAACGGTGAGGGAACACAAGTGAATTTGTTTTGTTCGTATGGAACATGTATGTAATATTTTTCCCTAAAGTCCCTTTTATTTGATCTAAAACACAGTAATATTGTGAAATATTATTACAATGTAAATCAGCTGTTTTCTATGTGAATATATAGTAAAGTGTAATTTATATCCTGTGATCAAAGCTGAATGTTCAGCATCATTACTCCAGTCTTCAGTGTCACATGATCCTTCACAAATCACTCTAATATGATGATTTGCTGCTCAAGAAACCATAGGCGTCAATTTCGGTGGGGACCCACCAGATTTCGCCATGAGTCATTTTGTACCCACCACTTTTTTGGTATTAAGTGTTACATATTATTACTCATGTACATATTATTATACATATTATTGCTCATCATAACCACTTAAACTGTCAAAAAATCTAACCAGAAATTTGGTGATCACTGATCGTTGTTTAGGTAGCCTACATTAAACCGTTAAGCTTTTTCCTACAAGCCTCAATGAAGCAGAAACGCTTAATGTCAGATAACGTCCATAATAATTTGACTTTTGGTTCGATTTTTTGACTGGTTTCAGGGGTTATGAGGAGCAATATGAGAGAGAAATTTGGTAATCATTGTTTAGGTAAACCACGTCATGTCATTGTCAACATGGTAATTATGAAGCAGAATAGTGGGTCAGATGTCAAATGCTTTTTGAAAACTTAAGGCTTTCTTCTTCATAAAACGAGTCGGACATCATCACATTTTTGTATACATTTTTATTTATTTACATTAGTAAGCTACAGGACATCATCTTTCGAAACATGACCTGCGCGAAAGAGAAAAAAAATCACTGCGTCATTGTACCCAGCACTTCTGAAAATGCACTTCCGAATGCGTCTCTGTCCCCAGCACATCTCAAACCAAACTGACGCCCATGCAAGAAACACTTAAGATTATTATCAATGTTGAAAACAGTTGTGATGCTTCATATTTTTGTGTTTTTCAGGATTCTTTGATGAATAGAGAGTTCAAAAGAACAGCTTTTATTTCAGTAACACTTTATTGTGATGGTCTCCTGTAGATATTCTGTTATCCATGGGTTTGTTCACGCTTGGCATGTTCGGTTGGATTAAAACGAACTCTTCTGCGATTGCTCTGTTAGTGCGGTCAGAGTGAGCGCTGCCATCTGAACCCTGGAGCGCACCAAACAAGCGGACCGAGACGCTGGAAAGATGGGTCTCAGTTCGCTTCCAGACCAACTCTGGTGCGGTTTGACTGAATCTGAACACAACACGGACCAAAGACGTGTGAACAAACCAAAAGCAGGACATGATGTCACAAGATGCGACCCTAAATAGAGGGTTTTTCTCGTCATAATCGTGATGTTGCCCATCACAGTTCGGTACAGGCATCATAACTGTGTGTGTGTGTGTGTGTGTGTGATGGAGGGATTCCTGCCGCTGTTTTGACTCCTTTACACACTTTATAAGCTCTTCACAAGTTCTCAGCTGGTCAAAATACCATCATATGTAGGCTACACACACACAAGGAGCGCATTTATCCCAGAACACACCATTGTTTTGGATGCAACACGTAATAAAAAACGACCAATCAGGTTGTGAACATATGCCTTAGGCTCAGTGTTGAAATGCCAGTGTGAACGCTAAGCGGACCAGGACTAAATGTTTTTTTGTTTGTTATTTTGTCTGGACCAAACGAATCAAGCGAACTGAACATGCCCTATATAATAAGTAACGTTGAAGCTACATGTCCACTAACTCAGAGTTTTAGTAGACTGTTCGTTTGGGTTCAGATTAGGAGAATAAGTTACAGTATATTCAGCAGAATGTCTGAAGGGGACCATCAAAATAATGTTAGAAACCGATTTTTTATAATAATGTAAAATAAACTTTTGATCAATTTAATGCTTCCTTGCTGAATAAAAGTATTAATTTCTTTCCAAACTTTTGCTTATATGTGACCCTGGATCACGTCAGCAGTCTCGAGTCGCACTGGTATATCTGTGGCAATAGCCAACACTACATTATATGGGTCAAAATTATAGATTTGTCTTTTATGCCAAAAATCATTAGGATATTAAGTAAAGATCATGTTCCATGAAGATATTTGATAGATTTCCTACCGTAAATATATAAAACATGTATTTCTGTGAGTGAATGCAGCACAATCGCCAGCATAATGTAGAACTTTAAAGGAGATTTTCTCAATGTTTCGATTTTTTTGCCTCAGATTCCAGATATTCAATAGTTGTATCTCGACCAAATGTTGTCATATCCTAACAAACCCATACATCAATGGAAAGCTTATTTATTCAGCTTTCAGATTATCCATACATCTCAATTTAAAGAAATTGACCCATGTGACTGGTTTTGTGGTCCAGGGTCACAGATGAGCAAGTGATTCCTCTTTTCTTCAGTAGATTCCTTCCTTCACTCACTCGTTTGCTGTCGGCTGGAAGTATTGGCAGTGGTGTGTGAACGTTTGTCTTTCTCGTCACAGATACGTGATCACGAACCCTCCGTACGACTTTGAGCTGGTGCCTACAGATCTGATCTTCTGCCTGATGCAATTCGACCACAACGCCGGCCAGACCCGCGCCAACCTGTCCACCAACTCCACCAACTTCCCCAGCAAGAAGAGCCCGTCGGGCCAGTCCATCCCGTCCTCCACTCGACCGGGCCGGAGCCGGAGCCGGGACCAGCGGGACAAACAGAAGTACGTTCCCCTGTAAGCGTTCGAGCTGTGCCTGTTTGAGCGTGTGACGTCACGGACTCATCATCACACGGTTCGGTATATCGAAACGCAAATTACGGACTTTATTTTTTTACTTCAGACGTATCAAATGTTTACTTAGCATTATAGATGTTGCATCTGTGTAAAGCACCGGCCACCGTTTACACGAGAAACTTGTGGGATGATTAGTATGTCTTTCACGGGTAACACTGTGTCGGGTCGATTCATCAGTTTTACCACTTTGCACTTTAACTGCACTTTAACCCTCGACTCTCACGACACCGGACCTGACGAGTGAACGCTTCACGCCTTCGTGCTTCTACATCCTAATGTTCCCGTCTCAGATTACCGTACAGTGGGCTCCAAACGCCTGACGCTTCTTAATTAATTATACGTTCGATTGAAATATTACAAGTCAATAAAAAAAATTATATTCATTTTTTATTTCATAAATAATATAAAAAAATTTGATCAGATAAATTGCAGTTAAAATTTAATTGAACTTTGCAATTTGCGATTTATTTTTTAACAATTTTGATTCACATTTCATGTATTTTTGCAATAGAGAAAAATCTGTATAATTCATAGATACAAAAATTAATTAACAATATATATTTGAAATATAAAAAAAATCAAACAAATGCACCAAATATGAAGGACGACGAATGAAAAATGACAAATAAAGTGAACATATTTTAATTGAAAAAAAATCAATGAAGTCGATAAATCATAAAAATTATCTATAATTTGCAAGGGATTTTTTTTTTTAAATAAATTTTTGCAATTTAATAATTTATACCAAATTTAGATTCACAACTGAAACGATGTCAAACAAACATTTCATGGATTCTTGCAATAGAGAAAAATCTGTAATAAATTACAGATCCATGAAATAAATGAACAATAGATATTATAAATATAAAAATATAAAGGTTGACGAATGAAAAACGACTAATAAAGTCTACATATCTTTATTGAATTTTTTTTGTGATTGTTGACCTCTAAATATTGCAGAATCTGAAATATTATAAAAAAATGTACGATTCTTCAGCGTTTTCTCAGATGTTTGGACTCACTGTATTCATACATTAATATACTGTATGTGCTCATAAAGAATGTTAGTATTTTTCAAATGCTTTTCTGTTCGATTCACTGCCTTCTTGAGACGACGGATGACAGAATGAGAGTATAATCACATGATCAGCCTTGACAGAAACGCATAGCATATGCATGAAGACGTGCTTTTACGTTTGCCGCTGTGTGGAACATGCGCTTTTAGGCAAAACGTCACTCATGTTTCCTGACCAGGTTTTACAGTCAGGTCAGTGACAGGTTAATTGTGATTTAAAAACCCGACCTGAACCTGACGGACACACACTGAGGAACGATCATTGGTCGGGCGGATCGGACGTCTCGCGTTGGGAAATCGAGCGTTATTCCCGGGATGTGGGTTTAAAAGCTCATGCTCAGATGTTTCTGTGCTATTACGCGGTAGCGCTTCTGACAAATGTTTTATCTTCCACTTTCAATATTTCTAAGGCTGTTAAACACTTTTGGACTGATCTTGATGTCCGGTTTGGTTGGTACACCCTGATATATAAGAATGCTGAGGAGTTTTTGTAAAGACGCAAGCGGGACGTTTGTTTGCTTTCTGTGTTTAATTCACGGTCATTGCTATAGTAACATGCTCACACCAAAGTTTTGATTCTCTCAATATCAAGTGTAAGAGATTTTTCTTATATGATTATAATGAACTAGTGTATGCGACATCTTAAACATAATAATAAAAATAAAAAAATTCTGTATTAATGATGTGAAGTCTTTGCTTTTAAAACACTCATTTTAAATTATCTTTAACGTACGCACAAATGCAGTTTTTAAACACATGCATATATATATGGAACACTTTACAATAAGGTTCATTAGTTAACTGCCTTAGTTAAGATGAACTACGAATGAACAATACTTCTGCAGCATTTATTAATCTTAGTTAATATTAATTTCAACATTATTAAAATCAAAGGTTGTATTTGTTAACATTAGTTAATGCACTGTGAACTAACATTGATTTTAATTAACAAAAATTAATACAAATGTATTGCTCATTGTTAGTTCATGTTAGTTAATACATTAAGTAATGAACTTTATTGTAAAGTGTTACCTATATATATATATATGCATAAGATGATTGAGTTGCATCAGAGAATCAGGATGTGTCCACTTACACCATGTACCTGTACCTTTCTTTACCTAAAGTGCGCCCAGGACGAATAGAGGGGTCTCAGGTATGGAAATAAATGCATGTCATTATTGCAACCATCCCTCATAATTCTGATGGTTATGAGCTGAAAACTCGTGCATTCAAACCGTCACGCCGGCACTGATTCTTTGCTTTCTAACTGAAAGTAAAGCCGCTTCTTCTGGCCGTTCTGAAGGTCATGTGTGCAGTGCATGCGTCTTCTCTAGATTCAGGAGATCTGCTTTCCTTCAGTCGTTGTCTTGATACATTCGAGCTCCATAACACACTGCTTTTACCATGGTGACCGCCTGTAGAGACTGAGCTAGCCTGTGTGTAGTCCCGTAGCACATTCTTCCTATGTAGTTTTGCATGGTTTTGATTTCCAAACGTTTGAGCATGATTACAATGAAATCATTTTAAAAAGTCCCTACATGGCAAATGATCTCAAATGCCTTCATAAAAAAATTTTTAAAAATTAATTTTTTTAAAAATTAATTTTTTCTCATACATTTATGCACTAGAAAATCAGACAAGATCAAGAAATCCTACAAAATATTGCTGATTTTTTTCTTCTTCAAATATTAAAATAATGCTAATTAAATCAAATTCCTTCATTTTTTTTTTTTACATTTAAACAATAAAAAAGAAGTCACAAACATTGATAAATGCACAAGAAAATACGAGCTCAAGAAATCATACAAAATATTGCTGAAGATTTTCGCAGTAGAAACTGCTTTTTTTTTTTTTTTTTTTTTTTACTAAATTGTATTTTATATTGATAAATGCACAAGAAAATAAAAGTTCAAGAAATTCTACAGAATATTAATGATTTTTTTTATTCCAATATTATAAATGTTGAAGAAATCCACAAGAAAATGTTCAGCAATATTGAGCGTCACTGGAGGAACTGCTCTTGATTTGGCTTTTTATTTTATTTTAACCAAATATAATGTTTTTATAGATAAATACATGATCAAGAAATCTTATAAAATATTGCTGATTGCAACTGATCTCAAATATCTTCACCAAAAAAACAAAAAAACAAACATTAAATGATAAAAAATTTTAAAAAACACTTGCATGATCAAGAAAATACAAGATCAAGAAATCCTACAAAATCTTGCTGATTTTTTTCTTCTTCAAATATTCAAATAATGCTAATTAAATCAAATTCCTTCACCATTTTTTTTTTTTTTTTACATTTAAACAATAAAAAAAAGAAATCACAAACATTGATAAATGCACAAGAAAATACGAGCTCAAGAAATCCTACAAAATATTGCTGAAGATTTTCACTGTAGAAACTACTTTTTTTTTTTTTACTCGTTTTTTATATTGATAAATGCACAAGAAAATAAAAGTTCAAGAAATCCTACAGAATATTAATGATTTTTTTATTCCAATATTATAAATGTCCAAGAAATCCACAAGAAAATGTTCAGCAATATTGAGCGTCACTGGAGGAACTGCTCTTGATTTGGCTTTTTATTTTTTATTTTAACCAAATATAATGTTTTTATAGATAAATACATGATCAAGAAATCTTATAAAATATTGGTGATTGCAACTGATCTCAAATACCTTCACCAAAAAAAAAATAATAATAATTAAATGATTAAAAAAAAAAAAAAACACTTGCATGATCAAGAAAATACAAGATCAAGAAATCCTACAAAATATTGCTGAAAAATTTCTGATGAAGTGTACAAAAAATCTTGCTGATTCTAATAACTCCTTTATTTAACTTGCATTTACCAGTATATTCCATATTAAAGGGATAGTTCACCCAAAAATGTAACTTTTGTCCTCATTTACTCGCTCTCATGTTGTTCCAGACCTGTGTGAGTTTCTGTCTTCTGCTGAACACTAAAGAAGATATCTTGAAGAATGTTGGGCACCCATTGACTTCAATAGTAGGAAGAAAGAAATACTATCAACCGTCTGATTACCAACATTCTTCAAGATATCTTCTTTAGTGTTCAGCAGAAGACAGAAACTCACACAGGTCTGGAACAACATGAGAGTGAGTAAATGAGGACAGAAGTTTCATTTTTGGGTGAACTGTCCCTTTAAATCATCCCAGTTTGCTTCACCTGTCCTCCTCGAGACGTTGCGTCCGTCGTGAAGCCGTCCGTCTGAATGCAACATGTACATTATAAGAACTGCTCATTTCCAAAGTCCTCAATGCACGAGAGTATGCACAGCTGAACGTCTGCTTTCCCGTGTGTGTAGAGCATGCTTCAGGCCGTAACGATGTCAATCATTCTGCAGACAAAAACTGGTACGCAGATGAACCCGACAACAGCTTCCCCAGGAACACACAGCTCAAACACACCAACACACACGCAGCCAATCAGATCAATCAGTACAAGTCCACCAGCACCATCATCCAGCCAATCAGAGAAGTGGAGGAGCCTTGAGACGACACACTGAATGTGAACGTGTGTGTGTGTTATTCATCGACAGACTGTCTATATTAGATTGTGTGCATTTAAATAATGCTCATTGTTTTCCCTGCTCTCATCGACTTGAAGAAATGTACAACCTGTAGACCTTATTCAGAGCAGCGCCGTGTGACCGCGATAGACTCGCCGGGCCTCGCTTATAAAATGTGGTGTAGAATCCGTCCGGCATTTGATCTCAGGATCATTTCTCGAATGTGTGTGCATGTGATTCAGAGAACGTGAGGTGAAAGGTTTAAATTGAATTGTTTACCTTGTAAAGCCGCCTAATTAAAGCTGCAGTCCGTAGTTTCTCCTCTTTGTCTCCATCTCTGTTCGAGATCTGCAACTGCAGTTATACGCGGAATGATCAGCTTTACGTGGGTTGTGCCTCGGCACGGATGAATCCAGTGTTTTGAGGAGAACGTGCGGCTGTCAGTCGCCGCCGGTGTGGATCCTGGCATTCGCAATCACACATTCTACTTTTGGGAAGTTTGACCAACATAAGAATTTACACTGAAAAATGTGTAAATCTGAACAAGTAACATCCACTTTTGTTCTGAGCGACTGAGAGCAAAAAGCATTGCAGTAAATCACGCTGATTAAATCTAACGATCGCTGATCATATCACGTGCAAATTATACTTAGTTCTCAGATTGTTAATGTTAAGATCATCAGCATTGCGTGACATTAAATGCCCTTCCGATATTATCCTTGTTTCCGCATGAGCCGGTGTCAGTCTCTTTAGTTCTGTAGCCGCTCCGAAGTCCGAAGTCTTTCGTGTTTTACAGCGGGTGAATCTCCAGCTGATCGTCGTTTGAACCTTTCTGGATCCGCCATCAAATTGCTCAGTGTAATGATATCCAGTGCTGTGAGAAAAGGCTATAAATCTCCAGCATCCTCACACTCATCGCCGACTAGCCGAGACTCTTCTTCATGTGGACAGATGTGACGTAACGACGCAGAACCACTGGAGTTAAAAACATCATTACAAGCGTACCGGTTTGAGTCGAGCTACGGCAAGCAGAGAGTGTTGAACACTGGCTGGTGATGTACTTGCTCAGAAATGTATTTTGGATCATTTTTAACCCCAAAAAGTTACGGACTGCAGCTTTAAAGTCATTAACTAATAAAAGAGTGCTAGTCAACGTCCAAATCCTTTACTTGAGAACGGCAAGCGGAAAGAAGTGTTCAGATTTTCACATAGTAAAATTTACCGGCCATAAATATAATTTCTTTTACCGACGCAGATTTAAACTCTCATTTGGTGCGTGGCGAGTGATTTTACAAGGAAAGAATGCTTCCACATCAAAGACCGTTTTACTCATATGAACGTGTGGATTTTATCGAACACACACTCACACACACACACACACACACACACACACACTAACTTCAAATATGTGCACATGCATGTTTTATAAATGAGGCCCACTGTGTGTTCAGTGGCATCCGCTGTAGAAAGCTGCTAGATCACTTATTTTCCATAACTCACTATTGTCTCAATTATTTTATTTATTTTTTCCCTGCTGAAATTTCTCGGAAAACTTTCATTCCCGTTGAAATAAATCAAAGATGGCGCTGCCGTGAATAAGGTCTTTCTATTAATGGATAGATTGTAACCAGCCAGTTGAGAACCTCTGGTTTTGGGAATAACATAGACGTATACTTAAAGAAGAGACGAGCGTAGGATGTTCTGCACTTACTGTAGATGACAGAAACCTCCTCTAAATGAGATGTATAAATAAGAGTTTCACTACAGTAGGTTAATAGGCACTTAATTGGATTTACATCTCTCTATTCGCAACTTATCGGAGGGAAATCCTCTCTTCAAGCCAAAGAGCTTCGATGTCTGATCTGGTCATGTGATTTAATGATCTGGTCATGTGATTTAATGATCTGGTCATGTGATTTTGAACTGGTCATGTGATTTAATGATCTGGTTATGTGATTTAATGATCTGGTCATGTGATTTAATGATCTGGTCATGTGATTTTGAACTGGTCATGTGATTTAATGATCTGGTCATGTGATTTGGTCTGGTCATGTGATTTGGTCTGGTCATGTGATTTGGTCTGGTCATGTGATTTTGATCTGGTCATGTGATTTGGTCTGGTCATGTGATTTGGGCACAGGTCGCGTAGAGCGGGCACAGGTCCTCCCTCGGTCCGGATCTCTGTCCGGCACCGGATTGGCACCAGAACCCCAAAAACCCAATCCAGATGCTGGACACATTTAACCTAAACTGCGATTATTAATGAATGGCAGCTTCGCCATGTTCTTGTACTATGCGTTGTAGCAATAAACATGCTGTTTCGCATTATTTCTTATGATAACTATGCTTTTTTTTTTTTGTACCTCAAGTATAAATTGTGAGGGTTAGTACATACTCAGCTTCATGAACCCGCTCAGATGAGGTTAAAGTTCACGGCCTGTACGACAAACATTCACTGATTAGTGCCGTTCTTGAGAACGATTAAACGCATTCCACATCTCGTGCCGATCTGCAGTATTTTAGACGTGTTTTTTATTTATTTAACCCTTTGCTTTCAATCTGATGAGGTTTGTACTGTTAATAACAAAGTGCTGTTAGTCATTAATGTGGCCTTGAGCATCTGTGTTCACTTCTTCAGTCATTCCAGAGTTTTCTATTAAACCCTGATCAGGTCAAACGCGTGCGTATTTATATATGTTTCTATATATGAGCCTTAACTGAGCCGATGTGAGATCAGTGCCGGGCAGAACCGGACTCGAGGGAGAACCGCTCACACACAGACCCGCTCCAGCGAACAGTATCTCGGCATTTAAAGACTGGATGACTGAAAAGTGACATGAATTTGCTCAAGGTGTTTGATTATTATGTGTCATTTTGGTGATTCACACGAACACGGATGTATTTAAAAGGAAATGTCTTAAGCATTCAGTGCGAATCCCGGACGGGAAGATGAAGATCTTGTGCTGCTGGAGTGTTCAACATGGCAACGCTGATATAAATACAATATATTATATGTACAAAAGGCTGTAAATAAAATGTACATGATTTTATTTTGTATTTTCACAGAATAAATATGGATGTATTAGTGCTGGTAACTCTGTAGTTATTTGATGCTTTTATTCAAAGTCTAGAGTCTTGATCAATAAAAACCACAGGGGAAACGCTTATTACAGAAACATACAAACTAATGAAAATTAAGTGATGAATAAAAAAAAAATACATTAGTACTCATTTATATAAATAATACATATATTACATGTATAAATAAATAATAAATTGTATAAATTTATATTTATTAATTTGCTTAATATTATACATTAATATTAATTTATTAAAAATAATTGATAAATTAAAAATAATTAATGAACTAATTCAATTAAATAAATAATACATTTTATGAATGTATATACATTTATAAACTTAAATATTATTGAATTAATATTATATTAATTCATTAAAAGATTAAGTGATGAATTACAAAAAAATATGAAATAAATTAATAATTAAATTAAATAAATAATAACTTTTTATAAATGTATTTCATTAATTAATATATCTACATTCATATTAATTTATAAAAAAAAAATCAAAGATGAATTAAAAAATTAATTTAAATAAATAAAAAAACGAATTAATGAACGACTGAATAATTAAATAAATTATACCGTACAAATTATACAAAAATGGTGTACATTTTTTTTTATATATATACACACACACACACACACACACACACAAAAACATATATATTTTTTTTTCATTTAATTAAAAGTAATTTAATTAAAACAATTAACAAACGTTTGTAAATAGATACACACACACACACACACATATATTTACAAATTTGTATGTTGGATAAAAGAAAAAGCTATTTATCAAATAAAATGTAAAATGTAATTATATTATCGTTTCGCATTGGTTATGATGCCAAACAACTCAAAAGAATTCAATCAAGAAACTGAATTTACACACTCCATTAGTGGATCATCAATGTCACAACCGCTCCCGTCCAATCAGCCGAGACACAAACAGCATCAGACCTGTCTCTCACCTGAACTCCTGCATCAGCACCACGGTTTCCATGACGACAGGGAGCTCTCAGTGTTCTCATTACAGAGAGTCCGGCTTGATGAAGTCTTCTCCGGGAGAGACCTCAACAACTCCTTCATGAACTCAGAGGCCGTCAGAGACTCTGACAACAGGACAATGAGACGAGTGTGTTCAGTGTTCAGTCTTCATTCAGACGGACTGATAATGCAGGAGAAAACAAAGCCATGGGGAAACTGCTATTGCTCAGAGCTCTTTCTCTAATAAATCAAGACACTTTCAATACTGTAGAACTAGGAAATCCATTAACTATCAACTTTCTCTCTGTTTCCCATTAAATAAATCTGCTGTTCGTTTACTCACCATCATGCCGTTCCAAACTTGTAGGACCTTTTGTTCTTTCTGTGGAACACAAAAGATATTTGATAACTTATTATATTAAATGATATTTTACATGTTTTATTCCAATATAAAATGAAAGCATGGCCTTTAAAATGATAGTCTAAAAAAAATGTAAAAAAAAAAATATATATATATATATATATATATATATATATATATATATATATATATATATATATAGGGGGAGAGGGGGGTAAAATGAGCCAGTGGGTAAGTTGACCCACCCCCTGTTTCTAGGCAACTATGCACATTTGGTGTCATGGGACCATACATTTTGAAGGACTCCATCATTTATATATTGCTGTGAAGAGGAGAAGCACATGGGACAAGAGGGAAGTTGTCTTTTCCACAAAAACACCTTTTTTGCTTGTTAAAGTAAATTTTCTGCATTTCAGGTATATTAGCTGTTTTGTCAAAGCAAATTGATCTAGGTCTAAAGTTGTGTATGGTACATGTTGGTGATTTGTCAACATTTAAAACCATGTGAATCATTAAGCTAAAGGTTATCCTGAATTGCTAAGCTAGGCCGTTTTACCAAAATGGTGGCTATGGGGCAAAGTGAGCCAGATGATGTGGGGTAAATTGAACCAGTGGTTCAACCTTTTTGAAATGGAGAAAATCGACTAAATTGTGTTGAAATAAAATGTCTTTGTATAAGCAACATATTAAACTGCAATTAACATTTATATGCCCTAATATTTCATAAAAACGATACATTCGGCCGAAATATGAAAGACAATATTTTGTTGACTAGTTTTGGATAAATTATAAAAGTTTTTTAAAATAGACTACTGCCACATCAAATAAGCTTTTGTTTAGCAATTTCTGCTCATATGTTGTTATATATATATATATACGCACAGTATTTATTTATTTATTTATTTGTCAAAAATAAAGTCATCAACTAAGATGTTACTATAGTATTTGTTCCAATGTAGGCTATATTCAAATAAATGAATACATATAGTAAAATGTAGGCCTATAATTTATTTTTTACAAAGAAAGAGTACACTTGAAATATTGTTGAAATTGTAATTGTTGTTGTAATTGTAATCTTTTTAATAAAATAGCAAAACATAAATTTACAAGGTAGATGTAAGCTAAATCTTAAAAGGTCAATATAAGCCTTCTCTTTAAATTATTTGTATTGTGCTTTATATTAGTGACACATTTGGGGAGAATATGTTGTTTTTTTAATAACCACGCATAAACATTATTCTCTCAAAAATACAAAATACATGTTGCTCACATATTATGGTAGCCCTGTTTTGTGCTAAATAGTGCATTTACACCTTTGCCATTAATATGTGTATAAGCAACTGAAAAAAGCACAAATGTCAGGGCATTTCAAAACATCCCAAGGGCCCCAAAAACACCTCAGACCCCAGAGGGTTAACATTGTTTAGAAAGGTAAGTGTGTTATTAAATTATTATTTTAAAGAGGCAAGTTTTTTTATTATTATGCTTGCATAAAAAAAGTGAAAGATAGGATGGTCAATTTACCCCCAGATGGCTCAATTTACCCCTAGCCTGGGGTAAGTTGAGTCACATGAACACTTTTTTTTCTGAGGTCATATTTTCAAGGCTCTTTGTCACAGGTGCATTTTTTTTATTTTCAGTTTATAGGCAACGTCCCAAATTAACAGTGGATGTCTTCATTGTACTTCTGTCTCAATTTCCCTTGCCTTGAGATCCACATAAGTAAAAACTGGCTCATCTTACCCCACTCTCCCCCTATATATGTATTTTTTTTTCTTTTTTTTCTTTTTTAATAGAACAGTTAATTGAACCTTTATACAAAAAAAAAAAAAAAAAGTTTGCATGTTGTTGAGTATCATATTTGATACATCAGATTTTCATGGCTAAAATACACAAACCGAGCAAAAACGTAATTTTGTGCAGATGTTTTTTATATGACTGAAATTCTGATGCTTGTGATGTAAATCAATGAGACTTTTATAACATTAAAGATGACACATAAAATGCATATAAATATCAGTTATTGCTCTATATCTGGCAATATGTCTTAGTAAGATGATATTTATTTTCAATGCTTAGTTTTATGATCAAAGCTTAAAACATATAATGCAATGCAATACAATGATGAACTAATAAACCTTCCTCAAACGCCTTATGATCATATTTGATACTCGTGATTTTTCAATAAAATGATGTTTGGATAATCCAGTAAAGCTTCAGTCCAGTAAGTGTTCATCTTGAAATATTACTAATAATATCAATGCTATTCTCATGTTTACTGTATAAAAACCAGTGCAGATTTGACAGCAGAAAGACACGTGAAGCACGAGCCGAAGGACGTTTGTATTGATAAATCAGTCAGATGTAGTAGATTGACTGTGATCCGGTTTATCAGCCGTTTTGATAATTCATAAGCATTAGAAATGTGCACATCAAATATGATACAGTAGGATTTATAGTCTTAAGATGCATTTAGAGCGAGTTCTCCATCATCCTCTGAGGCCAAGAGCAAAATCAACACGTAAACGCAACATAAACCGTCTCGCATATCTGAGGGTCCGAGTCGTGCTTCTGCCCCGGAGCGACAGAAACACCCCGAGACTCGCGCCTCGACACACATCGACTCCTGAACGACTGCCAAAGGCCATCCATCCATTTTACATGAGCTCTCATCCTTCAGGAGAAGCTCCTCACTCTCACACACGGCAGATCAAACATCAAACACGCGTTTCGGAGTTTACAAGCTGTTAAAACGCCAGCGAGGCCAGAGTGCTTTCATATACACACTCATATAACTGAACAGAGATGCAACCGAATACTAAAACGCTCAAAACATACTTTTCAATCTGAATAGAGTTTGCTTAGGCCTATTCAAATGTGAAAGTAAAATGGAGTTCAAACAAATCAAGATCATTTTTAACGATACTTTAATTTTGCACAGAATGAATTACCCAGAAACACATGCAACATATGACATATCTAAACATTTCTTTATACGTTTGAAATCTCACCTATGTAATGCTTTAATTGTAAAAATCTCCCAACATTAACTCATTTAGGCTTAATTATGAGTGGGAAAAATATTAACCAATAATTAAACGTACAGTATGTAAACTTTTTCGCCACTAGGGGTCGCTAACCTCTCACAATAACAAAGGCGTAGTTTGATGACGCAACACTTGCTAAGAATTATGGATCTTGTCGTCAACGTCAAGCCGACCGATCTAATAATGTTTATGGATGAGTGAATACATCGATGTTTTTATCATGACTGTGATATGAAGCAGTTCGGGATTGCTAAGAGACAGCTATGAGCTCCACACGCGACGCAAGTCCCGCGGATATAAAAGGAAAATGGACATTTCATTCTACCGAACTACACGCAAGTGCAGAATTACTACTCACAGGTCAGTTTATTAGACTAATTAAACTTGTGAGATAACGCAGCGCTGTTTCACTTGGTCTAAAATTACACTAGCACACTAAACTGCATTTGAATGTGTTGAAATGTATGTGTTAGTTTGTCTGTATGAGACTAGCAGTAAGCTAGATCAACATTAGAATAACATACAGATCATATTCTAACATTTTATCATTGTTGAACTATATAACATTGATTAGTTTTATGTAAATGTGCTCACCTGTTTAATAAAGTACATGTAGGAGCGGTCGAAGTCTCGGACGTGGAGCTCATGGCATCTCGAAAACACCGCGCTGATATTGATTCTCGTTTTAGTTCTCCTTTTTTATCCAAAGTCTGCTTGCCATGGTCCATAATGTTTGAACGAAACAACAACAGCGTGCAGATAGACATTACGAACTACACAGTTGTCCACGTCTGTCGCCTTGGTTACTATCAGAGGGCTCTGGTTACTATGGCAATACGAGCGGAAACCAGGGACAACGCGGATATGACACCATTGACGGCGACAAAACGGAAATAAAGAAACGGGACGTATCTTCGAATTAAATTACAAATTTCTCCTGGTTTGAAAGTTGTTGGAAACAGTCGGGATAATGTAAGTACACAACTAAAAAAAATATATAACATAGATATAGTGATTTTTGCTATTTTTAAAGCAAAAAAACTACATATTGTACCTTTAAATGCACGTTTCTTCCTAATTGATAAAAAAGGATGTCTCATGTTTCCAGTCATCATTCTTGCTGCACTGCATACATTTCTTTCATAACATCGGTCCTCAAATCCATTTCTTGATGAGGTTTGCATTGTATTTCAGTACATATTTCTGTGTTTGTGTTTTAAATGTCATCTTTTTTCCTATATTGGGATGCTTTACACACGTCCAGCTCAAATAAAGCTCTGGCAGGGTGAAAAACGAGTGTGCGGATGGAAAGGATCGTGGTGTGTAAGGCGATGCTGTTCTTTTGCTAGCGTGCTTCCAGTTCCACAATGATCCGTGACTTTAATTCCCACATTATTGATGGGCTGTTGTCAGAAATGGCCAGCTCAGCTCAGCAAACCGGCCAGATCACATCTGATCATCACAGACATCAGTTACACACACACACACACACCGTCCTGAACATCCAGATCGGGTTCTTAATGACTTGTCAGAAGAGACGTCTAGATGGATATCAGGAGACTGTATCAGTGAAGACGTTCACATTCTCTGAATTGTTAATATGGATCATTTGAACTCTGTTCAGTAAAATAAAGGGATATCTGATATTTAACATATTAAACATCAAGTACCAGCTATTCCTTTATTTTACAGTGTTTATGCTTATGGAACTGTAGTATTCACACATTATACGCAATGCAACTGAAATTACTTTCTCTCTGTTATATTTGCAACGTTATCTCATATTTCACTCTTTATAGTTTATTTATAAATGCTTTCTATCTCTTTGACCAGAACTATTGTTACAATCACGACCGAAAACAAAAACAGCATTCAATCTTCGTCTCTCAGCTATACTGAAATCATACTAAACCGCCAGTAGGTGGCAGCAAACCATCGCCTTAACGAGCGAGTCATTGAATCATTCATTCAACCAATTCGTTCAAAACGGATGATTCATTCAGGAACAAAGCAGAAGTGAGTGAGTGACTCGTTGAGTCATTCATTAGAACGATTCGTTCAGAAATGCAGATTCATTTGATTTGATTTGATTTGATAGACTTTTTTAATCCCACACTGGGGAAATTTCTATGTTACAGCAGCTCAAGAAATAAAGAATAAAGTAAGAAATACAAAATATAAGGAATGAGCAATAAAATAAAATAAGATTAGTTACAATAACAATAATAATAATGTAACGTCAGTAACGAAACTGAAACTGTGTTGCTCGGAGTCCCGCAATGACGAAAATCAACAATATTGTGTCAAAAACAATATTTGTTTGCCCATGTGATATTGCTTATAAATATTAAAAGTGAGAACTTATACAGACTCTTTTTTTAACCATATCTTGGTTTTTGGAAGCATTTCTATTAATTTTAGTGTCATTTTTGCCCCCAAGCGCAAGCAAAAGCCCCTTCTGTTGCAAGGCCTGTTTCAAGTGAAATGGATGAAACATCCGCTACTGAACGAGGCACGCGATTGGCTGTCGGTAGATAAGTCACTTTCGTCAGAGTAAGATGGCGGTGTACTTTCTCTTAATTAATTACACAAAAATACAGCAAGGCTCTTAAAACAAAGGTGTAAGGCATAAGGTGTTTTTATGTTTTTAGTTCATTTATGAAGCCACTGCAAACTATATCATTACATATTACATTGTTATTTTATAATGCTATCATATTCTGTGCAGGCAGTTAGCTTACTCCGCTGTAAAGCCTGACAATATCACAGCTAAATACCTTGAAGTATAGAGCTGGTAAGTCCCGCCCCTTCCGCTAATCCCCCTGGACCTCAAAGTTGAAAAACCGTCAATGCAAGTGAATGGGAGAAAATAATTATTTTCTGGTCCCGTTTGAATTTTGCCATGAATGTGAATTTTTTATAGAACTTTTCATGTTAAGAATGCTACAATTTAGCGGGTAGAAGTTTGATACGGTTAGACTTTGTGTGAAAGCACTTTGTGGACTACAACTCTTCGCTGCTTTCGACGCGTTTGTAACGTCACCACCACTAGCACACTGCTCTAGCTCACGGATCCCGCTAAACATGGCTGTGTCTTTGGTGCACTTCACCGCCTTCTTTCAGGGAGAGGACAAAATCGTTGAGGTTGGCGAAAACCACGAGTAAGTCAACTTTATGGGGTGACGTCACATAGGCGACATGTAGTCTTTCTCGTTATGTCTTTTCCACAACTGCTAGCCGACGAATCATACCATATACTGTCAAACTCGTAACATGAAAGATTATATAAAAAATTCACAGACAACATATGTTCACAATCATGGCACAATTCAAACGGGACCAGAAAATAATTATTTTCTCCCATTCACTTGCATTGACGGTTTTTCAACTTTGAGGTCCAGCGGGGTTTTACGGAAGGGGCGGGACTTACCAGCTCTATTGTGGTATTCCACCATGTTTCTCACTGACACGCCCACAACTCGTAAAGATCGGAAAATCCCGAACTTCCCACTCGTATTTACGACATAGTGGTGGCGTTCATGTGCATTCAACTCGTAAATACGATCTATACGAGATGAATTGAACGCACCATAATACCGCATTGTTTCACACAGCACAGGTTTGGCACATGTAGGGTTAACAGACGAACGCGGCACTAACCCGGTAGAAATCTGTGCTTGTTTGATTATTGCATTAATGTAGAAGCTACACTTAAAATAACAGTGATGTGACACTAGTTGGGAAAAGTAGCTTGTTACTGGATATGTCAATGTTTAACTGAAACCAGTGCATGGATCGGCGTCTGTGCATCCCAGAACATCTTGTGTTTTAAAGGCCATTAGTTGTTTGCGTGTTGCATCATTTCTGCATATCAGCGCGTGGCGTCTGTCTTCTGCCTGTCTTCTGTCTGACTGACGTCTGACTGACGCATGACTGACGGTTCTGTCTCTCAGGATGAGCACAAACTGAAGTCTTGTCAAAAACATTGAGGGATGTCCATAGAAACACACAGCAACATTGAGAGACGTTGTCAAATCTGTCGCGCGAGAGGAGGAGAGGAACGCTGCAGATGCCATATTAATGGTCAGCGTTACCCATGATGCTGAGCAAGTCTGACATCACATCCTGTCACCTTCACAACAGGCTTCAGTTACCTGTCATGATGTTTCTGCCGTGTAACCAAACTGTGCACTAACTATACACGGATCAGTTGCGTTGCCTCATAAAGAACTACTGCATGAGATTTATGGAAACGGTGTGTAGAGATGCACCAATTTATCGGCTTACAATCGGGCGATAAAAGCTATTATTACTATCGGTTTAAAAATTATCCTGTCAATTAAAAGAGTGCGAAAAAACATGTCAGACTGCAACTCATACTGTGTGTGAAGAAAATCCCTCTTGTGTTGAATTTAGGGCAAGCTAACATGACAATAATGCACTAATCAGCTAAAAACAGCTACATGATAGGGCTTTATTTGACCCTATGAAGCGGGTAGTTCAAGCAGTTTTTCCCTAGGCTATACTAAATATTATTTGTAGCACCTCCTGTCCAATAATCGCAAATTCTGCACATTTTATCACGAAATTCAAACAATAAATGGCGTTTTGGCGCTCTTAAATGTGACGTGACGGATCGCCTCAGTTCAAGCGAGTCTTTTCTTCCACTTTAATACAAATAATATCTCGAAAAACATGCATGAATATCAGAAGGTATGTTGAAATCTTTCAGTGCAACTTACCGAAATCCGTGTCATGTCTCGTGTTTCATCCGCGGAGAGACATCAATAAAAACAGCTTGTGAACAATATCACTGAATGCTGGATTTATATTGAGGCATCTCTAATAAATAGTGCATTTCTTATACAACGTAAACTCCTTAAACTTCCGGATTGAACTCCGACGGGTTCAGTTAACCCCGTGTGATCATCATCATCATCCTCACAGTGAGGAGATCGGGTCCAGACGTCGAGGTGTGAAAGACTGTCACAGTGTGTTAATGTGAGCCGTGACTCTCAAGACCTCACAGCGAGACCCAGCTGTTCCTGCTGACCGTCGGTGTGTTAATGTGTGTGAAGCTCCGGGGAGATCATGGACGGGCAAACGTCTCATCACAGAAAGACATGGCACATGCATTATATGCAGTATAGGCATCTGTTCATGCCTGCACTCACTGCATAAAAGCCTTTTCAAGGGTTCATTTAGACTAAAAACAAGGGAAAAAAACCATTTACTTTAATGCACTTGCAAGTGCATTGGGATTAAACATAAAACACAAGGTGTGCCCACTGAATGCATCATTTTTGCAATGTTTTGGCACCTGATTCAATCAATTTATGCAAATTGGGTAATTAGATGGAAAAAATGCATGCAAATCATGCATGCAAAAAATGTGTGTTCAATGTAATGTGGATGCGCTGTTTGAACATTTTAATGCACAGCACAAAAAAAAAAACCTGCAGAGATTTGAGGTGTGTGTTACTGTAAATGTCAGCCTTCCAGAGCAGAATGACAGGCAGTAACTGTAATAAGAACTGGATTGAATCAGAGAGTCTCTGCTGCAGCCGCTGGAGTCAAACACACACGCTCACACACAACCAACAGACTTTAATTGGGTTGTTAATTGATTTTCTTGTCAAGCTTTAGTACCATGATGGATGGCTCATTTTCTGCGAGTGCTGAACACACACACACACACACACACATGCTATGCTGTTTCTCATCTAATGTCAGATGTGGGATATCCCTACTTGAAATTCTCAGGTTTCCGACCTTTTGCATGCTGGGATCAGATTCAGCGTGGGAAGCGGGAGTGATTGGTCCACCAGCGCTAACCAGCATAAACCAGTCTGGACTGACATTGAATTCATGCTGGATTTTTTCAACAGGACTGTGCATCATTTTATCAAAAATGTTTAAAAATAAATTTTAAGCATAATAACAATTCTTGTATAATGATATAATTTTATGCAAGCGTGCATTTCTTCTATATTTCTTCTATCATTCAAAGGTTTGGGTTCAGTAAGATGTTTTAATGTTTAAGAAGTGTCTTCTGCTCTCCATCATTTATTTGATCATCAATACAGTAAAATTGTGTAATATTATTTCAAGTTAAATCAGCTGTTTTCTATGTGAATATCTAGTAAAGTGTAATTTATTCCTGTGATCAAAGCTGAATGTTCAGCATCATTACTCCAGTCTTCAGTGTCACATGATCCTTCAGAAATCAGTATAATATGATGATTTAATGCTCAAGACTATTATTATCAATGTTGAAAACAGTTCTCCTGCTAAATGTTTTTTTATTTTATATCCCTGTTAAAATGGCGTTTCTGATGGTCTTCTGGAATATGATGCAGACATCACTCAAAGAGGAGGAGGACATGATTCATAAGTTCAGGATTCTCCTGGATCTCCGTCTCTAAAGACTGACGGTCTGTTGCGCTGTTCAGTGTCAGAGTCACTTCATCTTATTAGAGAAGATCCCAGAACATACTGCACAGATCTCTGAATCATCTCTCTGATTCAGAACATATTGGTTCTTCAATATTGTTTATGAGAGCGTAAGCCTGTCCAAATCTGACCTGCCGATGAACTCCTACAGGCGGTTGAACTAATGAAAGCAGAGACGGTTTATAATGCTCGCAAGACTCGACCTTTTCATTTATTTTTCAAGGAAAAGTCACATACTGTCTTTACTTCATAATTTAAAGTCCTCCTGTGGTGAAAATCCAGCTTTTAATGTTGTTTATGTGTCTATGTGGTGTTTTTAATACGCTTTAAGACAAAGCATGTGTAAATTCATAAGTCGACACCATTGCTGAGTATTTCCTCCTTAAAACTGCAGTGAACCAAAGACAGTCTCAAAAACACGCTTTGAAATCGCTGGTGTTTCTGACGTCACAAACTACCTTGTAACCAATCAGATCAACGTGTGATCGTCAACCAGTGGATCTCTGAGCTGAGTGAGTGAGTGGAGGCGGGGCTCATTTGCATATTCATAGAACCACGCATACTAAATGAGACAAGGGTGTCGAGTTACATTCAAGATATTTTAAGGCACGAAGAAATTTTCAAAGAAGGAAAAAACATTTAAATATGTCATTTTGGTGATTAAATATGAGTTTTAAGGGATACAATGATTGACTACAGGGGACTTTAAAGGAATATTTCATAAAAAAATGAACATTCAGCCATTATAAACTCAGCTTTACTCGTGACCTTTACACAGTTATTGAACTGAACCGAATCAACATTAAGCTGGATATTGGCCTTCTAGAGCTGCTTTAAAGCTGAATATTTGATGAAGTTTGCATCATTATTTTCCAGTGAAGCTGCTTTGAAACAATCTATTATATAAAGCGCTGTAGAAATAAAGGTAACTTGACTCGTCTCATTTTGCAAATGCACAGAAGAAATCAAGTTACACCAGTTTGGATCAACATGAGGATGAGTCAAAAAAAATTCTCAGAATTATTAATTTAATAATGTCCCCCTGCGTGCGAAAGGATCCCAGACGTCTCTCCTGTGGGGCGTTTGACCTTCAGAGTTCAGACTGTGCAAAGACTCCCAGATTCCCGGCGCTGATGTTGTTCATCTGTCCGGGATTATTCCTCTGGCAGACTGATCAGGTCCTCAATCCCGTGCACGTGTCCCGCGGGACTGACAGGTTTCATTAGCACAGGCCTGGGAACAGTTATTACCCAGATAAAGCCAGATCACGGCGGAGGAAATTGAATTCGAGAGGACATCAGTTCTCACGGAGAGAGATCGGACGCCAGACGAGAGGCTGGATGAATGTCAAAGATATTTCTGCAATCTGCGATAGAGCAGGACACACTGCAGCGCTGCCGAGCCGAGATAAGAACATCCCGATCCCGGGAAACTGAACATCCAGGAGAAACTGCTGATCCACAGTTTGTTTTACAGCCTTCCGAGTTAATTGAGCGGCAGCTCGTCTGTTAAAAACACTTCCTGGGAGGGAATTCACCAAGAATGAAATGCTTCTGATGGTGTTTTCTGTCTAAACAGGGAAATGGTGATGGGAAAAATATGAGATGGGAGGGAAACATTTATTTCAATGCTTTTGCGTTCTCTCGCAAACGTTTTTAGTTTTTCCGCTCGGAAAACCTTCGCGTTCCACAGAGAAACTGCGTTCGCTCGCAAATAACTCAAAAGGTATGGAGCCCCTGAAGGGACATGGTGCTGGGAAAAAAGTGAGATTTGAGGAAAATATATTTATTAAATGTTTAGAAACTTTGCGTTCGCTCGGAAAGAACTCAAAAGGTTTGCGTACGAACGCATAGTTTCTCGGGGGAACGCAAAACATTCGTGGGTGAATGAATAGCATTGTCAAATTTTCCCTCTTATTTTTCCCATCATCATCATGTCCCTTTGGTGGCTCTGTAGTGGTTATGTTATGTCTGCATATAATATATAAATGGAACAAATAACTATAAGCCACTTACTATAAATGTGAATGCACTGCATATCAATATAAATGTGCGTCTTTTAAAGGTGCGTCGTCTCATTTCTGCACCATTTGCCACATAAAAAAAAAAGAATGCTTTTGTAAATCATAATTATGACAAAAAGTCTATATTATGACATAGAATAATGAGATACAGGCCTGGTTTCACAAACAAGACTCAGATTAAGCCAGGATTAGGCCTTAGTTCAAGTAGGACATTTGAGTAGCTTTTATAAACGTGCTTTAGATGAAAAAAAACAACACATTACTGGTGTGAATCTTGAGACAAAACAATGACACTGACATATTTTTTGACGCTTTCAGTAAAAACAGCTCAAACATGCATTTTAGTCTGGGACTAGAGTAAGCCTTGTCTGCGAAACCAGGGGAAAAATCAAAGTTAGGACTTAAAAAGTCATAATTATGACATACAAAGTCATGACTTTGATTTACCAAAGCATGATGTGGCGGAAATGATTCCATAATAAGCAGCATCAAACATAATTACCTTAATTAAAAGTTCTGATTATTTACAAGCAAATGTTCAATCACTTTCACCACACCCCTGCCTGCTATTGGTCCGTCAAACTGACAACCTCACGTGATTGGTTGAATCAGTGGCCGTCTGCATAAACTGCTTAGACTAGTCTTCTAATTGTTTTCTTCAGGACTGCATGGTTAAAAAGTTAAATCGGTGTAATTTAAATTGGAAAAGTAAACTCTTGGTAAACTGCTAGTTAGTCAAACTAGTTCTTAAGACCCAGTCTTAACATAGTGGCTAAGTTTACACAACGCTCAATGCTTGCATAGAGATTCTGAACATGAAACTGACACACCATAAATGTAAGAGTACAAATTTTACAAAGTTTGTATAATAGGAAAAAAGTTTCATGCAATCTGCCATGTGTGGGTGTGAACTTCTCTGAACAAACACACTGGACGCAAACGAATCAAAAGGTAAAACCGGGGCAAATTCTTTCAGTCACACATGATTGATTGATTTGTCTCTGAAATTGCTGTGTAATAATGTCTGTGATTGTGATGTTGTTCACGTGTGATCTGAACACATGAGTAATGGCGGTAATTAGCGCATTTTCCTGGCAGTAAGTTCAGTCTAAATGAGGATGAATGGCTCATTAGTTAGTCTTAATTAGCAGTGGACTAATGTCGTAGTAGTAATTGCACTGGTGTGTTACTCTCTGCTCACCGCTGCTCTTTTCAAACAGCTCTCTTCATCATCAGTGACGAAGATAATGATACAAGAAGAAAATTGAATTATTGCTTGGGAAAAGCGTCACCCTGAACCCTGGATGGCAAGAGCTTTCGTGATTCCCACACTTTCCCACGACCTTTCTTGATTAATGCATTGGAATATTTTGTGTTAGTAAATCTCCTAGTGAAACTTGTCAAGATCATATAGTAAATGCATTATAGGAATACCAATAACCTTTTAGGATTTTGCTTATTTCCATGACTTTTCCAGGCCTGGAAATCACAGTTTTTAAAATTCCCTGACATTTCCATGTTTTCCCATGATTGTTCTTCACAATTGAAACGGTTTTGATTCAGTTTGATTGGATTGCATACATTTTTAAACTGTGTTTAATGGGTTCAAAAGCACTTCAGAGGAAGAGCTAGTCTTTGATTAAATCTTTGCAAGATTGAGAGTTTGACGGCATCCAAAATCATGCACGGTATTCGGTGAAGAACTTACTGATGAAGTGTGTTTCAGCCTCTGCCATTCTTGGACATCCGACATTCGTCATGTTGGCATCGTCCTTCTGGAGTCTTGCATCATTTGACGTGACACTCTCACAGGAAACACATCATAGGGAAGAAGAGAAAAGGAGAGATCAGGAGTTGAAAAGCTTCACCTGTCACACAGAATCAGTGTGTTTTGTGGTCAGTGTCAGTCAGGATGGATGAAGGTTCATTCAGACAGCTGAACCAATCAGAGGTGTCAGAACAGGCCACGCCCACTGGAATTTTACCAGTAAATAATGGGAAAAGCTCATTAAAAATGTCCTGTTCAATACTCAATATATATTGTCTCTTGCTTAATATGGACCTACTTTTATTTTTTGCACACATTTTCTGATAAAAACTCAGACTCATGATTAAGCACTAAGACACTTTAGTTGCCACTATTTAATACAAACACAACCTCTATACCTTCTTGCATGAAGAGAAATACAGCATGAGATGATGGTGAGATGTCAGACGTCCCGTATCCCGCTGCGTCTGCGACTGAGAGAAACAGATTCATAACCTCCCGGATCTGATCCGCTGCGAGGACACAGTATGAGAGTTTATTAAGACACCGTGATCCACGAGCTTCAGTCAGCTTTATATATCTCAGAGAGGACAGCAAGGACGACGACAGCAGAGGATCGCTCAGCTTTAAAGCCTCTCTGCTGTCTCGAGACATGATAGCGATCTGAATACAAAACAGGTGAACTACATAATGAATAACCATGGAAACTAAAGATGGCGGGAAACTAAGGACAAAGGAAACAGAATGTAAACTAAAATCCCTTGAAAATGAATAAGAAATTGTATGATATTCTATCCTTTGCTGCCAGAAAAAAAATATTTTACTTAATTGGATTAGTGATCTCTTAAAGGTTGACAGGGTTTGAGTTGATTCCCCTGGAGCGTCTTATCAAAAAACATCAGAAAACATGCCAGTTTTATAAAGTCTGGACCCCATATCTGGACTATTTGGAAAATCATTTTCGCCCTATTATATTACAAGGAATATTGTAATTATATAACTCTCTAGACATTGAATCTTTGTCCTCTTCTGCATCTTTTTGAAATATGTTATTGTATTGTTTTTACTCTATAATCTATTTTATTATGGTGTAGTTCTGTTTTAGATACAAATCTGAGCTATTGGTGTTCCTTTATTTGTATTTTATTGTAGCCTACTATATATATATATATATATATATATATATATATATATATATATATATATATATATATATAAAAGCCCTTGAAAATGAGAACCAAACACAATAAAAATGTGACTATGGCCGTGTCTGAAATCGCATACACTTAAGTCACGTCCGAATAAAAAAAGTAGCCTATACGCTCTATATTGTATTAATGTGTGTGGTTGGTATGAATGTACTGTGAATTCGGACATACTTATTTTGTCACATATTGTTTATTGCCTACTATACATAGACCAAATGCGCCAGAGAAACGAGGGCGCCGCCATCTTTAGAATATTGTCTTTAAACTTCCGTTTTTGCGGTCGCTCTGTATATTTATATGGCATTGCTGTCCAGGAGTAATTAGCTTTTGAAGTGGATTTACTTAATGTAAAGTTAACGAAAGTTATTATGAGGACTGTAATGTTTAAAGCAGATGACTTAACAAATGCCAGTCGACCGGGAATCTTGATTTTAAAACGGGCCGTTCATTAATAAACACGAAAAATCGCTGTCAAAATACAGACCGGAAGTCAAAAGACGACGAGCGCAGCTCTGAAAAGGGGCGGGGCTACATAAGGTATATATAGTAGCAGAGAATGTCTAATATGGCGAGAAGTTTCACTCTCACTACACTTCCGGCTTCTGAACTGGTTGCAGTTCCACTCTGATTCCACATGAGGGCGCTCACAGGACGAGTGCAGAATGAATGGAGGTCAATGGCGGTATACCCCTCAAAATCCACTTTTCTCAGGATATAATTTTTTGTCTAGTAATTTGAATGTTGTATTCGAAAGGAGATGCAAAGAAATTACACATTGCTGGGTGTTAGATTTTTTAGAGTCACTTATTTGCTTTAAAAAAGTCTTTTTAAAATGTCAATGACGTCAGAATGCTGACGTCATTAGCAGAATGCTAGCGTGTTATGGGCAACAACAACTCAACCTGTAAGAAATCAAAACGACATAAGTACTCGTTCATTCAACTTTCGACCTAAAACCCATGTTGAACTTGGAAAATCTACAATCACATCTGAGATTTCTCAACGGCAATCGGGTGAAAGAGACAAATTTAGCCGTCTAGCCCCATTGACTCCCATTCATTTTGCACTCATGGCGAGCGCCCCCAGTGGAACTCTGGTGGTACTACAACCAAAATTCGGTACAATAGGGCTTAATAGGGAGTGGGCAGGCTCTCCGTAGACGGGCTCTGATAGTAGTGAGGTTTGCGATCTTGTTCAATCTTGTTCTGCATTTCATTTCATGTTTACTTAAATACTGTATTACCATAATGAAAAGTACTCAATCCAGACAAATTCTTAATGTCCCTAAAATATAATTTCTTAATTTTATGATTGAGTTATTTTCATTAAACGTGACCTTATGTTGCTGTGAGCTTGCACGGCTGCATCATGTTGGATGATAATGAGTTTTGAGCCCTTCACAGATAACACAGTGCTGTCCTTTCATAACAGGCTGACCTCACAGACACTCGATCTCTCTAATGGAGATTACCTGTCAATAACGTAATGCAGTCCTTGAAGGGGCGGGACGCACAGGCTGAAGGTGAAAGAACAAACCTGAAATACTTTCATGTACCTCAACAGATATTCACTAGATGAAAACAAGAAGAAAGAATTAAAGGATCAAACCTTTCAGCTCTCAGTCATGTCCTCTTGTTCTTGATCCCCGTCTCTTGACTTTCATTTCCTAAGTTTCCAGTTCAAAGCCACGGTCCTTTCATTGCCAAACAATAAAGTTGATACTTAAATCTCCTGAGCGTTGTAAGAGCAACATCTGAGCAATAAAATGTTTCTCTGGGAAGATGTTTATATGTTTGATTGTTTTTATGAATTGGTTTTGCACATCATAAAAATTGCACATTTCAATCAAGTGCATTTTTTTGTTAATAAATATGTATAAAAAGAAGAGTTAAGATGCAAAAGCCTCTAAGTGCCGTCTGAAATTGTCTTCAAGAATGATCATTTTTATCCAGCTTGTATATTTAAGTTCAATAATTTCACTTAAATGACAATTAATAGGTTTATTTTAAGTGGCATTGCCACTTAAGTGAAATTATTGAACCTAAATATACGAGCTTGATAAAAATGATCATTCTAGAAGACAATTTCAGATGGCACTTAGAGGCTTTTGCATCTGAACTCTTATATACTCACCTGCCACTTTATTAAGAAACCCAGGGCCTAAAATGAACAAAAATCTGCATTGGCAAGTCTATGAAACGGTGTTAATCGGCATTTTGCCGGTAACATTTTTTATGAATTCACTATGGAAAATTGTGAAAACATGAATGTGAACAAAGGTGAATTGACAGGGCAGTGTTGCATCGCCACGAAACTTTAAAGGGGACATATCATGCCAAATGCACTTTTTTAGCCCTTAAATGCATTTTGTTGTATATTTGGAGTGTTTAGAAGTACAGAAAATATGAAATTATTCTCTTCAAGTGCTTCGTTGATATCTTTATATTCTGTTGTGGTCATACTTTTCAACCTGTTCCGATTTTTCTGTTATCTATGACGTTTTTTGAACTATTACGTCACAGTATTTGCAGCGGAACTGCCAAATAAGGACATTGACTTCCGGCCCAACACTTCGAGCAAAAAAGTTACGAGAGGGTAAGTTAAAATGTTCGGTTGTTGGATGTAGTAACCCACACGCTTCATTACACCGTCTATCTAATGTAGATGAACTGGCGCGCTTGTGACAGGGCGCATGTTTAACTGAAAGAACGAGCAGAGAGAGAGACCCGGTCGCGCGCGCGAGACTCTCTCTCTTCAGAGCCAGGCGAAAGTGTAAACAAGACATCACCGTCTCCAATCTAGACGCTGTCTTGCTCTCTCTCCCTCGCACATATTAATCAAAATAAATCGACACGGTGGTAAAAGGTCAGAAGACCAAAGTTTCATGTGTAAATACAGTAACACACCAGTGCGATACATCCATATGAAGACGTTGTTCTACAGGTTCGTCGTCTTCATTTTCATCTCGCTCCTGCTCCGACTCTGGCTCGAACATGTAAGGCTGGCTGGACAAGTCTTCCGTTGTTGACATTTTGTTAATAACGTGTGAATAAAAAGTTTCTGTGCCGCTAGATTATCGTATCTCTGCTATCAAACTACAAAAATGGCCGAACGGGGTGGAGTTGAACCTCTGCAACCTGGAGAGGGGGCGGGGTATGAAGTGTCTCAATTGTATTTAAAGAGACCGCACCAAAACGAGTTGCTCTCAGACGCACATCAGAAAAGGGGTAGAAAAGGGGCCTGTGGAGCTATAATAATGAAGAATTCAGACCCAAGCATTGCAGTTCCGCTTTATATAGACTACAAATGTATGATTTATATGTAAAAAGGAACAATTTAAAAGCATGATATGTCTCCTTTAAGCCTCGCCAATGTAATATTCAAGCTCGAGAAGATGTGAAAGTGAACTCAATTCGTTGCTCACGTATCATTACATCCGATGTTCACTCCAAGAAATAGAGCACGAACTCTCTTTCACATCTTCTTGCACTTTAACAGACATATTCAATAAAAAGTGTCAAAAATGCCCATCTTGGCAAGTATCCTTGTACACATTAACTGAACATAAACAGTTGAGAAATACAACGCATGTGTAACAGTATATTGGATCCGTGCAGCTCTTAAAGTGACAGCAGCCTAATAAACCTGCTGTGTTTTTAATGTTAATCAAACAACACTCAATGCTCTTGACTGAATAACCTTTGTAACTTTAAATACTTTCATATAGTCTTCTCAGTCTGGTAACATGATACACTGATGAGCTCACTAACAATCCTGTCACCACGTCTGCAGAAGTCACAGTCTGTGTTGTACATTATTATTCATTCTCACATAGAGACAAAGTGTTAACTGCATAAATCTCCCCTGACATTCACTTCAAAGCGGGTTTCACTGACACACACTCGGCAGGAACACTGACAACAATCTCTCAACCCATCCGCCTCAGTGGAGACCGACCAGATCTCTCCGAACGCCGTCAACAATGCAGGGATGTCCGAGAGGAATCGTGCAAAAGAGAGAGGAAAATTAACATCATCACTCCTGACACAAAGTTTGACTTGTGAGTCTCATGGGTTTTCTCTCAAGAGTCCGTCTGTCAAAGTCATTAATCTCGTCTCCTTCATGTCTCTGGAGTCTTTGTTTACCGTTGCCATGGAAACAGAGGGCAGGGGGTCAACGGTGTGACATCATCACTGGCTCCCGCTGGTCATTTCAGACCAGAGTGTGATTCAGGTTTCAGTGTTTAACCCTGTGGTGAGATTTACATATCATACTGTACATTATATTTATTTATTATTATATATTACACATTTATTTATTTATCTATCTTTTATACACTAGCAGTCAAAAGATGGGAATAGTAAAGATTTTTAAATATATAATTTATGCTCACCAAGGTTGCATTTATTTAATAAAAAAAATACAGTAAAAAATGTGAAATATTATTACAATGTAAAGCAGCTGTTTTCTATGTGAATAATATAGTAAAGTGTAATTTATTCCTGTGATCAAAGCTGAATTTTCAGCATCATTACTCCAGTCTTCTTCAGTGTCACATGATCCTTCAGAAATCAGTATAATATGAAACATTTATGATTATTATCAATGTAACCTTTTTTCAGTATTCTTTGATGAATGGAATGTTCAAAAGAACAGCATTTATTTGAAAAAGTGTGTTCTGACGTTTATTTATTATGCATGAGCTAAATGCAACGGATATAAAAACCTGACGTGTTTCATGTTCAATCAATGCAGATTTGTTTGCTGTTATGATAAATATGATCTGAACTCACATGCTCGTGTCGTGCGGTGAGATGTGATGAACTTTGCTCTTCCTCACTGAATCTCTGATCATCTTCCCTCACACACACACACACACACACTGCGCGTCAGTGGGAGAGATTTGCTCTCTTTGATTTCTCTGGGATCACAGGGAGATGTTGGTGTTGAAAAGCTTTTAGCAGCCCGTCTCCCTGAAGAACACAGACGTGTGTGAAGTGTGTGTGTGAGTTCTGCTGAAGGCTTCCTCGGAGACGAGCCCCTCACACACACTGCAGAAGACAGAAACTCTTATAATCAGTCCTTCTGTCTGGAGTTACCGTTAAAACATCTAAACATCCACTAAACAAGAAACATTTGCAAGAGAAGCAAAATAATGTCTGATAATACATGCATTTTACTTTTCTTGCTTTAGACAGTAAATAAAGGTGTGTTCTTTCTCTCTCTCTCTAACACACACACACACACACACACACACACACACACACACACACATACATATACATAAAACAAGAAAGAACAGTTATGTATGATAAGAATAACACCACATCATAATGGCAGTAAACCCCACATTTCAGAGTTTTTATTATTGACTTGGTGTGTGTGTGTGTGTGTGTGTGTGTGTGTGTGTGTGTGTGTGTGTGTGTGTGTGTGTGTGTGTGTGTGTGTGTGTGTGTGTGTGTGTGTGTGTGTGTGTGTGTGTGTGTGTGTGTGTGTGAATCGCCAGCAATTACAAATTAATCCATTCAGTCCCTCAGCGACCAATAAACCTGATCGGTTTTTATTTGCACACATATAAAATCAGTCTCCCGAGGCACGTGGCTGCCGTTTCCTCTGAATCATCATTACAGTGTGTGTGTGTTTGGGGAGATGCAGGCCTGAAAGTGTGTGTGCAGAAAGATGTTTCTGTGTCTGATCAACATGAGCTCTCTCTTTGCACAACTAAACAGGAACCGTGCATGATCATTTTGTTCAGGAAAAGCGTGTGAACTCACAATATAAGCCTGTATTTCCATAACAGAGAGTGTGTGAATGCATCAGAATATTGGGAAGGGATGCTTGATTCTGATTGGCATTTGTGGCATC
>NC_140224.1:36011861-36026861 GCF_951802725.1 Rutilus rutilus | reverse complement strand
TCAAAATGAACACTGTAATGTTCCTATATGAGGAAGGATGCTATATTTGCAATGAACACTGAATCACTAAATCACTACAGACTGTTAAAATGAGTCAGATTCAGTGTGAAACATCAATCCTAACTGTTGAAATAAGGCAGTTTATGTCAAATAAAACATAAACATTAGATGGAAAACTTCAACTAAGTGAACATTAGAATTACGCCTTGTCTAACTAACTGAAACGAGTTTAAGTTTCTCTTACATGGAAATAAATAAAAACTAAAACTGAACAAAAACCAAAACCGATGCTTTTTACCCTAAATAGAAACAATAATAAAATATAGCTGCAAGCAACAATTATCGGGGCCAAGCGCCAAGACATTACTCATGATGCTGTGCAGACATTTCCACCAATCAGAGAGTCTAAACAAGACGTCTTTAGCTCCACCCACTCCCATGAATCACTCCAAAATTACTTAATCGAGTTGGCCTTCTTATGCTCTCAAATACTTAGATATTTGTGTGTGTGTGTGTGTATATATATATATATAAAACGTTATTGTTGCACAGACAAAATGCATGCCTCATTTTTATGTATCAGCAAATGCAATAATTACGCCTGCATCAGCAAACACCTCTAATTATAGACAAACGTTGCAATAATCAAGCCTTCAATCTATTAAAGGTGACGTTAAAGAATGGAATGAAAATGACTGTGGCGCTAAATCGTGACTATTAATCAGTCAGGTGTGTGTAAACAATGGTTGTGTGTTGAGCGTTTCTGGCGAGCATCAATAAAGTGAGTCTGTGCACAACAGCAGTTTGGAAGAAGAATAGACTTGCCCTCCACATCTCCTCTGGGGGCGTGTGAACGATTCAATTTAACAAGCAAAACACAGAAAAGGCCATATAGACCAACATTTCTTTGCAGAGGGAATTGAATGATTGAGAATGATGCATTTGTATGCAAGTGTCTCGCCTCTTTATTTTTAGTGGTGTTTGAAAAGCCAGGCGTCTACTCTTACTATTAATCATGCTGAGTTCAAACACGTAAGTATTAGATGCATGATATTCAACATGTTGAGGTAAGGTTTGTGGTCACTTTTCTAAACGATCTGCAAAAAAAAAAAAAAAAAAAAAAACTGTTGTGGGAGACTAAAACCATAACTAACAACCAGAAGTTATAAGTAAAAGTACACACTAATACAGAAAAATTACTGAAAATGACTAATCTGAGTGCTTAAGACACCAGCGTGAAGTGACTATAAAGTAATGAGCCATTATGAGAGAAAAGAGATAAATATTCCTAACGATTCCCTGAAGAGACGAGCGAATGCAAGCCAATTTGAAGCTCTCGGAGCAAAACATAACCATTAACCCCATATTTAAACTGTCTAACAAATCTTTATTAAATTGCAGTACTGTGATTGCTTTGCCCTGATGACAGGATTAGATTTCATCAGGGCACTGAATTAAAAAAAAAACCTGCATTAATAACAACTCTTATCTTTACCGTCTGCAGAAAATATCAGACATACTATAGTTTGAGAGAGAGTGGCACTCTCATAATCACTCAGAACTACATTCAGTGTCATTTCCGCGCTTGATTAATGATCAAAACCCTTCGTTTTACTTTGAAAAATCATCAGCAGACTGAATTAACTGGTTATCAATACATTCATTAGAGAGAGATTAAGCACATATGACAGAAAAGATGAATAAAGAGTCTCTAGGCCCTATTTTAACGATCTAAGCGCATGGTCTACAGTTCACTTAGGGCGTCCAAATCCACCTTTGCTAGTTTAACGACGGGAAAAATGGTCGGTGCTCCCGGCGCATGGTTTAAAAAGGTTGTCCCTATTCTCTTAATGAGTAATGGGTGTGTTTTGGGATTTACATGCGGTAAACCAATCAGAGTCTCATCTCCCATTCCCTTCAAATGCCAGTTGCGCTCGTGCCATGGCGGATTCACTATTTACATGACGGAATTTGATAGTGGAAAGACCGAACGCATCGAAAAGAGCGCAAACGGATCTGCTCGTGCGCGAGGTAAATGTGCGCAAGTAGACCATCTACGGGACAAGCCGGATTCCACCATATCTTTATGTTAAGTTCAATGTTTGGCATGTGTGTGTGCTGCTGTGCGTCCCTGTGTGTTTATTACGCAGAATGTACACGCGTTGTGGACCCGCCTATAGACCTTGTGTAGCTCCGCCCCTTTTCAGCGCTGCGCTCGTTGTCTTTTGTCTTCCGGTCTGTATTTTCACAGCAATTTTGCGTGTTTATGAATGAACGGCTCGTTTTAGGACTGACATTTGTTAAGTCATCTGCTTTAAACATTACAGTCCTCATGATAACTTTCGTTAACTTTACATGAAGTAAATCCACTTCAAAAGCGAATTACTCCTGGACAGCAATGCGTTTCTCTGGCGCGTAAGGCCTATAGGCGCACATTACTAACGCGCTCTTTAAATAACAAAAAAATAAATAATTGACTTTAGACCAGGTTTCAGTTGGTCAATGGCTCAGTCTATTTCTGTTGCCTCAAAATAGCAATGTGCCAACAATGCGCAAGAGCACACCTCGTTTTTATACCAGCACGCCTATGGGCGCAAATGCATTTGCTGTTTAAACAATGTGGCGCAGGACGTGAAAATGATAATTGCGTCGGACTGAAACTAGCAAAAAACACTTGCGTTGTGCTTGGCGCTGCATTGTGCCGGGTGTAAGATAGGGCCCTCTGTGTGGATTTTCCAAACACTGGATTTTCAAAAGTATGTGAAGTTCACGGCATAGACTCTTTAAAATACATACAAAGGTTTTTTGTAGGGACATCGACTTCAAATTTTCACGCCCATAAACATGACGCTGAACAAAGCGAGCTCTAACTGTGATTGGTTGCTTTACATGTCAGTCAGATGGCTTCTGGGCGGTCCTTAGCCAATGAAAGCTGCTGCGTCAGTTTGAAGGTCTGGCAAAACGTGAGACTACTCTTAACTTGGATTCATTCAAAAACTAAATCAGTTTTGTCACGACAACTCTCAGAGTGTTTGGCATGGTAATGGATATGGCAATATTGATATGTTTGGTCTTGACAGAATATATCTGCTATGCTGCTGCTGTTATTGCTGCTGCTGAAGAGTAAGTACGAGACTTGCTACTGCCAATACACACACGACACGCTGCTGTGAGCAAGACGTGCTGCTCCTGTAATATAGCAAACATGAATAACCAGTAGCAGATCTATACAGGTGGAGCTGGGGAAGGAGGAGGGTTTCTGAAAGCGCGCTGCAACTGCTAATGCTGACCAAGTATTTGAAGGTTGAGCAGTGAGCTCATTGGCTACTGATACAGCAGGAACCAATCAGCTGTGCCCTATAGAGAATGATTGCAAGCACATTGAGTTAAGGACCGATCAGCCTGCATGATAGCGTTTCATGACAGAACTTTGTATATATTTGTAAACCTCCACGGACAATCTACCGTAGCTGTTTCCATAGCACATTTTAAAAGTTAAATCAATGCTATTGTAACATTTGCTTCTGTAGTTAAATACAGGTGACTTGCCACAAATAAATAAAGACTAATTCCTAAGTTAATGTAAACAGATTTTTGTTTTTTTGTTTACACACTGACAGAAGAGTTGACAACTGTGTCAATCAAAAGCATGCATTTATAAAATGATTGAATTTATCTTTTAACCCAGTAAATAAATAAATACACTGAAAAGCAGGGCTTTGTTTCTTATGCCCACTAGGCCTGTCACGATAACCAATTTTGCTGGACGATAAATTGTCCAAGAAATTATCGCGATAAACGATAATATTGTCGTTCTGAGACCATTTTCATTTAATATAATTATAATGGCATAATAATGCTGGTACACCTTTTCAACGATCTATAAACTTTTATTTCTAAAGAATATTAAACATTGAAAATGGAAAACATTTTAAATATCCAAAAAAATGAACAAAACAACCAAAAACAATAAAAGCAATGGACTCTTAGTGTCTGTTAACAAAATAAATGTCTGTTAATAAATAAAATGGATGTAAACAAAATTGCACTTAAAAAAAAATATTAAACATTAGGCTTTAGACATTAGGCATAAATAGTGATACATTCCATAACAGGCAAAACTGACAGTTAGGACCTTTGTAAACAAAAAAAAAAAAAAGCCTCAACAAGCCATATCGCACAATTTTGCACTGTTACTCCTGTTACTTTGTCCTCCTGTTACTTTGTCAAGTGATTGTGTACTGTCGGGAAGACGGAGACGCGCTTTATTGCGTGTATATGCTACGCACTGAAAATACTTGGTTAGGATTAGGGGTGAGGAGTGCGTGCGTATTACACGCCATGATAAAGAGCGTATCATATGCACGCAAAAACTATTTTTGGCGTATAAATGGCACGAGAAATAACATTCGTGGTATAGATACGCATTTTCATGTGATCGGGCTCGCTGTCGCAACTCACAACTAGCGTCTTCTCTCTCTCCTGGCAGTCGCCGCAAACAGTCCCACCGGCGCTTTCCCACACAAAGACCATGCAACTGACAAGAGAGTTCACTCCTCCTATACGCTAAAGAACCGAGAGTGGTCATCCAGTCTCTTTGGTAGAGACTGAGAGAGAGAGACGAGGAAAACAAACAAGCATGCAAATGGAATTATCGCGGCCGGAAAAATGATCGAGCTCTTTTTTTTTTATCGTGCGATTAATTGACTTATCGACTATCGCGACAGGCCTAATGCCCACCATGCAGAGCTTTGCAATTTCACATTGTTCATTTTTTTGTTGTCTGGCTTATGCCTTATACCATCTCTGCTTCATAACCACTGAAGAGTTCAACAGATTCCAGCATGAAGTGAGAAACATCTCTCTGGATGAACTAATGCCTGGCCGTCATTATGAACACATGCATATTCATAAAGAACACTGGGCTTAATAAAGCACCCATGTCTCTGCACACCCAACCCTTGCTGTCAAACACAACGGCCATTTTTCAGATGAACAACACCCCAGCCAATGTTAAAATATGACTTTTATCAATAGCCGTGCTCGCGCGAGGATATTAAAGTCCTAGACGGGTGAGGGGGGAGCAGGTTGAAGAACCTTCCCATCATCCATCAGGCTCTGGGATGGGCGCCGTCAGGGAGAAACTCATTGTAATGGACATCCATCACTCCGCGTCTGCCTGCAGCTCTACTGACCTGATCCTGAACCCTCCGTCTCTCAGGTACGCCAGACGCCTTCTCATCTTCCCCGTTTCTTTCAGAATAAAAGTCTGCTCAGATTTATGAACAACACAATCCAAACCGTGGTATAAATCATAGCAAGACAAGCCACGCAACAAACTCAAAACTGCAGTCTTTCAGTTGTTTTTAAATTTTGGAGGGAAAATCTACAGAATGACAATTTTGGAGGGAAAATCTACAGAATGACGATTTTGGAGGGAAAAATCTACAGAATGACAATTTTGGAGGGAAAATCTACAGAATGCTGTGGAATTGATTTAAAAGTGGTAAAATGTGCTACACAAATTGTTGCACATTGTTTTTTAAAGTGCAAAGCTTAAGTGAATTAGCACAAAAACTAAACTGGAACAAAGTCTAAAAGAGAAATGCATTGAAACAAGGCCAGTAAACCTAAGAGAGAGAGAGAGAGAGAGAGAGAGAGAGAGTGCGTGTGTGTGTGTGAGTGTGTGTGTGTGTGTGTGTAAGTAGTTTTTGTGTGTGTGTGTGTGTGTGTAGACTGAGTTATTTTCTCTTATCTGACTGTCGCAGTTAGAGATGATAAATGTCCTGCACTGGCTGCCAGACCTCCTCTTAACCCACAGCCCGGTTCACACACACACACACACACACACACACACACACACACACACACACACACGTACACCGTAAATCAGCTTTCTGGTCGAACGGTCTGACAGATGAATGTGACGTTTGAAACGACGGGCTCATCTTCCTGTGGAGAAAGGAAAAGACACCCACACCAACCTCCTCTGAAGAGTCACGGACAAAGTCAAACACACAAGATCATTCTCTCTGGCTCACTCACACCAAACACACACTCTAACTAAAAGTAAAGAGCTAGTTTTTCAATCAAGCAATGTTGCACATAGTATAATATTGCACACACAGTTTAATAATAATCGAGTGAACTTTAGCATTTAAATACTAAGCAGTCTTACACAATCTACTTGTTTTTTATGTAGTGAACTACTTTTTCAAAATGGTAGCTAGACTGTCCTTTAAATTATACAGACAGATACAGACATAACACGCTTGCATATACACAATGCCAGAGACTTTTTCTGGATGCTTCCTATGACATTGATAGGGTGTTTTGGGTAGTGAACACTTACTGTCTTGCCTGAAAATAGTAAATGGGGTTTTTATGGTCCATCGGGGGACAATGGTGCATCTGATATATGATTTGAGAAATCATTAAAAGTCTACCGAAAGCTATTGGTTTGAACAAACCTCTAAATAAAAGTAATAATGATGTTTGACTTAGAATACACACACACACACACATGCGCGCGCGCGGTGCATCTCACCACCTGCTGCTCTACAACAGAAAGAGAGAGTGTCTCTATGAAGAGTTTGATGTATGATCTCTTACTTTGGATTAATCTCTGCAGTATCGTCCTGGCTCAAGGATCAAAGCTGGTTTTAAAGTTGGATCATTGTCTGTGATGTGAATACAAAATATTACACCACAAAATCTCCTGCTGACAGAGTTTATAAGCTTGGATTCATCCAAGAACGAAAGTTCTGTCATCATTTACTCATTCCAATGTCATTCCAAAACGTATGACTTTTCTCTTCCATAAAACACACAAGACATTTGGCATTAATTTAATTTGGCCTGTCAAGCTCCAAAAAAAGCACCATAAATGCATAATAAAAGAGGTACACACAACTCTTGCTCTATATTTGAAGTCTTCTAGAGTCAGACGCAACACAAGGGTTCATAAACGAATTTTTTTTTTTTTTTACTCTTTTACTTCAAATATTGAACTCTCTCTATTTTAATTGAAGGTTATTTGTGATGTTATAAGGAAAAACTACACTTTCCCCCTCAGATAATTTAAATATTAATCTTATACTTGCTGTACTCATATAAAAAGCACTTTATAATTACACTATAATTAATTATGCCAGCAGAGAGACCGTCATAAGTCTGATCTCCACTTCAATTAGGAGAATAAATGACACCATTAGGCCTGTCAGGGTGACCTTGTGCACAATAACACACACAATACGATGATGAAGCACGTTACACAGCAGAACAGAGGCAGCAGAAAGGATGAATACTGTCCTATAGGCCAGAATATAAGTTACAGGAATAGAAGCTTTTCTGAAGACAATGTGAAACTAGTAATGCCAGGTTAAAGTTCAGAGGCTCAGATATAGGACAGTTCGAGGTAAATGTCCCTGCTTCCGTAAGATTTTACACCAATTAACCTTACTAGCAGTAACTTCACCATTAGACTTTCATGTGAAAGTAAAGGCCAGTTCTGAACAAGTGAAGCATCTCATAGCTTCCCTTTCATCTGAGACTCAAAGTCAAAGGCATTGCTCGATATTTAGCCTCGCATAGCCAGGCATCTGATTATTCATCTGATTTTGCTATCATGCTTCTAACATGAGTTAACGCATTGCTAACATGATTTTATATAGGCCTATTGCTAACATGTTTCTTGCATAAATTACCATATTGCTAGCATGTTTTAACATGTTGCTAGCATGATTTAGGCTAACATGTTGTTAACATGTTTCTTGTATGAATTAGCATATTGCTAGCATGTTTTAACATGTTGCTAGCATGATTTAGGCTAACATGTTGTTAACATGTTTCTTGTATGAATTAGCATATTGCTAGCATGTTTTAACATGTTGCTAGCATGATTTAACATGTTGTTAACATGTTTCTAGCAACATGTTTTAACACATGGATTTTTAGCATGTCCTAGGCTAGTTGTTAAGCTTTGCTAGTGATAGACAGCTTAAATAGCCTACTCTATAAATCCCGGGACACACCAAACCGACGCCAAAGAACTAACTGTTAGCGCTGATGAAAGCCGACTGTGTTGTCGCCTCGCGTCGGGGGAAAAGCTGCACTTGAACACACCGAGAGAACTACAGCCGACTGTTAGCTAGAATGCGCGTCCTGTGCCTGTTTGTAAATGAGTAACTGTCTATTTCTGCAGATATATTCATCTATATTCGTCATTCAAAAAGGGAAACCGACACTGCAGACTGCAGATACACAAACCATAAACAAAGCAGTGCGTGCTTATTATACCTAATAATACTTATAAACCGTTTTGAATATCAATCCTGCTAAACACTTTCTTTATTCCACTCCACTCATGTTAATATTGAAATATTAGCCAAGGAACACTCAGGTAAGATGACGTAACATTAGAACAGCCTTTTATCTGTACCGTTTTGACTTCTTTGCTCGCTGTTTTGCTATTATCCTCGTGCACGGACTCGTTCATTAAGCTGAACAGCCAATCAGAGTTCCCTCTCTCACCGACGGCCCGACGCCGATCCAACATGTCGAATCGGCCGGAAAAAATCCGACGATGCGGAACACACTGAAAAAACTTAGTCTGCCACAAAAACTGCCCGACGGCCCAGGACTTGGTGTGTCCTGGGCTTAAGAACTATTGTATAAAAGTTTTGACCCCTCAATGAAAGTTTATGGGAGTTTGGGATTGTTCTGAAGTACCATACAGGAATTCCCACAGTTGGATCAGTTAGAAAAGATACAGCAACGCGAGTCAGAACAGTCTGAAGGTCTGCAACGAGTTTGGTGGTTGGAGAGTAAAAGCTCTAGGAGTTAAACGTACAATATGTAATTTTTTTCGCCGCTAGGGGTCGCTAACCTCTTACAATAACAAAGGCATAGTTTGATGACGCAACATTTGCTAAGAATTATGGATCTTGTCGTCAACGTCAAGCTGATCAGTAAATACATCGATGTTTTTATCATGACTGTGATATCAAGCAGGTCGGGATTGCTAAGAGACAGCTATCAGCTCCACACGCGACGCGAGTCCCGCGGATATAAAAGGAATAAGGACATTTCACTCTACCGAACTACACGCAAGTGCAGAATTACTACTCACAGGTCAGTTTATTAGACAAATTAAACTTGTGAGGTAACGCAGCGCTGTTTCACTTGGTCTAACATTACACTATCACACTAAACTGCATTTAAATGTGTTGAAATTTGTGTTAGTTTGTCTGTATGAGACTAGCAGTGAGCTAGATCAACATTAGAATAACATACAGATCATATTCTAACATTTTATCATTGTTGAACTATATAACATTGATTAGTTTTATGTAAATGTGCTCACCTGTTTAATAAAGTACATGTAGGAGCGGTCGAAGTCTCGAACGTGGAGCTCTCGGCATCTCGAAAACACCGCGCTGATATTGATTCTCCTTTTTTATCCAAAGTCTGCTTGCCATGGTCCATAATGTTTGAATGAAACAACAACAGCGTGCAGATAGACATTACGAACTACACAGTTGTCCACGTCTGTCGCCTTGGTTACTATCAGAGGGCTCTGGTTACTATGGCAGTACGAGCGGAAACCAGGGACAACGCGGATATGACGCCATTGACGGCGACAAAACGGAAATAAAGAAACGTGACGTGTCTTCGAATTAAATTACAAATTTCTCCTGGTTTGAAAGTTGTTGGAAACAGTCGGGATAATGTAAGTACACAACTAAAAAAAATATATAACATAGATATAGTGATTTTTGCTATTTTTAAAGCAAAAAAACGACATATTGTGCCTTTAAGAGTCAGAAATTTCAGTCTCAGAGGAAGAACAAGAAGTTCTTTCTCAAGCCAACATAATAAAATAAAAAAAAGAGTAAATGAGAAGAAATGCAAGTAAGTTGTAAATGAAATAAGGTCAGCGTGGGCCGGTGGGCGTCTGCGGGGCCGTGTCGTCTGAGATCGAGACTGTGAGGTCATGTTTAACAGGCTGGTGTCTTTCTACTCGCCAAAGAATCAATAGTAAATGGCAGCGTCTTGTTAAATGACAACCTTTAGTCCATCAATCCGTCTCTCTCTCGCTCATCGGCTCCTAGTTTGCCAATACTCGCCGATATCACATTTAGCAGAAGCGCTGAGACGGTTTCTGAGTGACCTTGGCCCTGTCCATCTGAGCCATCGATACTCTCGCTCCTCCGCACGCAATCGTTTGTCCTCATTACCGCAGGATTTTTAAACCGTCATCTTGTGGTTGGTTAATCAATGTTGTTCAAGTGTGCTTGATTATTTGGCAGCACTTGCAGGCTTTGTCTTTGTGTTTCTCCTTACGGAAAAGTACTATGATGATACTATGGTTCACCCTGCTGATTTGGTCTTGCTTGTGGACCAGTAAAGCATTGTGGTTCTGGTTAAGATAGTTAAAGGGATAGTTCAACCAAAAATGAAAATTATCCCGTAATTAACTCGTCCCTCAAGCCATCCCAGGTGTATGACTTTCTTCTTCAGCCAAACACAATCTGAGTTGTATTAACATATCCTGGCTCTTCCAAGCTTTATAATGGGAGTGAATGTGCCTGAGATTTTGAAGCCCTAAAAAGTGCATCCATCCATCATAAAAGTAATCTATACAGCTAATAAAGGGGTTGATAAAGGCCTTCTGAAGCGAAGCCATGCGGTTTTGTAAGAAAAATATCCATATTTATAACTTTATAAACTATAATCACTGGCTTCCGGTAACGGCCGTACGTGAGTCTAGTTTTGGTGAAAGAGTGACCTCTGACCCGACGCATGACGTATTGGCGAATGCGGAAGCGCAGAGGATAGAGCAAAACAAAACACCAGTCACGAATTAGAAGTCTAAAACGAGAATTTTTAAAGAGAAATGAGGGAGGAGCTTGAGTTTGTTGTTTGAACCGCGAGAGGCGTCGACTCTCAGCTTTCGCTAATCGTATATTCTACGCAGAGGTCGCGTTAAATAAAAAAAGCTGTTTTATTGACATCTTTCAGCGGCTGAAACACTGATTGAGCGATTAAATGAGGGACATGATACGGATTTCGGTAAGTTGGACTGTATGTCAACATTTTTTTATATGAGTCTATATGAAATGGCTTATTATCATTAAAATGTGAAAATTAAAATGACGGGTAATAATAGATTATGCAACGCTATCTCACGACCAATTTGTACGAATTCGTACGAGTGATTAAAAGGTGGCTAATTCGTTCGAACTCACTCGTACGATTTGTCGAAATCCACGTGATGGTTAGGTTTAGGGGCGGGGTCAGGGGTAGGTCATTCGTACGAGTTCATACGAATTGGGCAACTCGTAAAATATGTACGATTTAGCAAAAATCTTACTAATTCGTACGAGTGAGGTCGTATGAATTCATACGAATTAGCCATAAAGTAAAATTCATACGAATTGCCGTGAGATCGGGTTCGATTATGACATAAATGTTACGACTCTGCGAAGGGTCACTCTTCAGCCGGAACTAGACTCGCGTACGGCCGTTACCAGAAGCCAGTGATTATAGTTTATGAAGTTATAAATATGTAATTTTTTTCTTACAAAACCGCATGGCTTCGCTTCAGAAGGCCTTTATTAACCCCTGGAGTCGTATGGATTACTTTTATGATGGATGGATGCACTTTTTAGGGCTTCAAAATCTCAGGTATCATTCACTCCCATTATAAAGCTTGGAAGAGACAGGATATGTTTTTATTTATCTCAGATTGTGTTTGGCTAAAAAAAGAAGCTCATAAACACCTAGGATGGCTTGAGGGCGAGTAAAATTATGGGATAGGTTTCATTTTTGTCTGAACAAACCCTTTAAAGTCTGGTTGGGGACTCCAGAAATCAAAACACAAGATCCACTTTATCAAACTTCAAAGAGTAATAATTTATTTGTCTATTCTGTCGTGTTTTGGTCTTTAATGCAAAGCCAAATGATTGTGACTTAGGATTTTTACACCATAGCAACTGCTTAGCAACACACTAAAGACGCATAACACCCTGCATTTACCGCACTAAAGCTCTTAATCCACTACACACACACAGAGCTGCATGTACTCTCGGCTGATTCCTCTGTAATGAGGCGCTTGTTCTTCACCTGTGTGTGCAGGAGGGATTGCACAGGTGTGCTTACACAGCCCTAATTAATATGATTAAGCTCATTTAGCAGCAGAACTAGTTAATTAAGATGATTAAGCTCATTTAGTAACATGCTGTTCTCATTTCCTTTTCCAGCCAAACACATAAACGAGACCGCTGGGTGATCAGGCGTTCTGTGGGACCGCCACTGATCCCAGATCTGGATGTATGATGCATTTGATTGACACGTGATGATATTAGGTTTGCGAATCCCCTGGTGGTCAGTGGAGGAACTGCAGGAGGTTTGTGAGTCGATAAAAATCAAACAAAAACAAAAAAGATCCAAAATAAAACACTTACAGCTACAAAAAAAAAAGAAGAAGATGCAAATGTGTGGTTAAAGTCACCATGAAATCAATGCAGTATTTATTATAGATGATTTATCCGTGCACATCATTATTCATGTTCCTGGTAATCTTGTGACAAAATAACTTCCCCTTCCTCTTGCAGCATGTCTTCTCTTCTCTGATGACGAGGGCGGAGCAACCTGTCACTCACATGAGATCCACCAATAGCAAACCACAACCATCCAACCAATCCCCCACAGACAAAATCAAGCCCCGCCCACATTTGTTCTTGTTCCAGAAGCCGCTTCAAATGTCACAACGAGGAAGAAAAGACTATCACAACTTCCGTTTCATTCCGACTTTAACAAAATTTTGAAGAAATTCAAGAAAATATTTTAGGTCAAATGGCTGATAACAAAGTTTGTGAATCCCTGATTTAAACAAATATTAAACATATACATACAAAATGCTAATATTTATCCAGGTTTCATATACCTCCTTTCAGGCCTTCACCTAAAACACCTCTCGCATTTATACGAGACGTCAAGAATGTATTGTTCGGCATCTGTAATAGAGAAGCAGCATTCAATCCCAGACTCAGTCTCTTCCCAGCTCAGGTTCACTCAGCAGTCCGGGATTTTGAATTAGTCGACGCTGACCTCACTAATTGGTCATCAGCATAAATAACGAGTCAATGAGCTGAACTCACAGTGTGTCATAAATCAAACACTTCAGGCTGCTCAGGGTTCAGTGTGAAATTAATCACTGTCTCTATTAATGATGTTACCACACACACACACACACACCCTATTAATGACGCTGCTGTGTGTTGGAGACAGGAGCTGTAAATCAGCGCTGATAAGAGTCTGCAGCTCCAGCCACTAAATGACCCCTCGCTCTCCTTTACTAATGGTCTGGAGGCAGTGCTGCCGTATATTATACATGTGCAATATAATATATGTGGAAAATATGCTATTTGTGGGCTGTGCATATGCTCTAAACTATCATGTAATGATTACTCTCATCTATAATGTTTTGTCTGTTTATTGTAATAATATACCATGTATAATTTAAACATTATAGCTTGACTGGAAGTGACGCACAATGAAAATATTCAATTCACAAGTAATATTTATCTTTTTCTTTAAATGTCACGTCTCATTTTTCATCTCCATCTTTTCATTGACACTTTTAGCGCTGGATAATTTTATACATATTTTTTAAAGCAGCAGCAGATTCAATGAAGTTTGCCAATAAGGATGTTGAATTAAGGCTTCTCTCTGATAACACTAGACTTAATACTGTATTTAAAAAAGTTACTCTGAAGTCATTTAGTCACTTAACCCAATAAAAGGGTATATTACAAAATAAAAGAAAACCTTAAAAAAAAAAAAAAAACTAAAATCTAAAGAAACTTGTAGGTTAATACCCAGTTTTCTGCATGTGAATAATAAATTTAATTTAATAACGGATTTAATAAATGCATAATAGAAAATGTGTTGTCCTAAATAGGAATAAATCTTTGTTTATTTGATTCAACAAAGAGGTGTGCCTCAAGGCTCAATACTGGGACCACTTTCTTTTTTCCATTTATGTAAATAATCTACCATTAATTTTCAAACATTCAACTTTATGCTGATGATACTTTCATATATGTATCTAATTCTGATTCTCTACAAATACAACTATCGTTTCAGACTGATTTTAATATTTTACAAGACTTGCTTTTGTATAATAAGTCCTATATTATGATTTTTGGTTCTAGACAGAAACCTAAATCCAAAACTTGTTCTTGTGTTGCATCATGTAAAGACAGTAATCCTTTGTATAAAGTTGATACTATTAAATATAAAAATTATTGAAAATTGCTCTATTTCCCACATGGAATCAGTAATAGATTAATATATTGACAAGTAAGACTTGAATCTGGGTCTGTTCCACACACAAACATTTCATAAGACTTCGAAAGACCGGTTACCGAAGTCATGGAGGTTTGCAATATATAAAGGGTGAATAAAAGAATTGTCATTTTTATGTGAACTATTCCTTTCTTTAGTAAAAAAAATAAATTTAAAGATATAATCACAAGAAAATGAGACTGAGAGACACAGGTTGGACGTCTCCGGAAAACAAACAGACTCAAAACTCATCATGTTGATGCTATAAACTGACTGTCCTATTATTATCCTTGACAGAAGCACTCATGAGGTATTGTGTGTTTCTCTGGAGTCGAGATCCAGTCGCGGGACACTGAGATTAATGCTGTGTCTCAACACAAACCCTGATAATTTGGGTCACATTGTAACACACGGCGGCAAGAATAATGACTCCCGCTCCGGATGATCAGAACCAGCAAACTGTACGGTGAAGGTTAAACTGTGTAATAGCTTGAAATGAATAGTGTGAGCTCACAGCGCTGACAGAGCGGTGTTATTTACAGTCTGAACAACCAAACACACCACAGATCTGGAGGAAACACAACTCCTGCTCATAAACACTCTCTGCCGCCTCACATGACAAGTCAAACATCACTTTACTACTTCATA
>NC_140224.1:35984361-36009361 GCF_951802725.1 Rutilus rutilus | reverse complement strand
TCTTCCTGTCTTTCTTTGTCTCTGTCGCTCTCTTCCTTTGCCCTTTTATCATCAAAGACCACATCTGTTCCTTCGCTGCCTCTTAAGTGTGCTTGCGTTGCCTTGACCGACACTCTTGCATTGTTAGCGAAGTGAAGGAGTAAAAATAAACAGGCCTGAGAATGAGAGGGCGTACCTTCCTAAACATCAATTGTTGCGGCAGAGGAAGAGAAAATCCCACCGTGAGAGTGTCGCCGCGGTCATTTCCGATAAACGTGTCGGAACGTTGACAGTATCAGCGGGATTTCAGCTGTGAAATCTGAGCAGTGCATTTGTTCTGCTGACCTGGTGTCAGTCTGACCTCTCGTTCATCTCCAGGTCTCGGATGTTCCTGGCCGGAGTCACCATATCAGGCCTGGGCAGACAGAGAGAGGAACAGCGAAGAAAGATAAACCTGTCACTTTAAAAGGGGGTTTCGTTTATGAACACCTCATGGATTATGAGGTTAAAGTCTTATTGAAGTTTGTGATCTCAAGTTAAAGGGCTAGTTCACCCAAAAATAAAAACTCTGTCAGTAATTACTCTCCCTCATGTTGTTCCAACCCTGTAAGACTTTCGTTCATCTTCAGAACACAAATTAAGATATTTCTGATGAAATCTGAGAGCTGTCTCACTCCTCCAGAGGCTTCTCTGTTATTGAAACTTGCCGGCCCAGAAAAGTTGGTAAAGACAATGTTTAAAATAGTCCAAGTGACTCCAGCGGCTCAACCTTAAGTTTATCAAGCGACGAGAATACTTTTTGTTTTCATTTCAGATGCACAAACTACAAAAACAGATTCTTTACAGCTTAAAGGATTAGATCACTTTCAAAAAAATGTTTGCTGATAATTTACTCCCCCCGATGTCATCCAAGATGTCTTTCTTTCTTCAGTCGAAAAGAAATTAAGGTTTTTGAGGAAAACATTCCAGGATTTTTCTCCATATAATGGACTTCAATGGCAACCAACGGTTTGAAGGTTCAAATGTCCGTCTCAGCTTCAAAGTCTCGACACGATCCCAGTCGAGAAATAAGGGTCTTATCTAGCGAAACGATCAGTCATTTCCCCCCCCCCAAAAAAAAAAAAGTATATATACTTTATAACCACAAATGCTCGTCGTGTGCCATCTCTGAGATATGCGATGCATTGCGTCATCACGTTGGAAAGGTCACGCATCACGTCATCTAAGTTATTTGTCTGTGTTCTCCGCTTCAAAAAGGAAGGGAAGGGTGAAAAACTCCATCTCATTTTCTCCTCCAGCTTCAAAATCGTCCAACATTTTTGTTTTAATTTTTTTTTCTTTTTTTTTTCGTGACCTTTCCAACTTGATGACGTAATACGTGGCGCATCTCAGAGATGGTATATGACGGAAATTTGTGGTTAAAAAGTATTTATATATATATATATTTTTTTTTTTTACATTTTATGACCGATCGTTTCGCTAGATAAGACCCTTATTTCTCGACTGGGATCGTGTCGAGACTTTGAACCTGCATTGAGACGGACATTTGAACCTGCTTTGAACATTGGTATAGTTGGTTGCCATTGAAGTCCATTCTGTGTAGAAAAATCCTGGAATGTTTTCCTGGATTTTCGACTGAAGAAAGAAAGACATGGACATCTTGGATGACATCGGGGTGAGTAAATTATCAGCAAAACATTTTTTGAAAGAGAACTAATCCTTTAAGAGTTCAAATATGCTTGAACAAAACTGCATGAAGCACTAAGAACAAAAGTAGCATTCTATCAACTAATTCAATCAACATAAATAATTAACAAAATTAATAATTAAACTGCATGCATGCATCCTTTTCAGTGCACGAGTTTATAAATTAGGAGACAATAAATTACAAAATTTCATTTGTTAACATTAATTCTATTATTTAATATAGACTAAATACTTCTAAAGCATGTATTAATCTTCCTTGATGTGATTTTCAACATTTGTAAATCTGTTAATATTATTTAACGCACCTGAGCTCTCAAAAACATGTATTTTTAGTGAACTAATATTAACAAAGATTAAATGTATTGCTCATTGTTAGTTCATGTTAATGCATTAACTAGCGTTAACCAACGGAGCCTTACTGTAACGAGTCAGCAGAAGTTAGAGATGAATACGTTTAAAGAGCTGAAGGAAACACAGAAGATGAAGATGAAGATGCCAAGATCATCCCACACATGTGAACGAGTCCTGAAGGAATGTTCTGGGTTTAACACGAGTTAAGCTCTGCGGACACAAACCGATTTCAGTTACCAAGGGAAATGATGGAGACTCGTCCCTCGTCAAACTAAAAATCAGTTATTTGACAGTAAGTACAACACTTAAAAATGAGACTCCATTTATCAAAGTTGTAAAAAACTAAAAATGATTAGTGGAGTGCGTTTTAAAAATAATTCAGTCTTTCAACTTAAAAATTTCACATCTACAGTGAAAAAAATTTGTTAAAATTAATTTAAAAAAATTATCGTAAGTGGTTGCATTAAATTGATTTTATCTACATTTAAACAAATGCATTAAGTTGAACTTAATGCATTTGTTTAAATGTAAATAAAATCAACTGAATGCAACCACTTACGATAAAAAAACTTGATTTCAACGAATCACTTTTTTCAGTGTAATTCAGTGTGTTGCCGTTTCTTTGTAATTATTTATGAAATTTACTAGCAATTTAAATCCTACACCACATTTTGTTGTCGCATTTATTTCTATAGCACTTTAGATTATTGTTTAAATAGCTTCATAGTAATAAACAGGAAAATAACTGTGTTAATGTTGCAAAATTCACCAATTATGAAACAAATTCTGCCGTGAAGCCGCTCTACAGTACAGAAGACAACAGTGCCATTATTCAGCTCAAGCTTCGGTGTTAATTCAGTTTAGGTCATAAGATAACTTATTTTCTTTGTGTAAATATGTATCCATTAACTATTTCCAAAAGGGGGTAAAGCGCTAACTTCCACACAATACATGCAGGTCAGGATACCTGAAAATACTCCAGAAATGCTGGCCCGAAATTTACTTCCATCATGACTACAAAACTGTAACCATTATGTTTTTTTATTTAAATTCTTTTTTTTTTTTTAACAAAACAAATCAATAATTTTAGGCCTAAAATTAAAGGCACAATATGTAACTTTTTTGCTTTAAAAATACCAAAATCTATGTTATATATATTTTGTTGTTGTGTACTTACATTATCCCGACTGTTTCCAACAACTTTCAAACCAGGAGAAATTAGTAATTTAATTCGAAGACACGTCACGTTTCTTTATTTCCGTTTTGTCGCCATCAATGGCGTCATATCCGCATTATCCCTGGTTTCCGCTCGTACTGCCATAGCAACCAGAGCCCTCTGATAGTAACCAAGGCGACAGACGTGCACAACTGTGTAGTTCGTAATGTCTATCTGCACGCTGTTGTTGTTTCGTTCAAACATTATGGACCATGGCAAGCAGACTTTGGATAAAAAAGGAGAACTAAACCGAGAATCAATATCAGCGCGGTGTTTTCGAGATGCCGAGAGCTCCACGTTCGAGACTTCGACCGCTCCTACATGTACTTTATTAAACAGGTGAGCACATTTACATAAAACTAATCAATGTTATATAGTTCAACAATGATAAAATGTTAGAATATGATCTGTATGTTATTCTAATGTTGATCTAGCTCACTGCTAGTCTCATACAGACAAACTAACACATACATTTCAACACATTCAAATGCAGTTTAGTGTGCTAGTGTAATGTTAGACCAAGTGAAACAGCGCTGCGTTACCTCACAAGTTTAATTTGTCTAATAAACTGACCTGTAAGTAGTAATTCTGCACTTGCGTGTAGTTCGGTAGAGTGAAATGTCCAAGTGACGAGCGTCGCGTGTGGAGCTGATAGCTGTCTCTTAGCAATCCCGAACTGCTTCATATCACAGTCATGATAAAAACATCGATGTATTTACTCATCCATAAACATTATTAGATCGGTCGGCTTGATGTTGACGACAAGATCCATAATTCTTAGCAAGTGTTGCGTCATCAAACTACGCCTTTGTTATTGTAAGAGGTTAGCGACCCCTAGCGGCGAAAAATTCCATACTGTAAGTTTAACACTCGCCAAGCACCAAATGCGAGTTAAAATCTGCGTTGGTGAGTAGCTTATATGAAACAGTGTCAATCACCAGATGGCTAGTCATATTTTTATGAAATCTAACATATCTAACGCAATTTTGTGCGAACAACGCTCGGGACTGACCAGCGCTGCATCGTCACATCAGTTTAAGCCTTGGCAATCTAAATATTCAAGCGCAAGTAGACGCCGTGAAAGGGAACTCGATCCGTTATTCAGCCGGAAACAGAAAGCCGCATCTCAGACAGAGTGTGAATACTGAATTACGCTCTAAAACGCTGTATTACGCAGGCCAGAAGAGTAATTGGCAAAGTCACTTTGTAAAGAAAGAGTAGTGCCCGCGCACATACGCATTAAACACACATGCCTACAGACTAAATGTGTAATACACGTTTTCACAGATTCATGTTTTTGAAGTTTACACGGAGATGATAACGGTATCGCTTTCAAAAAGTTGTAACTCACCGTTTGACACTTTTAAAGCTACACTGTGTAGGATTTTCTCCCATCTAGCGGTGAAATTGTTTATGACTACCAACTGAATATTACTTTCTAGCCCCTCCCATTCCGAGGGCGTTTTAACTCCTACGGTGGCTGCCCCTCGCATTCGTCACGGTGCCACTGAGTGTCAAAACACGAAAGGCGAAGCTTGAATTTCCAGGTATGTCCCTCTTTGGCTAATGTATTTTCAAGATGGAGGTGCAACATGGCTTCCGCCATTCGAGCCACTCGCTCATATGTATTCTAAATGGCAGATTCTACGATTACGAGAATACTTGATTAGTTGGCAGAAGTAATTACACATTAATGAGCACATATCATTTTGAAAGAACAAAGTGTTTTTTGCTAAGAATCAACTTAAAAAAAAATGACACCGTGTAGCTTTAAACCTTACCACTGTTGTGTAAATGAACGGCCAGAACGCATTAAATGTTTTCTGTTTCCAGTTGAAAACGGTGTCGTGTAAGCGGCTCCTAAGTTAATAACTAATGCTTTTTACAACGGAAATGAATCAATTAAAAACTTAATTGAGCTGGACAGTAACTTTCGTCTAGAGCTGCTGTACAGCCAAAACGATCTCCGTTGCGTTAATCTTCTATTATCACTGTAAAGCTGATTTGAAAACAGTCTGTATTGTAAAAAGAGCTCGACTTGAACGGCTAAATTACCAAAAAAATTATGTCAAAAAATGCCCAGACTTGCCAAGTATCCCAGTAAACATCAGTTATGGCCATAGAGAAATATATGTTTAACAGTATCAGTATATTGGATCTATACATTTGCTCTTAAAGTGACAGCAGCCGAATATTCCCGTTGCTGTCTGTGTTTTTAATGTTAATAAAACAACAAAGGACAAAGAACAAAAATCACCGCTCTTGACTAAATAACTTTTAATGAGGATTAATCTGTTTAATGTATACAGTCAAGACAATCCAGTGTTATTGTACATTGGATTACTTTATTCAGTGTCTACCTGAAAACTACTGTTACCCGTCTTTAATAATGTTTTTAATTGATATGAGTTAGGCTAGTAGTTTAGCAGTGGTATCCAAACTGGAATAGAGAATTGTGAATTATCACTGGTATCTATCATTTTGTTAACAGACATAACTGTGTGTTTTGGCCAGTAAAAAATATTTATGGCTGATAAATGTTCTGAACTCTCCGGGCATTGACAGGTGTGGCAAAAAGTTAGTTTTAAAACATTTTAAAAATATAAAATTAATAATAATAATAACAGCACGACACCAACCAAAAACATCTCATATCTCTGACCCGATCAAACAGAAGCTACTGAGCAAACTGTGATGTTTAGCAATACTTCTGCAAACAAACATACAAACTAAAATATTATAATCTATCAGAAGCCCTTTCCAATCACAGACGCCACAGTGAATCCCCAGGGCATCGTTCTTCTCGTATACGCCATGGTTTCAGCAACTGCTGCCCGGCGGGGCCTTAAACAACTCACGCGATTCATTACGCAGGGTTTGAGAGTCTGTGGCAGTCGGCCATGCGAACGCTTTCCTCAGGGTAACAGCTGCAACACAACAGATGTGCCTCAGTCTCACACACACACACACACGTGCACATCACAAACACTCACAGAAACCTCTGTGCACCGCGGCCCTTTCTGTTTACACTCATCCGCTCTGACTCGCAGTGACAGGCGTTCCCCAATAACAGCTGTTGATCCCAGAGTTACAGTAACAGTTGTGCGTGTTAAGCTTTCATCTGAGAGAAGAGGATCTATAGCCTAGAGAAGCGTTCTTGTAAATTGGTAAGTATTGTGCATGTGTCTTTTACATATACGCAATCCCAGAATGCACTATAACAAGCTCAAGGGGGGAGGTACCTATTTTACCTAACATTTATTTACGCTTAATAGAAGAACAAGCTTGATCTACATGCTTACGTCACACATTGGAATCAATTCGGCCGACACATAGATTGATAAATGGATATTAGTCATCTTTATATTTTGATGAAATGATATCAGTGTCACCGGCCCACCGGTAGGCCCAAAATCATTACATATTTAAAACAGTAATATCCTATAATAAACATAAACTAATCTTGACAAACTATATATCATTTGAAAGCTTACAATCTCTAGTTTTCATATTTGGTGAATGATTTTCAAAATAAATTAGAGAGGAGCTGTAATTTATCAATTTGCAACAAGAATATTTTCATATTCCAAAGGCGTGTTCAGACCTTTATTTTGAAATAGCAATGAACATGAAAAATCATGAAAGAATGGTTGAAACCTCAGTTTGTTTTCATGCCAAGAGTTCAAAAGGTATCATCCATTCAATTATTTTAGAAAAAAAGATATTAAAATGTTTTTAATAACACATATGGAAATGGAGGCGCCCTTATATGGGCAGTAATGGAGTCTGGTTGTCACCTAGTGAAAATGTTTGGTACTGCGCCCAAACAAAATCTCACTGAAAGCTCATTTTTTGAGATATCAACCTAAAATCTGAAACACAACTTATTCTGATTTTTGGCTTTGATTTTCTAGCAGTTTTAGGGTCGGCCAGGTTTTAAAAGTATATATTTTATATAAAATATAAATAATTAAATTGTTTACATTGTACATTTTCATAAACTCAAACTTCTATAACTTTTTTTTTTTCATTCACTTTCTTAATTTATTTCACTTCAACAAAAATCTGCCAAATGTCTTCTTTAAAACAAGACCAATTTTACGTCTATACTCCAAAGCATTCTTTAATTACAACCATTTAAAGTCGAAATGTGCATTTTCATGTATATTTTAAAAAGGGGGGGTGACACTTAAAGGGTTAAAGCGCCGATTTTCTGTTGAACAAAACTTCACTAAACATTATTTGTAGCTTCCATCCAATGATAGCTTGTTACTTTTGATATGAAACAAAGTATCAGCTTTCAAATTCTGCCAGTTTTATTACGAAATTAAAACTCATTTCATCTCTTCCTCTTTACTACTAGTTAGAGCACCAAATAAACATGAATGAAGAAGGAATGTTGAAAGATACAGAACAATTTACTGAAATGTGTCGTTTCTCATGTAATCGATCAATCGGTGTTCAATCGATCAAACAGCAGAGAGACGTCAGTAAATCAGCTGGATGACAATATATCACATTTACCTCACTAAAGCCATTCACAGTCCAGAAATGTGTTAGTTAACTAGAGAAAAAAAACTTGTTTGCTAAATATATGCATTATATTAGATGGGCCTATTCATTATATTTTGACTTAAGCTGTTAGTGATAATGTCTCTATTATTTAATGTATAGCCTATGTTTGAATAAATGTCATGAAAACAAGTTTTTTTTTTTTAAAGCCACCATTTAAATGTTCATATTTCAACAAACTGGGGTAAAAATGTGATATAAAAACTTCCTGAAGTGCATTACAATTTTTTGCATGCAAGTGTTTTTGTGAGTGTTGATTCTAAAAATAAATAGCATAGAATTTTTTACTTTTTTGAATTTTAACTTTTTATATTATAATAATGTAACATCTGACAGAGTTCCCGATTTAGTTTAGTCGAGAGATTGTTTCCCTTAAGAAAAATTGACATGCACATGTACCGTTCCTGATAGTCTATCCAAATTAATCAATGTCGCACTGAATCACATTGCATCGAGAGCTTGTGAATCGAGTCATTTCTTTAAAGATTTAACAGATTTAAAGGGATAGTTCACCCAAAAATCAACAGTTTCGTTAGCGACAATCTTCAAAATATCTTCTTTTGTGTTCGGCTGAAGAATCACGCAGGTCCGGAACAACATGAGCGTGAGTAAATGATGACAGAAGTTTCATTTTTAGGTGAACTGTCCCTTTAAGAGTGTTTCCTCTCGCTTTGGGTCAAACGGTTGCACAAACATCACTGAATATCAGCAGTGGATTTACACAACAGGTGTGTGCATGTGTATCAGATGCAAGACATGTTGTTCTCATGCTCATGTTTGATTGGTTTGCTCTATAATCTAGTTTTATGTGATCATTTTCCCATGATCTTTTCCCTACTGTATCTTTAAGACTTGTTCATGTAAATAACCTCTGCTCACTTTCTGTATAGGTCACTGGCATTCTTCATGACTGAATTACACACAGGTGTTGATATCGGCGAATATTTCGTGATGTTTTATCGCCACCTAAGATAAAAGCCATCTGCACACCTGGACGGATCTGAGCTCCGCATAAACAGTCCCGAGATCTGCGCCGGGGTGAGATTGCAGTCCCGAACCCGTCTGGGATCGCATGAGTTACGGCTGCTTATGCAAACATGACATCTCAGATACACAATGATAAGCTTCAAAGAGGATATTCACAACAGACTCACAATTTATGACCCGCAATAAACTTCCCTCTTATCTGGTCACTGACTCAACTGATTATTTTTCCTGAGAAGGGCTGGGATTGGAGATCCGCTTCCACTTCTAGAAAATTACAGGAACCGAAATGAGTTTCATGACGATTCCTGAACACGACAGTACAGATATGATGTTGTTTGTCATTGCACACAGCATGACCGGTGCCGTTGAATTCATGTCGCGCGCAAAACAACATGACGGCTTTAACTACCGCGAAACACACGTGCTGCACCAAACATGGGCCCTGGAGGAACCAAAGGCGTTTGGATGGATGAGTTATTGAGAAAGAGCCCTGAAGGCCCGTGACCTCCACTTCAGCTTTTTAATAAGACTCTGGAAAGCATTTGCATCTCATAAAACACTTTTACGGATGAGTCCCAGAGCTGTCGGCTGAGACACTACATCACTGTCCTACATGAACAGCTGCGCTCGCTCTCACTGTTCTCCTTCACTCTTATCAACGACGCTCACACACACACCATTCGTCAGGATGAGCCACTTCCTGTTGCCATCACACAGATCAGATAGTTTCCATGTATGAGCACATGAGCTGGCACACGGGGGTTCATTTCACGTTATTAATAAAGCAAGGTCCATGTCCAGTGACAGATTTATAGTGTAGTGTGTAGAGCCAGTGCACTGCCGGGACACAGGACACAGATTTTACCTTGGACAAAATCTGGCAGCACAACAAAGCACCAATACTGGTTATTGTACAAAAATGTCTGTAGAATCAGATTTTGAAACATTTGAGGGACATTCTCGCTCTGGAGAGCGATTGGTTAAAAATCTGCGAAGTGCAGCATGAGTCATTCATATTTTTACATTTCCTGGAAGAGAATTTTAAATATATATATATATATAGTGTGTGTGTGTGTGTGTGTGTGTGTGTGTGTGTGTATGCGTATAATAAAATAATAATAAAAAAATATTAATTACTTATTTAGTTGTTTATATGTATATGCATATGTTACTGTGATTATATGTTCATTCGTATGTGAGCATTTATTATGCTTGTTTAATTTTTGCTTTTTTCCCTCCATTTAATTATGTAACAATCTGATGCTTGTACTGTGCTTGAGATGCTTTTCTTAATAAAAAAGTGAAAAAATAAAAATAAAAATAATTACAATATTAATTATAATTAAAAAACACAAATCCGCTAAAATGAAATAAAAAAATAATTATAACAATGTAATAATTCAAAAACAAATCTGCTAAAATAAAATAAATTAATTTATAACTCAAAACTACAAATCTGTTTAAATAATAATAATAAATTCAATAATAATTCAATAAAATAAAAACACAAATCAGCTAAAATAAAATAAATAAAATAATAATTAAATAACTCAAAAACACAAATCTGCTTGAATAAAATAAGCATAATACTAAATTATATTATAATAATTAAATAACTCAAAAACACAAATCTGCTCAAATCTAAAAAAGAATTATAATAATTTAATAATTCAAAAACAAATCCGCTGAAATAACAAATATTAAATTCAATAATTCAAAGTAATGTCCATTTTTTTAGGATTACAAGCAAATAGATGCTTAAAGACAAACCACATAACTACTATGCATTACATGATTATACAGTTTGCATTTTATCATTGTTTTAGGAAACCATTTTTGGGTCACGACCCACCAGTTGTGAGCCACTGACTCTTTGAAGTGTCGCATAAGGTTTACATCCCATGTTTATATGGACACTACTTCCTGTTAACCTGAAAAAAATGGGATGGGATGGGCTGCGACAAACACTTTACGAGTCAAGGTTGAAAAACACTGCAGTAATAAATCAATGCAAGTTCCCATTTGGTTTAGCGAGTTGATATGAAGCAAAACAGGATTTAAATTCTTATCGGGGCAGCAGAGACTGTATCCTCTAACCTGAATCATACGGGGGAAATTTCCACCATAAAACACACACACACACACACACACACACACACACACACACACACACACACAGAGAGAGAGAGAGTGCATGAATGTTTAGTAGGATAAATGACCCGTGTCCTGGAGCTGTGCGTGTGTGTGTGTGTGTTACTATCAGGAGTAATTGTCCCGTGTGTTTCCTGTCAGGCTGATATAAATTAAACATACACGTCCACCTGTTTATGCGATCTCATCTATATAAACGCAGTCTGGCAAACGTCTGAAGTGATCTCATGACCCACATCATCAAAGTGTCCTGGTGTTTAGAGCCGTTCGAGATGTTATAATCTTACAGCAGCAGAAAGAAGACGACGACACACACACTGGACTCTCAGATACAGAGATCTGAGAAGAAGAGAAGAGAGGAGAAGAGAGGAGAAAAGAGAGACGAGACGAGACGAGACGAGACGAGAAAAGAGAGAAGAGAAGAGAGACGAGACGAGAAAAGAGAGACGAGATGAGAAGAGAAGAGAAGAGAAGAGAAGAGAAGAGAAGAGAAGAGAGGAGAGGTGAAAAGAGAGACGAGACGAGAAGAGAAGAGACGAGACGAGAAAAGAGAGAAGAGACGAGACGAGAAGAGAGGAGAAAAGAGAGACGAGACGAGAAAAGAGAGACGAGACGAGACGAGAAGAGAAGAGAAGAGAAGAGAAGAGAAGAGAAGAGAAGAGAAGAGAAGAGAAGAGAAGAGAGGAGAGGTGAAAAGACGAGACGAGAGGAGAGGAGAAAAGACAGAAGAGAAGAGACGAGAGGAGAGGAGAGGAGAGGAGAGGAGAGGAGAGGAGAGGAGAGGAGAAAAGACAGAAGAGAAGAGAAGAGACGAGAAGAGACAAGAGGAGAGGAGAAAAGAGAGAAGAGACGAGAGGAGACGAGACGAGACGAGAGGAGAGGAGAAAAGACAGAAGAGAAGAGACGAGACGAGACGAGACGAGACGAGAAGAGACGAGAGGAGAGGAGAAAAGAGAGAAGAGACGAGAGGAGAGGAGACGAGAGGAGAGGAGAAAAGACAGAAGAGAAGAGACGAGACGAGACGAGACGAGACGAGAAGAGACGAGAGGAGAGGAGAAAAGAGAGAAGAGACGAGAGGAGAGGAGACGAGAGGAGAGGAGAGGAGAGGAGAGGAGAGGAGAGGAGAGGAGAGGAGAGAGAAGAGACGAGAGGAGAGGAGAGGAGAGGAGAGGAGAGGAGAGGAGAGAGAAGAGACGAGAGGAGAGGAGAGGAGAGGAGACGAGAGGAGATGAGAGGAGAGGAGAGGAGAGGAGAGGAGAGGAGAGGAGAGGAGAGGAGAGGAGAGGAGAGAGAAGAGACGAGAGGAGATGAGAGGAGAGGAGAGGAGAGGAGAGGAGAGGAGAGGAGAGGAGAGGAGAGGAGACGAGAGGAGAGGAGACGAGAGGAGAGGAGAGGAGAGGAGAGGAGAGGAGAGGAGAGGAGAGGAGAGGAGAGGAGAGAGAAGAGACGAGAGGAGATGAGAGGAGAGGAGAGGAGAGGAGAAAAGAGAGAAGAGACGAGAGGAGATGAGAGGAGAGGAGAGGAGAGGAGAGGAGAAAAGAGAGAAGAGACGAGAGGAGAAGAGACGAGAGGAGAGGAGAGGAGAGGAGAGGAGAGGAGAGGAGAGGAGAGGAGAGGAGAGGAGAGGAGAAAAGAGAGAAGAGACGAGAGGAGAAGAGACGAGAGGAGAGGAGAGGAGAGGAGAGGAGAGGAGAGGAGAGGAGAGGAGAGGAGAGGAGAGGAGAAAGAAGAGAGGAGAGGAGAGGAGAGGAGAGGAGAGGAGAGGAGAGGAGAGGAGAAAGAAGAGAGGAGAGGAGAGGAGAGGAGAGGAGAGGAGAGGAGAGGAGAAAAGAGAGAAGAGACGAGAGGAGAAGAGACGAGAGGAGAGGAGAGGAGAGGAGAGGAGAGGAGAGGAGAGGAGAGGAGAAAGAAGAGAGGAGAGGAGAGGAGAGGAGAGGAGAGGAGAGGAGAGGAGAGGAGAAAGAGGAGAGGAGAGGAGAGGAGAGGAGAGGAGAGGAGAAAGAAGAGAGGAGAGGAGAGGAGAGGAGAGGAGAGGAGAGGAGAGGAGAGGAGAAAAGAGAGAAGAGACCAGAGGAGAGGAGAGGAGAAAAGAGAGAAGAGACGAGAGGAGACGAGACGAGAGGAGAGGAGAGGAGAAAAGAGAGAAGAGACGAGAGGAGATGAGAGGAGAGGAGAGGAGAGGAGAAAAGAGAGAAGAGACAAGAGGAGAGGAGAGGAGAGGAGAAAAGAGAGAAGAGACGAGAGGAGACGAGAGGAGAGGAGAAAAGAGAGAAGAGACGAGACGAGACGAGAAGAGACGAGAAGAGACGAGAAAAGACGAGAGGAGAGGAGAGGAGAGGAGAAAAGAGAGAAGAGAAGAGACGAGACGAGAGGAGAGGAGAAAAGAGAGAAGAGAGAAGAGACGAGAGGAGAGGAGAAAAGAGAGAAGAGAGAAGAGACGAGAGGAGAGGAGAGGAGAAGAGAAAAGAGAGAAGAGACGAGAGGAGAGGAGAGGAGAAGAGAAAAGAGAGAAGAGACGAGACGAGAATCTCAAAACCCAAATCTGCACAAATAAAATAAATTATAATAATTAAATGACTCAAAAACACAAATTTGCCTTAAAAAAAGCAATAGTACTAAATTATACTATAATAATTAAATAAATCAAAAACACAAATCTGTTAAAATATTTAAAACAAAATTATAATAAGTTAATAATTCAAAAACAAATCTGCTAAAATAAAATAATTATATTAAATTCAATAATTCAAAGTAATGTCAATTTTAGGATTACACTAGCATACAGTATATATGTTAAAAGACAAACAATGTATATACTATGAATGAATAAATAAATAAATAAATAAATAAATAAATAAATAAATAAAAATAAAAAAACATCTGCTGAAATAATATAATAATAAGTGTAATAAATGAACATGTGTTAACTAGGACAAACATCCTGGACTCTTAACTACAGCTCTGAGAACCAATACTACACATCCTGAGAAAATCAAATAATTCAATAATGAAATAATTCAACATCTCAAATCTGCTAAAATAATAACAGTTTAATCGTAATAATTGTATCATTCAAAAACAATTTTGATGAAATAAAATAGTTTTATAAAATGATCATGCATTAACACAAGTGGACACACGTCCTGGACTCTCAAATAGAGCATTCATTTTCATAAGGTTTTATTAACATTAATTTTCCTCCATAGAGCAACTGTGTACCAAAAAAAATGTTTTTTAGAACAGCACACACACACACACACACACACGTTTGATTCTATAATCGACTCCACTTGACTGGTCATACATCACCGAGCTCCTCACACACACACACACACACACACACACACACAATTGTCCTATTCTCTCTACAGCCGCCCGCACATTTGCCAAGGTCGACACTAGGAAATGATACGGAGATAGTGTCAGTAGATTTATGTTCCTGCTCTCTCACTGTGTGTGTATTTACAGAATAAAAGCGCTCACCGATGGATCCTCTCTTGTCCTGCACTCTTCACTTAAATCACACAATGCGTGAGACGTAAGTGAATATGTGAATAAGACAACAACATAAATAGACTTATCGATGCTTAAAGAGCAGCTATTCTGCTTTTTTCCATCGTTCTTTAGTGTGTAATGTGTGTTTGAGCATGAGAAAGGTTTCGGGAGTTCCTCTCTATATCAGTGTCAGTGTTGCTGAAGTCCTGAAACGCCTCCATTGTAGTCTTGAGTTTCTTCCGGGAACGAACACGTCACAATATTCCTCATTTAAATAATTCATACGCAGAATAAAGGGGCGGGGCCTGGTTGAGTTAGTTAGTAGTGTGTTAAACTGGCGGTTATGGTAAGGGGCGGGACATTTCCCAAACACACTCGAAGCGCTCGACCAATCACAACACACTGCTCAAGCCGACCAATCAGGGCACAGTGTGCTTTTCAGAAGGAGGGGCTTCATAGAGACAGGAAGTAAACAGAGCGTTACTGACAGACTGGGAAGAGAGGAGCCGCAACAATGGAGAATATGAGGAGAATAATCAACATTCAAGCTGGAAAACATACAAAATCAAGACTTAAAGGACATAATAGGATTTAGTTTTTCCTCAAGCGGTGGCCTATTAATGGTTAGATGAACATCAAGATAAACCATTGAGCATCAAGAATACGATGAGCTTGAGGTGAATCGTACAAATGGGTTTCAAGAAATTTGTACAAACTTGTACATTTTTAATGCACTAAAAATGAGCAAAACATTGTTAAATAGGGAAGAAAAATTATTCGGCAAGATTTCTTTTAAAACTAGCATTAATATCCAAATATTAAAATATGAATGGGTCTTAAAACTGAGGATGGATTGGATGATCATCTTAGTTTTCTATTTTCCAGTCCCAATGGGTCTTAAAACAAAGAAAGAAATGCTGAGAAAAGCATAAAAATAAATACAGTACAATGCAATAATCAATTAATTAATAATTGTTAATTGTTAAGTAATCATTTAGTCAATTAGTTTCCACTTTGCAGCATCAGTGGGCCTTAAAACAGAGAAATGCAGAGAAGAAATAATTAAGCAAACAAGCAAATAATGAAATAGTTTGTTAGTTTGTTGTTCAATCATCATTATCTTCCCATTTCCAGCCTCGCTCTCGCTTCTGTTCCTCTGTGTGTCTAAACAACACAATCACAGCCGATCAGAACTGAAGATGAGGCGTTCACAAGAGCCGAGAGTAACTGAGGTTTAGCTGAGATCAATTACCACTGTAAACACACTTTCTCTGACGGGAAATCTCATCCTCGCCTAATAGTATTAGCAGCTTAGTGTTTACACACCAAATAAAGGCATCAGAAGCTGAGCTGAGATCAGCAGACTCACACTCCAGTCTGAAATTAATTCTGTGTGTGTGTGTGTGTGTGTCCGATCGTATAACGCATTTCCTCAGAAAATCGGCTTATCTGATCCTTGATTAGTGTTTATGACGAACACACGCTGCTGATGTTCTGACTGCATCTGTGAAACCTTATAATAATGCAGGATGTTGTGAGTGTGTGTTGCTGTGAGACTGATAAGTGGTTTCTTTCGGGTCTAAACATAATCTGTGCGCTTTTGAGACACTAAAATAGTTGCTGATAAGACTGTTAGTTATTCGGAAGACAAATAGCTTCAAAGATTCAAGTGGCACAGTTTCTGTTTAATACACACACACACACACACACACACACAATATAAAGTTCCCCTGATGGGGATTTCCAGCAATATCCCGGAGCACAGGTGTCCTGAAGAAACAAGAACAGCCATAAAAGTTCACAAGTAGGAAAAATTACACCAAGACTAAATTAGATCTGAAGTATCGAACAGGAAAAAAGGGGGGAAAAAAACTTCCAAACATCTTTTATGCAACAACTTTGCTCTCACTGTTTATATGACCGGTCAGTATCAAAGTTAATGAGAAATGAAACGCTACTTTAATACACATCCTGACCGATTCTTTAGTGTACGTTCTTTACAATAAAACAAAATAAATGTCACGTTGTGACTATTTACTTATATCACGTTTTGTCGTATGTGAATATGTTTTTAGTGGATAGAATTAAAAAATATATCTAAAATGAATAAAATAAAAAATGCCTTAACATTGTGACTATTCACTTAAATACACATTTTGTTGTATGTGAAACATTCTTAAGTGTACAAATCAAAGTAATATTTCCTTTAATATACATTCTGTTGTGTGTGATTGATTTTTTTTGTGCACATTATTTTAATTAAATAAAAATATTACTAAAAAATAAATAAACAAAATGAAATGAAATAATTAAAATAATTAAAATGAATAAGATAATTTTTTTTACAAATTAAATTAAATTAAATATAAAAATAAATAAAAATAAAAATAAAATAAAAAAAACAGGTTTGTCCTGAACATTTCCTCAAAATGTAATAGTTCAACCTCTTAAAAAGGACTTTTATTTTCAGCTGAGATCCTCCAAACTGCACAAACTATATGAGTTGTTTCAGGCTATTGTTGTAAGTCATGCAGGGATGAAATGCCATTTAAAGCAACACTAAAGATTATTTTTTTAATTAAAATAATGTTTCCAAAATCGTATCAGTGGTTCATCAAGTCGTAACAGGGTGAACGGCACTTCTGCATTCGCTTTGCGACCCTATATCTGCTATAACCGCAAGTTTGCCAGATCAGGTAGCGGATCTGTAGTTCGAATGAGACATAAGAAACTACAAATTTGACTTGCTTTACGGCAAGCGTTACAATAGTCATTATTTAGTTTTTCTTCGTTTCTGATGTCGAAATACATCATACTTTCATAAAATCGTGCAACATACTCTACCTTGTCTGTGGACATCGTTATTTAAACATAAACAGCGAGCGTGCGCGCAACGGTAGGCTAAATTATTTACGACAGCGGTAATGGACAATTCCGCTTCCAACCTGTAGGGGGACCGACGAGGAAAAGTGCTTTGGTGTTGCTTTAATGCTACCTTAAAAGTTACAGCAATTATATCAAATAAGGATAGACTTATAAAAGAAGTGTGCATGGAGATACATGGAGATTCTGAATCAAAAACAGATCCTGTTACTGAAGTCAAATGTATCGCGAAGGGCATTTCATGAGCCAAAACCTAATGTGTGACCTGGAAATCCTTACAATGACCGGTCAAATTCTGTAAAAAAAAAAGATTTAAAAAAAAAAAAATTACAAAAAAAAATAATAAACAAAATTTAATTAAAATTATTAAAATTATTAAAATGAATAAGATAATTTTTTTTTTACAAATTAAATAAAATAAAATATAAAACAAAAAAAAAACAGGTTTGTCCTGAACATTTCCTCAAAATGTAATAGTTCAGCCTCTTTAAAGGACTTTTATTTTCAGCTGAGATCATCAAAACTGCACAAAACACTTCGTAAACTGATTCCTAAACACTTCGTAAAGAAGATGTGCTTTAAAACAAAGCTAACCAGACTCATTTGCCTAAAGGCTGCTTGTCGTGTCCTTTAAGTGTTCGTGAGACTGAGTTCAGTCCTGTAAAGCGGCCTGTGTTTCGGTTTATGAGCCTCCTGACGGCTTTAACATCTCAAACACAAACACGGCTGTAAACAGATTAAAAGCTCCATCTCTGAGCTGGAAGAGCTGTTAACCTGGTTGTGATCAGAATGAGGTCAAACGCAGGACAAACGACATTATTAACGCTATACATCAAAACCAACAGACAGGAGCTACAATTATCATCTTCTCTCGTCGCCATAAATTAAAGCTCAGCAAACACAGCAGCGGAGTCACAGGTACAGGGGACATTCCTCCCGCTCTCAGGTGATCTGGACTGAGGATCAAACACACACAGATTATTTACAAGCTCTCACCTGTCAGTCAGAAGCACAACTGACCTGGACAAACACCAACTCAACTCCAGATGAACTGAACACAGGGCCAAAGGTCACAAACCTGAATTGGGTCTCATATATATATATATATATAAATGACAACTAAAAGGTAATTTTCATTGCCATTTAAGTGAAATTATTGAACTTAAATATACGAGCTTGATAAAAATGATCATTCTAGAAGAAAATTTCAGATGGCACTTGTAACTCTTCATATATATATATATATATATATATATATATATATATATATGTGACCCTGGACCACAAAACCAGTCACATGAGTAAATTTTATTATAAAAATACAGTAAAAATGTGAAATATTATTACAATTTAAATCAGCTGTTCTCTATGTGAATATATAGTAAAGTGTAATTTATTCCTGTGATCAAAGCTGAATGTTCAGCATCATTACTCCAGTCTTCAGTGTCACATGATCCTTCACAAATCACTCTAATATGATGATTTGATGCTCGAGAAACATTATTATCAATGTTGAAAACAGTTCTGCTACCGTGATTTGTTCAGGATTCTTTGAGAAAGTTCAAAAGAACAGCATTTATTTGAAACAGAATCTTTTGTAACATTATAAACGTCTTTACTGTCACTTTTGATCAATGTAATGCGTCTTTGCTGAATAAAAGTGTTAATTTCTCTCCGACCCCAAACCCACTGTCAAGTGCTCAAGCTCAACACAAGTATTGCGCAACACATTGCATGATATTTCACAATCCAACAACACATGAAATCATGGTGTAGATATATAACCATTCATAAGTGTTATTATTGAGCTTCCTGCATGCAAGTTATTATATTTACATGTTCTCACACTAGATGTTTTGTCAGCATTCAGCCATTCATTTAAAGACACACTGGGTTTGTGCCGAAGGAAACACACACACACACTCTACATGATACTATATTTTTGTGAGCAGAAGAGAAAAACAGCAGCCAAAGGGAGTGTGTAGATTTCCCTAAAGACATCTGAGCTAACAAACAGCCACAGGCCACCAGACACACACACACACAGACACACACTCACACACACACACACAGCTACTCATTAACCAGCACAACACACACTGACCTGCAATTTAGTAGCCAATAAATAACAAGTAACTCTTCAGTCAAACGTACCGCTGCGGGGACGTTCACACACACACACACACACACACACACACACACACACACACTTGATATGTGCTTGTAAATCGAAGGATGTTTCGACGTTTAAGATGCCTTCATTTGGCCAAATTTTAAGGTTGCAGAGAAGCATCCCAGAATGCATTGCGACAGACATGGAAAAAACACACATCTAAGATGGTGGAAAAAGTGATATAAATATATATATATATATATATATATATATATATATATATATATATATATATAAATGAATATTTCTATCACTTTGTCCTTAAAGGGGTGGTTCGGGATTTTTGACATCGGACCTCATTTTTAAGTCAGCCTGGTTGTTATTCATCAGTGGAGACATTTTTTTTTTTAAATGATCCAGTCCTTATATTTGGATAGTTAGCCGATGCTAGGCTAGCGCGAGTCAATGGTATATGTTAGCCAGCCATTAAAAACCGTTTTACCCACTCCACAGTGCACCAAACGCAAATCAATTATAACACTAGACTATCGATGTATATGTCCGTTGAGAGAATAATGTTAGAAATCAAACTTACCTTTCATCACATTGCATTAGTTATAATTTGTTCCCTGTAATCATAAGCCTTGTCTACAGCAGCAGCGGAGTGATATTGATTACCTAGGCAACCGAGTGAGCCGGTACACACATGACGCAAGTGTATTTACCTGTGTTTACTTTTTGCCGCATTACTAACCGGAGCAAAGTAAAATTCCGCAGCTGTTGAGAAACTAGTTCCTTTGGGATCATTGAGATGAAAGGTATGTTTGATTTCTAACATTATTCTCTCAACGGACATTTGCATCGATAGTCTAGTGTTATAATTGATTTGCGTTTGGTGCACTGTGGAGTGGGTAAAACGGTTTTTAATGGCTGGCTAACATATACCATTGACTCGCGCTAGCCTAGCATCGGCTAACTATCCAAATATAAGGACTGGATCATTTAAAAAAAAAAATGTCTCCACTGATGAATAACAACCAGGCTGACTTAAAAATGAGGTCCGATGTCAAAAATCCCGAACCACCCCTTTAAAAGAGTATTAAGATCATGCTATTGTTAACTAAACCTAAAACTATAAAAAAAAAAAGTCCTTAATTGAAATAAAGTACAAATAGAATAAAATGTTATTTTTTTATAATAATAATAATAATAATAATAAAATAAATTATATAATTTAAATAATAAATAAATAATTTAATAATAATAAAATATAATCTTTTTATTGAAAAAAAACCTACACTATATATATATTTTTTTAAATGTTGCCTTGACTACTAACTGAAATTAAATGTTTTAAAAAATAAGTAATTTTTTTTTTTACATTTTTTAAATTATTTAAATAAAACTATTTAAAAATTGTTTTCCTTATTTGAAATAAAGCATAAATAAAATATAAATTATTAATGGAAAAAAATCAATGGAAAAATCTAATGTATTATTATTTCATCAGAAATGTTGACTTTGCAACTAAATAAAATAAGTTTAAGTTAAAATACTAAAATTACTAAAACTAAAATTGAAATAAATTAAAGCTAGATATAAGTCATTTTAGTTAGTCATTTAAGGATGTTGTCTTGCATCTGTCTATGGCAGTCAGCAACTCACAGTACAGCGCTTTGTAAAATCACACCAAAGTTCATTTCAGCCCATCAATTATCCCGGCAGACTCAAGCACCGCATGACCTTTAGTCCACAGAGAAAAGCTCACAGTGCTACTGTAACCCGTCCGTGAGGTCAGAGGTCAGGGGTCACACGCCACCGCCTGGGATCTGACCCCGCCACAACCTGTTCAGTCCCTGCACAAGAGCTAAAAACAGCAGCGTAAACGTATCCGCCTCCCAGAGAACGCTCCGATTGTCCGGCAGGGTCATAAATCAGGTCTAATTGGTTGTGTAAGCGAGAGCGGTCAGTGATGTGGAGTTACAGAAGAATCGAGCAGCTGTTCCTGAGCTGTAATTTCACCGCGGTCAGCAGAACAAACACAGTTACTGTACTCTAAGTGCACTATGAAGACAGCAAGTGGACATCATGCATCATGATTCAAGCATCAAACACACGTCTTTATGGAGACGTGAGATCCAAACAATGGTGAAACTGACCTCGCTTGTCTGAACATAAACAGTGTCGTATTACTTTCAGATCTGAGATCATATTTTAGCATCAAAAGCCATTTAATTGTGTATTTATCCCATCATGACTGAACTTTGATGCAACGATCAAAGTTCTTTAAATATTTAGGCTCTATAGGTTTTCCAGCTTGAATGTTGATTATTTTCCTCATATTCTACATTGTTGCGGCTCCTCTCTTCCCAGTCTGTCAGTAACGCTCTGTTTACTTCCTGTCTCTATGAAGCCCCTCCTTCTGAAAAGCACACTGTGCTCTGATTGGTCGGTTGGAGCAGTGTGTTGTGATTGGTCGAACGCTTCGAGTGTGTTTGGGAAATGTCCCGCCCCTTACCATAACCGCCAGTTTAACACACTACTAACTAACTCAACCAGGCCCCGCCCCTTTATTCTGCACATTAATTATTTAAATGAGGAATATTGTGACGTGTTCGCTCCCGGAAGAAACTCAAGATACAATGGAGGCGTTTCAGGACTTCAGAAACAGCGATATAGAGAATAACTAGAACTTTACAGAGCTTTTTCATGCTCAAACAGCAACATTACACAGTAAAGAAAGATGAACATGGAGAAAAAGCAGAATAAGAGCCCTTTAAAGATGTTAAATTACATTATTTCAGAGCAAATACACACAAGCTTTTGTAAAAATTAGACACAAATTAACAGTCTTCTTGTTCATTCAGACTTCAGTCAACATCTGAAAAACATCCGTGAGAAAGTCATTCGATTCCACTGAAACTATTGAGGAAATATTGATGTTCTGAGGCCCAGTATAAGTGAAGACTGAGAGACGCACATAAACACAGCACACACTCGTTCATTAAACACCAAGATGACAAATCTGAAGGTGTCAAACAACAGGCAGAGTCACCGAACATCCATCACTGTCTCTCAGATCTGTGTGTGCTTGCATTCTCTCTCTGTCTCTGTCTCTCTGTCTCTCTCTCTCTCTCATCCATCATGTGTTCAGAGGAGAGACGGAGCCGCTACCTCAGCATTTCTCCTCCACACACACACACACACACACACGCGCGCGCGCGCGCAGAGGGATTCATGTGAGCTTGTTTTCCACTGTGTCTTCGCAGAGTTTTGTGACGCGGTCGAGAACCACTAGAATAGATCGAGAACCGAGGGTTTGACTCACTGGTTTGACTTCGACACCTCAGATGCTCTCAGCACACGGCCTCACACACACGTGCTCACGATCCATCTTCATGAGGAAGAAGAGCGCGAGCGCTGGAGAAACACGTGATCATCGTGATAAACGAGCAGCGAACAGAATCACAGACACAACATACATCATCAGGAAAACCTCCGAGTATTAAACTTCGGAAATTAATTCAGCTCAAACTGTAAATCAAAAGGCTTTTTTGTGGTTGTAAATGTTATACTTTAAGAAATTGAATATGAAAGTTTGAACTCGCTTTGACCTTTGCACTGACTTTTCAAAATGTATCCAACGGCGATGACATCATTGTGGTATTTGCATACTGGATTCTGATTGGTCCATGATTGATTGATTGATTGATTGGCTGATTCAGTGTTAAAGGGCTAAAACTTCACTTAACTTTACTGAGGCATGAAGAGGGTCAGTCTCGGTCAGCCGTTCTGTCTGATTCCAGTCTCACACTCACACTCACACACACACACACACACACACACTGATGGGTTCTGTGCCGTGTGTGTTGGTGTGAGTTACGACTGCGGATGTGAAGGTGTCTTGATGTGAACGGCATCCAAAGATCTGCAGGATTAACTAGAAGAGTCTCATTACACTCTCAGATCAGTTTACACCCGTTACACACACAGATGCATGAGTATAAACACACACACACACACACACACACACACACACAAATAACAAATCACCCAATACCTCATTTTTAAAAAAAGGGAAAAAAGGCAAGAACATTGGTTCAATTTCCAAAATGCACAGATAAAAATGATAAATTAGTATAATTAAAATTAAAATCATAAATTAATCTAACCAAATAAATTAATATAATAAAAATGTAGGCTATATAACTTAATAAATTAATATAATTAAAACTACAATTATAAATGAATGCACCGTAATCAATCAATTAATTATTAAAATGAATATAACAATACATTAATATAAATAAAATTACAATTATGAATTAATATGAAAGTTAAAGGGGTTGGTTTAATGCCATTTTCACAAGATGTAAAATAAGTCTCTGATGTCTCCAGAGTGTGTGTGTGAAGTTTTAGCTCAAAATACCCCACAGATATTTTTATATAGCATGTTAAAATTGTCAGTTTTTGAGGGTGAGCAAAAACACCGTTTTGTGTCTGTTCCTTTAAATGCAAATGAGCTGCTGCTCCCGGCACAGGGGGCGGAGCTTCAACAGCTTGCACTCACACACACATGCACTGAACATTTCTAAAACGTTTAGCCTTTTATGTTCAAACCGGAGTCAGACAAAGATGGAGAGACTCAAGAAGAAGTGACAGCATGTAGAAGCAACAGGACATTTCTGAATGGTTAGTTGATGAATTTATGTAGCTTATGTGTAGTTATCTTCTAGTTATTGATTAACATATTCTGTCTTGATAATCGATAAATGGTTTCACGGGGGCGGGGTTTATGTAAATTCTAGGGTTGGTGATGTCACTAACCCAGGAGGAAGCTCGTGTAGTCTCTACCAGCCGTTTGTTGTAGTCCTTAAAAAGAGATTTCTTTAAAAGCAAATATCTCCCTTTGGTTTGAACTCTTATATTTTTATTTTAGTTAAAATTTTAGTAATTTTGTTTTTGTCATTTGTATTAGTTTTGAAAAAAAAAAACCTCTATATACCTTGTATTATTTTTTAATCCTAGTTTAAGTTAATTTAATAGGTCATTTTGTATTAATTGGTCATTTTATGGGACCACATGACTGTGACATTCTGATCAGCCAATGCTCGATGGGTTTCCAGGTGCATTCTGGGAATTTCTAAGGAGTGAATGATTGAGTTGACTGGACTCTCTCTCTCTCTCTCTCTCTCTCTGCAGTGTGTAATTAAACCTTCAGCTACAGCAGAACCTGCAGGAATGGAGTCCGAAGCTCTTAATGGCTCTGATAATACTTGAGCTGTCACTCTCAGGACAGGTGAGGTTTCAGCGACACACACTGTACAGCCACAGAACAAAGACGAGCTATTACTGCGCTGCCACAGCTGTCACACACACATCATACACACACACTAAAGACTGCCATTAATATGTCACTTTCTGACAGGCTGATTGGGTCCCGATCATCTCGCTGACTCCAACTGAGCGCCTGTTCATCATCAGTCAGTGCTAACATGTGTATCACAGCCATGCACACTTTACCATGCATGTCAAATATTATATTT
>NC_140224.1:35934361-35979361 GCF_951802725.1 Rutilus rutilus | reverse complement strand
AATTATCATATATACAAAATACTAACAGCACAGTGGTATAACTGTAATGCTTTGAAAGTGGCATTATTATTCTTTCTTGTTAATTTATGGCTCTCAGTTGTAAGAAGGGCTTGTAAATTCCTATAAAATCTTTACTGGACGCCTAAAGTCGGTCAGATTTATAGGCTCTGTCTCAGTAATGCTGAATTAGTTGATGTACAACGGCTTGACTGTGCATGAGACATCAGACCGGAGAATAACCAGTCAGAGAGCAATGCTAAATGCAGATAATAAAAGTGCAACGAACCATTTAATCGTGTAATCAAGGATAGCAAAATAAAGCAAGGAAAAGGCACTGCGTATCTTCTGTTGTTGACATCAAAGGCCTTGTGGTCCAGCAATCAAACTCTAATTTACTCTCTAAAATAAAGCTATAGTGAAATTAGACAGATGTGAACATGGACTTCCTTCATGATGATCTGTGTCAGCTGCAGTGTGTTTGTGTGGTGAATTATTTGCTGCCGATATCATCAAGATTTTGGCTCTGTGTTGGCTCGCCATTTGATGTCCGATGTAAAAGTTTAGTTACCGCTTGATATTTAACGTCACCAGGAGCCCGAGACTCTCATTAACACCACAGCATGATACAGTACAACACACACACACACACACACACACACACACACACACACGGCTGCCCAGACCCTCAAACACAGACTTATGGAAAAATCAACAAAAAGCCTATTCATATCCATGGATGTCGAACTTAAACTAATTTATGGGTCAAGAATATAGAAAATAACAAAAGTCACAACAACCTAAAAATCAAGTCAATAATAAAAAATGATCAAAATAAAGTTTATAAAATAAAATAGTCAGTAAAATAAAGTCAATAAAATTAACAAGTCAACAAATTCAAGTTAATAAATATAAATAAATCAAATGAAAATTTAACAAAATAAAGGGAATAAAATAAAATAAAGTTGATAAAATAAAACAGTTAATGAAATAAAGTTAATGAAATAAAATAGTAAATAAACATAAAATAGTTATTTAAAATAAGTTAGTAAAATAAAATAGTTAACGACATAGAGTTAATAAAATAAGATGTAAAATTATCAAAATATAATTAATAAAATAAAAGTTAATAAAATATTTTTTTATAAAAAATAAAATTGATAATAAAGTTAAAATAAAATAAAATAGTAAATTAATAAGTTAATACTTATAAAATAAAACATTAAATTAAAATTACACAAAACATTAAATTGTTATAGGTTAAAGATGGATGGATGGATGGATAGATGGATAGATGATAGATAGATGGAGATAGATGGATAGATGGAGATAGATGGATAGATAGATGGATAGATAGATGGATAGATGGAGATAGATGGATAGATGGATAGATGGAGATAGATGGAGATAGATGGATAGATAGATGGATAGATGATAGATAGATGGAGATAGATGAGATAGATGGATAGATGATAGATAGATGGAGATAGATGGATAGATAGATGGATAGATGGATAGATAGATGGATAGATGGATAGATAGATGGATAGATGGATGGATAGATGGATAGATGGATGGATAGATAGATAGATGGATGGATAGATGGATGGATAGATGGATAGATGGATGGATAGATGGATAGATGGATAGATGGATAGATAGATGGATAGATGGATGGATAGATGGATAGATGGATGGATAGATGGATGGATAGATGGATAGATGGATGGATAGATGGATAGATGGATGGATAGATGGATAGATGGATAGATGGATAGATGGATAGATAGATGGATAGATGGATGGATAGATGGATAGATGGATGGATAGATGGATGGATAGATGGATAGATAGATGGATAGATAGATGGATAGATGGATGGATAGATGGATAGATAGATAGATAGATAGATAGATAGATAGATAGATAGATAGATAGATAGATAGATAGATAGATAGATAGATGGATAGATAGATAGATGGATAGATAGATAGATTCATGTTAATTAATTAATACATTTTACTCAAATGCTGACACTAGAATTTGTAATGCATTTTTTACATGATAAAATAAGAAAATAAATGAACAGAACATGGATGAATTTTTCAGACTTCCAGCGCAATTTTCTGTTTAGGTCCAAACTGGATTATTCACACAGTCCGTGATTGATTTTTAGGTATTGCATTATTGATGCATATCAAATCTGAAATGTAAAGGTAAATACGGATCAAACTGAACAGTGCGAGTGAGTTTGCAGACAGGTGTTTGAGTTCATCGCACCGACCCAAACTTCAAACAGCCTCATGAAAGAGTCAGTGAGCGTCAGGCCCTCGTGGCTCAATCCCAGCAGGCCTTGCAGTTCAGGCCACCATTGATTTTGTGTAAAGGAGCGAGAGATCAGGAACCTGCCTCCCGTCGGGCTCAGAGCCGCTCCACACTTAATCATTCAATCCGATGAGCTGCTCCAGACCCGGAAAACTTCAGCTCTGACGGGAGAGACGTGATACAGCTCGACAAATCCCAACGCATGCAGGACAGTGGAGAGAAAGGAGAAGACATGCAGCTTTAAACATGAGTGTGACAGACGAGCTTTAATGTTGGACAGAAGCCTCCGTCTGAAGGATTCATTATGAAAGTTATGTTGAAAATGTCTCAATTGTGGATTTGAGAACATGTGTTATTAACATTGTCACTGGACTCAACATGTGTCACTTTGGCCATGTTTTCTGAATCTATGACCACTGTACTGCCAGATAAGAAGGAAAAGGGAAAGAAAGGGAAAAAAGTAAGGAAATTTCTTTCAAATGAGAAAGGAATGGAACAAAAATGTAAAGATAAACGAGAAAGTAAGTAAAGTAAAGCAAACAGGATACCGAAATGGGAAAAGAAATGGGAAAAGTAAAGGAAATGAAAAGGAAAAGAAGAAATGGGAAGTAAAAAAGGAAAGGAAAATGGAAGTGGAAAAAGTAAGAAAATGAATGGAAAAGAATGAGAAAGAAAATAAAGCAGGAAAAAGTAACCTGAAAGGGGGAAAATAAAGGACATGAAAAGGAAAAGAAAATAAGGGGTAAAAAGAAACATAAATGAGAAAAGGAAAGGAAATGGAAGTGGGAAAAACAAGAAACAAAGAAAATAAGTAAAAAGTAAACTGAAATAGGAAAGTATAAAAAAGGAAAAGGAAAAGAAGGAAATTAAGTAAAAAAGAAACAAATGAGAAAAGGAAAACAAGAAAGGAAGGAATGAAAAAAGGAAGATAAGTAAAAAGTGAGCTGAAATAGGAAAAAGAAAAAGAAGGAAAGGGAAGGGAAGTAAAAAGAAACAGAAATTAGAGAGGGAAGTGGAAAAAGTAAGGAAAAGGAAAGGAAAAGGAAATAAAACAGGCAGAGAAGGAAAAAGGAAATGAAACAAATGGGAAAAGGAAAAAAAAGAGAGAAATGAAAAAGTGAAAGGAAATGGAAATGGAAGTGGAAAAAGGAAACAAAGAAAGGAAGGAAATAAAACAGAGAGAAGTAAAGAGTCAAATTAAATGGAAAGGTAAAGGAAATGAAAAGTAAAAGAAAAGGTAAGTAAAAAAAGAAACAAAAAAGATGTTAACTTAAATGAGAAAGGAAATGGAATGGAAATAGGAAAAAGGAATTGAAAACAAAGGAAATTCTAGAATGTGTTTTTTACTGCGAGCGCAGGTCATGTGATCCTCCTCACCTGACTCTCCCATAATCCTGACGGAAGCTTCCCGGCAGGTAATCCCTAATCTGGCCCATGAGACACGCTAAGACTATTCACTGGGAGAGCTGGAGACGGGACGAGGCACTGGTGTGACAGTAATCCCATCACTGCGTTAATGCACTTAACCTGAGACGAGCAACTCGGACCAACACCACACGTCAACACACAGAAACACTTCATTCATGACACTCATGATCTACAAACAAGACGGGGTTCAAATTAAAAAAAGAACGGAACAATCAGCCTAAGAGTCTGAAACCACTAGCGGAAAAGAACTACATTTTTTCCTTTGTTCAATTATAATAACATTAATTTAAATTCCGAATGTCTTCATTTAGTATGCAGAGAGTCAATTGTAAACTAACATGAACTAAATTGTTCATTCTGATTATTAAAATTCTAATATAATTCAAAGTTTTGCATATTTCATTGAGTGAGTTTGTAGGCGTTTTAAAGTTGTGTGTTACAGTGATTTTACTTAATAAAATGGTGTAAAATGGGATTTAAAGCTAAAACCTTCCCTTACTTGAGATAAAAATCCACACTTCATATTGCTTTAATATTTCATTTTTAGTTTACATCATAACTTTTCCTCGTTTTTATATCAAAAACCATTTTCCATCATTTAAACACGTTTTCACTATAGTCTCAGACCCCTTATGATCTACAGGATAAAAAAAAAAGAAAGACATTATAAAAATATAAATGGTCGATTATAGAAATGGACGTTCCACATTTCAGTTAAAAAGCCAATCGCATTATGCATGCATTAAAGGCAGGGTAGGTAGAAATGGTCTAAAAATTTTATTTTTCAAATTTGTTTAAACTTTATGTACATATCAATACATAATTAAAATGTAAGTACTCTGAAAAAGAAAGTATCAAAATCGAGTGTCTGTAGACCTCTCACGACTGTTTTAAAGACATCTCATTATTTCCATTCACTCCACTCCCTCATTTCTGTGCTTCTTCCAAAGCCACGCCCCCAAAACACATGAACGCGCGACTCCGACCGCTGAGCTAGAGGACGCATTATTTACCTGAGACAAGCGGAGGGGAAGGGGCATTTTTTTGCCTGGTTTGCCTTCACTAACTGCATATGCCGGTACTGTAAATTTAGATTGCTCTTTCTCTGCCATTGTTTTGGTATTCCTAGGTTCAGTGCCTTCTTCTTCTTCGATAGATTTTATTGGCAGCTTGCAAACATAGTGCATTACCGCCATCTACTGGACGGAGGTGTGATCAGGTTCCGTGCCTCTCGCACTCCTCAAATCAAACGGTCGCGCGCAAGTGGGCAGGTGCTGTGTGGCAAAAGGGTGGTTGCCATGGTTGCGAGAGAGTGACAGTCGCCTAAGCCAATCCTTTGATTCGTCCCGAATCGAAATAATGAGCTGTGTTTAATACAGATTAAACGGTCTAGAGTCACTTGATTTTTATACTCTTTTTTTCAGAGTTCTTACATTTTAATTATGTATTGATATATATAGAAAGTTTTAACAAATTTGGATCTTTAATTTTTAATAAATCCTACCTACCCTGCCTTTAACTGAGAAATAGTTTCTAATGTAATCTGAGCCAAAGAAGCAACATTTATGAAACCATTATTTACCCAGATTATTTGTGTATGTATTTAAACCAAACGGTTTTTGTAGATTTTACACAAATGACCCGTCCATGTACGTCTATTCTGCTAGACCAAGATGGCCGCCGACCGGACTGACTTGCCTTGAAGAAACTTTGTGCCGAATGATCCTCATAAGACTATTAGTAAAAGTGAAGGGCCTTCCGAATATGCGAATGTTTCAAAGAGTTCTTATGACAATAATATGGCAGATGTCAGGCTGCACGTTGCAGGAATTAGTTCCGGTGTTGGCGGAGATTGCCAGAGTCGTCAGATGTATTCAGAGGCAGAACTAAAGTCTGCCAGTTGTTGGACGCGCACCTGCTGATAACAGTGATGTCCGTCTGTAATCCCTCAGTCTTATATTCCTCACGAGTCTCGAAAGTCCACAGCTTTAACTAATTAATAAGACACCCAAACCCTCTCCTTCTGTCTACAGTCACAGCTCTCAGACCGAGTCGAGCAAGTTGTGAGAGTTTGAGACGTTACTTAGGGACTGATCGGGTTAACGTCGTCAGAGAAATGAAGAAGAGGAGCGTGATGGAGGGAACGGGAGACGTTATCATCGACGGCTTCTTTAAAACTGAGGAACACCTGAGAGACACACCTGCTATGTTGCAGTCAGAAACGCGTCTTCTCAAAGTCATCTTCAGCCGTAGATCACTGGCAGCTCTGCTGGCGGGTAATGGATCCTGTCAGAGTTTAAAAGACTCGAGCTTAAAGGAGAAGTTAACGCAAAAATGAAAATGGGAAAATGGGAAAATGGGGGCGGGGTGTGTGTGTGTGTAGGCTTTACTGTTTTCACTCATTGCTAGTGAATTTCACACATAATTACCAAGAAACTGCAAGTAAAGTCCCCCTGTGTTGAAAATACAGTTTTTACTGTTGTTTAAATATGTGACCCTGGATCTCAAAACCAGTCTCGAGTCGCACGGGGATATCTGTGGCAATAGCCAACAATACATTGTAAGGGTCAAAATTATAGATTTTTCTTTTATGCCAAAAATCATAAGGATATTAAGTAAAGATCATGTTCCATGAAGATATTTTGTACATTTCCTACTGTACATATATAAAACATTTATTTTAGTGAGTGAATGCAGCACAATCGCCAACATAAATGTAGAACTTTAGAGGAGATTTTCTCAATGTTTCGATTTTTTTGCACCCTCAGATTCCAGATTTTCAATAGTTGTATCTCGACCAAAATATTGTCCTATCCTAACAAACCATACATCAATGGAAAGCTTATTTATTCAGCTTACATATGATGTATAAATCTTCATTTCCAAAAATTGAGCCATGTGACTGGTTTTGTTGTCCAGTCACATATGGTCACATATGTGGTGTTTTTAATCTGCTTTAAGACAAACCATGTGTAAATTCATAAGTGGACACCATTGCTGAGTATTTCCTCCTTAAAACTGCAGTGAACCAAAGACAAGTCTCAAACACACGCTTTGAAATCGCTGGTGTTTCTGACGTCACAAACTACCTTGTAACCAATCAGATCAACGTGTGATCGTCAACCAGTGGATCTCTGAGCTGAGTGAGTGAGTGGAGGCGGGGCTCATTTGCATATTCATAGAACCGCGCATACTAAATGAGGCAAGGGTGTCGAGTTACATTCAAGATATTTTAAGTTTTAAATAGGTAATTGTACTTAAAAACAATTAGCAGTTTCCTGGAATGGCGTCTTGCTGTTTGTGCGTTAATATTTCACCCATATTATTAACAGGGTTCCCACTCACTCCATTAGATATGTGAAGCCTTTGTAGAGTAACACTTTATTTTATAGTGTCCTTGTTACATATGTTACATGTACTTACCATAGTAATAATGATGCATAATTACATGCAACTAACCCACAACCAAACCCTAATCCTACCCTAACCCTATAGTAAGTACATGTAGTTAATTAATATTACTCAGTACTTCAATAATTACACTGTAACAATGACACCTTAGATCTAATAACCTGCTTAACACATCAAGTCAATCCGCAACAACTACAACAGCATTAAAAGTCTAAACTATATATAATATAAAGCTAACCAGTCTAACAAGCACTTGCACACAACGGAGATCACCATGGATTCAAGTGAGACGCTCCTGACCTTTGCATCTGTTGATGCCAGCACTATAAGAGCGCAAACAGGATTCTGTCCGATAATGGCGAGAGATGTCAGCAGTCATGTGACAAGGTTAAAACTCCTCTTAAGAGCTCCGGCATCTTGACAGCTTGAGAACGGATGTATAAAATGACAGCCTAGAAGCCACGAATGCATCCTTTCAGCAGTCTAATCCTGTCTCTCTGTCAGGGCTAATGGTTCAGTCTGTCGATCTGTGTCACTCCTCGCCGACGACAAGCGCTGTTAAACGCCTGTAATGATACAGCCGAACCAAAAAACTATTTGGACAATTAAACGTGTGTGAATGTCATTGCATTAGATAACAAAATATCAGAATCAATCGTCGTCTGCCGTATGGGCTTTTCTCAGAACTAAATATCAAACATTCAGACATATGAAGCCTTCAAGTGTCTGAATACTAATTTTGTGTCCAATTTAGATCTTTAAAGTGAATCAGTAAATACATTATGTATATATATATGAAGAGTTCAGATGCAAAAGCCTGTAAGTGCCATTTGAAATTTTCTTCTAGAATGATAATGGCAATGAAAATTACCTATTAATTGTCATTTAAGTGAAATTACCGAACTTAAATATACGAGCTTGATAAAAATTATCATTCTAGAAGAAAATTAGAAGCACTTAGAGGCTTTTGCATCTGAACTCTTCATATATATATATAATTTATTTACTGATTTATTTTAAAGATCTAAATTGGACACAAAATTAGAAGTGTGCGTGTGTGTGCTGTGTATAATTATTTTGTATATATGCAGTAAATACACACATATGCATGTATATATTTAAGAAATATTTGCTTGTACATACTGTATATATATTTATACATCATTTATATTATATATAAATATGAATATTTTATATATATATATATATATATAAAAAATCTTAAATATGTACATGCATGTGTGTGTATTTATATATCCAAAATATTTATGCACAGTACACACACATATATTATGTAAACACTTATTTTGGATGTGATTAATCATATATATATATATATATATATATATATATATTAAATAAAAATGTAAAAGGTTGCATTGTTTTCTATTAGCATTATCACCACTACACTTTACTAATGTGAAAATCTTGCATGTGCATTTGTTTGTTGAGATGAACCCGGCCCTTAGCACAGGAATGCCTGCATGTTTTCAGGTTAGTATTACAAGTAAAGGATGATGAGCTGCGTTTGTGCGCAGGTTTATTTATTGCAGCGCTGCTCGACCACACGCCGTCCAGGGAAACCATCGCCATATGTTTGCATGAGCTCTGCGGGGCTTAATGGCGCTTTCTCTTTCTTTACTACCCCATCAGGTCCTGCTCGATGCGTCTGTGGCGTGGATTAATGAGCGGAAGATAATGAGCAGAGCAGAAGACGATGTGCTGTACCACATGAACATCTCTCCGGAGCTCCCCATTCCCAATAAAAGCAATACGCTCAATTACTGGGCTTATCTGTTACTAACTGATCCTCCTCTCTCAACCGGCAATCAAAGGCTTTTCTTTGCCTTGGTTTGCATTCAGACACTTCATGTTTCTGCATCCAGATATGCATTATTAGTTCCATTTTATAATTGAGTACAGCTCAAAAACAGTGAGGAAAGTATTGCAGTTTCCATGATACACTTCCACTTTATATAAAACAAAGCATGCAACAGTAAACACAATCATTCACAGCCGCTATTAATTACCAACATTTCCTCAGTCCTCATGAGCCTCCAAACCTCGCCCAGGCCTACATAAATATGCAAAGGAAAATTAATCAAATGAATTTCCAAAGAAACTGCTAAATGTTTTACAACTATTATAAATGCATCAGATCCTAGTCATATGCTATCTGAATATAATGTGTTAAACATGTGAATATTAATATTCTGTCTTTTGTTGAGTGTATAGTAACCTAGTCTCTCTATTGTTATGTGTATCTAAGCAAACAAAGAAGCAAATATTTAATATTGATTAATATTAGTAATATTTTCTAGCCAGAAGATTAAACAAGTTTGAAGGCTCATTGAAAAAAAAAAAAAAATCAGATTTTTTTAACAGCTTTACTTTAATAAAACTGTACCTTTAGTCCTACAGGCAGCAGCGTGTAATTATATTTGCATGCGTGGAGTTTTCCATAAATATGCCAAAAGGGTGTGAAATATCGAGGAGGCGTTCAAAACTTTCTACTTAAATGTGGTGAAATATGGCCCGTCTGAAATGTGTTCCCATTACGGAGTAACGCCCGTGTGCTGGGCGTCATCCATCACCCACACAATAAAGGGGGAGTTTCTGGCCCTAATAACTCACCGGCAGAAGCGAGAGCTGACAGCCTCCACTGAACACAGCAACACACACTCACACACACACTCATCCATCAGAGCATGTGTTACACAGCCTTCATTAATAACAATCAACACCGGATTACTAAACTATTCATATTCACAGATAGAGAGACAGAGAGATAAACACGGGATTAGTAAACTATTTAGATAGATAGATAGATAGATAGATAGATGGATAGATGGATAGATAGAACGATAGAACGATAGATAGATAGATAGATAGATAGATAGATAGATAGATAGATAGATAGATAGATAGATAGATAGATAGATAGATAGATAGATAGATAGATAGATAGATAGATAGATAGAACGATAGATAGAACGATAGATAGAACGATAGATAGATAGATAGATAGATAGATAGAATGATAGATAGATAGAACGATAGATAGATAGATAGATAGATAGATAGATAGATAGATAGATAGAACGATAGATAGATAGATAGATAGATAGATAGATAGATAGAACGATAGATAGAACGATAGATAGAACGATAGATAGAACGATAGATAGATAGATAGATAGATAGATAGATAGATAGATAGATAGATAGATAGATAGATAGAACGATAGATAGATAGATAGATAGAACGATAGAACGATAGATAGATAGATAGATAGAACGATAGATAGAATGATAGATAGAACGATAGATAGATAGATAGATAGAACGATAGATAGAACGATAGATAGAACGATAGATAGATAGAACGATAGATAGAACGATAGATAGAACGATAGATAGAACGATAGATAGAACGATAGATAGATAGATAGATAGATAGATAGATAGATAGATAGATAGATAGATAGATAGATAGAACGATAGATAGATAGAACGATAGATAGAACGATAGATAGAACGATAGATAGAACGATAGATAGATAGATAGATAGATAGAACGATAGATAGATAGAACGATAGATAGATAGAACGATAGATAGATAGATAGATAGATAGAACGATAGAACGATAGATAGATAGAACGATAGATAGATAGATAGATAGATAGAACGATAGAACGATAGATAGATAGAACGATAGATAGATAGAACGATAGATAGATAGATAGATAGATAGATAGATAGATAGATAGATAGATAGATAGATAGATAGATAGATAGAACGATAGATAGAATGATAGATAGAACGATAGATAGATAGATAGATAGAACGATAGATAGAACGATAGATAGAACGATAGATAGAACGATAGATAGATAGATAGATAGATAGATAGATAGATAGATAGATAGATAGATAGATAGATAGATAGATAATTACAACACTCCACAATACCATATTTTTCGTTGTAATCACCAGATATGACATTTATGATTACTTCTCCATTTCATTTTCTACGCTTTGGGTTTATGGTTTTTGGAAATATTTGTTGGACGTGTCATCAGAGAATAATGTTTTTTATCAGGCCGGTTAAACTGGTGCAGAACTCTCTACATTACTCAAGTCTGTGGTTTACAGATGCAGACATGTCTAATACCAGTCTGAGATGACCTGTGAAGAAGCCATCAGTCATGTTTAAGTACAAAGAAATCACACCAGATGTATTATCAAACCTGGTGTGCTTTTGGATTAACATTAAAAGAACAGAGCCTATAAATTATAATACTGGATTTGTTTTATTACAAGCTAGGATTTATATATTGATGTGAGGTTGTTTTCACCTCCTCAATATGGCCAAAACAAACGCCCACAACGGTGACGTCACACACCCATTGGACCTGTCAATCACCTCACGCAGCGCTGTGATTGGACGGCAGTGAAGGCTTTAATCTCGGGTGCGCGTGAACGCGAGGTATGTGTGAGCTGAGCTCAATGCGAGTGCACGACGCGGAAGATAAGATGCGCTCCGAAGTCTCTCTGCACCCTTTCCCCAGCAATAACCTTTAAGGATTATATTGTGTGGTTTTTTTGTGTGGTTTTTTTAACATTTGGACACATTTGTTTGCCTTCTTGGGAAATACTTTTTTGTCAGATGCGCTTCCAGATTACGCATAGAGAAGTGGGACATGATCACATTGCCAACGGAGTCTGCTGTGTTTAGTGTGGTGTATCCAGTGTGGGACGAGAGCCGAACCCGTGACCACGTCCAGCACTCAGTGTCTCCCGCACACCCGCAGCGCCAGGCGAGCCGTTTACCCGTGAAAGTGTTGAAAATGCTGAGCGCGCGCACGGGACACATCCTTCACCCGGACTATCTCCAGCCGCTCCCGTCCACTCCCGTCAGCCCTATCGAGGTAAAGACTGTTTCTTTTACAGTCCATATGGGTAAAGCTGACAGTTTGCGACACGAAACAACACATTTCTTCATTTTTTTCCTCATTCCATTCTTTATTTTCAACTCTTAATCTACCGCGTGAATGCGCAAATCCTGAACGCGCAGCCTTTTCGTGTTGGAAAACACTAATATTTACCAGAGGTTATAATTAACCCTTTATACTACGCAGTATTTTTTTTTTACAGTATATGGGTAAAGCTTACATTTTGCGACACGAAACAACACCTTTCTTCATTTTTTTCACTCCAGTCTTTATTTTCAACTCTACCGCGTGAATGCGCAAATCCTGAACGCGCAGTGTTTTTTATTTTTTGATAACGTTTACATGGCAAAAAACTTTTCTTAAAAGTATTAATTTATCTAATTACTTTTTTTTTGTGCACTGATTTATACTCTTACAAACTCAAAAAAAGCGAATAACTGTAATCTAATACTGACGATAAAAGCTTATAAGCGCAACATTAGAGAATTGTTTTTATGCATAAATAATTAGGCCTCAATAAACCTCAGCATTTTTGAAATTGCATCACTGCAATTCTATGCGAGTTGCCATACGACAATTCTATACTAATTCTGTAAGGCAAAGTTGTTTGTATCAAAAATGCATAAATACTGGAAAGTGTTAAAATAAATACTTTCCACTATTTATGCATCTTTTCCAGTCAATTTTGAGTCTTGGATGAAAAATAAAACAAACATCATTAATGGTTTCCTTAAAAACTGACCTTCTACTTCCAACAATGCATTTTTTCCCCCTTTTGTTATATAAAGGTAAGGAAAACAATATATGTTCCCATAAGGACACACATTTTATTGCGTGTAAAGAGGGATATAACAAACCCTCGACACTTGATTTAATGTCTCTGCAGCATTTTAGATTTAAGATTCAAGAGGCTGGAGTCGTGCTCAAAGGCTTTACGGCGCCTGACGTAAATCAGCACTGAACATTTACCTTTTTTAGCCTAGAAAATGTCATGAACTCGTTAATTAAAGGCATGTTTATGTGGAAAGCATCAGTATTTTCAGTAGTTCAATTCAGTGGTAATGTCAAATTTAAATATGGGTGTTCTTTTGAAACTATAATATACTTAAATCTGTCTGTTTTCACAGTTGAAAATAATAAAGATAGATAGATAGATAGATAGATAGATAGATAGATAGATAGATAGATAGATAGATAGATAGATAGATTTTCACATTTATGTGGAAAGCATCAATATTTTGGTAATGCCAAATGAAAATGAAAATGTAAATATGAGTGTTCTTTTGAAACTATAATATACTTAATTCTGTCTGTTTTCACAGTTGGATGCCAAGAAGAGTCCGCTCGCCCTCCTCGCACAAACATGCTCCCAAATCGGGAAGTCGGATCCCCTTTCCTCGTCGAAACTCTCGGCCGTCGCCTCGGACAAGGACAGCAAATCCAGCCCGCTGAAGATCAGCGACATCGGAGCCGAGGACAAATCCAGTTTCAAGCCATACGCCAAATCATCCGAGAGGAAAGACGCGAGCGGAGATAAGACCAGTTTCCGTGTCCCGAGCGCCACCTGTCGACCCGTCACACCGCGAACGGGGAGCCCGCACTCCTGCAGCTCCATCTCTCCGCAACCCGGAGATAAATCAGGGGATAAAACAGGGAAAAAGGAAAGCGATGCACGTAAAAGCTCCACTCCGGATACACCGGGAAGAACTGAGAGCAACAGCAGCGAGGCAAAGGATGTTTCCAAACCGGTCACGTCCGACAGCGTTCCCACATCCTCGGCCTCGTCTGTCCTCGGATCGGGACTCGTGGCGCCGGTTTCTCCCTACAGAACCGGCCACACCGTATTCCCCATCTCCCCTGCAGGACTAGCGTATCCCGGAGCGTACGCCGGCTACGCTCAGCCCTTCCTATCCCACGGCGTGTCCCTGGACCCGAGCAAGCCCAGCGGAGGCAGTCAGATGATGAATCTCAGCGGTAAAACCGGGTCCAGTCCGCTCGCCGGAGCCTCTCCCCCATCCATCATGTGCCGAGACCCGTTCTGCCTGAGCTACCACTGCGCCAGCCATCTCTCATCCGGCGCCTCGCACGACAGCAAGCCCGGATACCCGCTCATGTATCCCATGCACCCGCTATCAACCGCTACACACTCGTTCCCCGGACACCCGTTGTATCCGTACGGCTTTTTGATCCCGAACGAGTCCCAGCACATTTGCAACTGGGTGTCCGTAAACGGGCCGTGCGACAAGCGCTTCTCGAGCTCAGAGGAGCTCCTGAGCCACTTGCGGACTCACACTGCGTTCGCGGAGAAGCTCGTGTCGGGATATCCCAACTCTTTAACTCTTCCCGCGTGTCACATGCCTGGAGCCCCGCTCGCGCTCAGGACGCCGCACCACACGCTCGGGCTCGGCACGCGGTATCACCCGTACGCTAAAAGCCCGTTACATACGAGCGCCGGGCCGGTGCCGGTTCCTGCGGCCACGGGCCCGTTTTACTCCCCGTACACACTGTACGGACAGAGACTGACCACTGCGCCTGGACTCGGATATCAGTGAGGGAATGACTTTTGTATGTTTTTGTTCACCTCAGGACTAGTGGACCATTATTTATTAAAGCTAGCTTTAAAGCGAATGAAATAAAAACATTTCAACAAGACTCACATGGCTTTATTTAAACTGTTACAGACATAATAACTCTCGGTAACACTTTATTTGACACTGTCCTTGTTACACGTTACATGCACTTACCATAGTAATAACAGTAAATTATGCATAATTACATGCAACTAACCCTCAACCAAACCCTATAGTAAGTACATGTAGTTAATTAATATTACTCAGTACTTACATGTATAATTACACTGTAACAATGACACCTTAAAATAAAGTGTAACCTGACTCTCTTATATATATATATATATATATATATATATATATATATATGAAAGATGAAACAACCCTCAACTGAAGCCGAGACACACTGTGTAATGTCTTATAGCCAAAATTTGCATGTTTATTTCTAAGTTTACTTGAAAACTTATATTTTAATGTTTGTGGGGGAGAAATGTTTTTACTGTGAAACTCAGGGAAAACGACAGCAATTAAAGAATAACTCCGTTCAGTCTGTGCACTAGTTTATTTGTCTTTTGACTTTCTGTGCCAAATCTACAGCACTGGTTTATTTAGACGCTAAAAACAAGACTTTTAATGTTGCGTTTGGGGCATGTGCTCAATAATAATAATAAACCTCAGGTTATATATATATATATATATATATATATATATATATATATATATATATATATATATATATATATTACACATACACACATACATATATATATGTGTGTGTGTGTGTGTTTATGAGCCTTGTTTTTTTATTACTTTTTAAAAGTATTAAATAAATCAGGTAATAAAGAAGAATAGGTCTAAGATATAAAATCAATATAATAGGTATGCATTTTATATATACAGGAATTAAAAAAATCTATTTATTCCTTAAAATGAATAAAAAATGTGCTAATAAGGGATTTATCATACAAAATGTGGTTACATGATCAAACCTATGAAAGCAATAATGCAAACCTATTGGTAAACACTTTATAATATTAGTAAGTCATATTTTTATAAACACTGTACAGTTCATGCACATTCACTTAAGAATATAAAATAGCATATGAATCTATTTGAATATATTACAGTTTTCCTGCTGAATAAAACATCCATCATTTTATTTCTCCAGAAGAGCATCAAACTCTCTCTCCACATTCAGTTGCTCTGAATATCAGAAGAAATGACAGATTTATTTAGCGGTTTGATTTAGAAAGGGTTTCGTACCAATAATGCATGGACAATCACAGGTTAATGTTCATCATAGAGAAAAAACATCTCAATAATAAATCAAACAAATGCTTGACAGAACAATGTGACATTTAATCACTCAGAATAATTCCTGTGTAACGCCGACAAGTCTCTTGATTTAAACATGTCAAACGTTTGGACACACTCTCTCATACAAATATAAAAGTCATCAGAATTATGAAATGACACTTAAATAGTTTGCATAATATTATACGATAGTGGCCAAAAGTGATATCTGGCCTATCTTCACCCTTTATTTAATGTGTTTTGTAATCATAATGCGTATTGTAGCTTGGAGTCCATTGTTTTATTTGTGATCATAACGCAATGAAACATGAAAAATTGTGCAACATAATTTTTGGCCAGACTCTCATACAAAGAATTTATGAACACATGCAAAAACAAGAGAGAACCAATGAAATATTAATAACTGATTATGTTGTAGTCAGTGTGTGCTTTTCCCTGTCAGCTTTTTGTTTTTCAATGCATTTTTCTTTTTGCATAGTAAAATAAAACCTCTAGCTGTAATTGACGAATCATTTTGTCAGATAAATACCTTAACCAAAGTTTAGTGTTTTGTTCTTCCCTCATAATTAAATGATTAAATATATATATATATATATATATATATATATATATATATATATATATATATATTTTTTTTTTTTCCTCATATTTTGATGGTTTAATTGAATTTGTAGGGTCATAAAAAACAACAATCCCCTCTGGCCATCATTTTTGGCCATTAAATGAACTTATGCATATAAAGTAGACACAATGTTGCAATTCATATTCAGGCAAAGCACATGTAATTTATATATTTATATGCATGCTTCATAAATAATAATATTTAAGAAATTGTTCCTAGTGGGAAATGTTGTTTGTTTATATTTAGGCCATAAAACATTTCACCTTCGCTCTAAAGATATTCTGGAGACGCAGAATCATATTTAAATGAAGAATTAGGATCTGAAAAATCTGCATAAAAGATAAATTTTTTATATAAAATTGAACCAAATTAGACATGTATATTCAAGAAATGTCTCTTTCCTTTCATTGGAAAAGGCCCAACAACTAAAGCCAGCACAAAAGGCTAAATGGAGTATAAAAATTGCATATATGGGCATTTTTTGCCACACCGCATTTTTTGTTTTTGGGCATTTTTGCAATTTTCTGGCTCAAACATTTGCATTACCATGTGTGCTGCGGCGTGCAAACTTAAAACACAGTTCCTTAAAATATTCATCATGACAGACTCCGAGAGTCACTGGACGACATAAACAGCATGTTTAAAACAGCATGTTTGAGTTACAACCCAAACCCACAGCGTTTTAGGCTCAAACATGCTAACTAACCCACGACTCTGTGCGCCTCTTGCTGATGCGACATGAAGCCCTGACCGCCGACCGACCACACGTTCATATATTAGTAACACAAAACAGCAACAATCGCTCCAGTGCTTCAGGCCGCCCGATGAATCTTTCAGTGCAGTGAACAGCTGTCGGCTGTTTGCACCTGGATTCTGCTCAAACCACGACTGGGCACTAGCGCTTTCATCTTGTTTTTCCAGTAAAATAACTACATATCCAAGAGGAAAACAGAATTATGTTTTTGTCATGTTTCTTGTTCTTAAACGCAAGTGCAACTTCGGACAGTTGGTGGCGCTAGAGGGATCGAATTAGAGACTCCACAATGGCTGTGAGTTAAATTCAGATTGTCCTCTATCTGTGTGCCAAATTTTACCATTTTCCGGCAAGGATTTCATTTATTTAACTTTATTGTTTCCCCAAAAACCCACTATTTTTTGTACGATGCATCAAAGCATTAGATTTCCGGTTAGAAAAAATAACTTTAAAATCTTTCATTTCGCCTTGTTTTAAGGATGTTTAGATAACTGAAAAATGACTCAAAGATACTGATGAAGATGATTTGTGCACGGAGTAAATCACCAAACATACACAAACAGACAAAACTAAACACTCACAGATATTAGATACCCATAAATAATCTTGTGCCGCACAGATTCTACACAGATGATCGTTCACTGTGACGGCGTGTTTATAGAGTCATTACAGCTGCGCTTCTGTCGGCTACACACACGCTGTTGCTAAGGTGTTCTGTGCCTGTTGCTAACGCTCTGAGAAATGAAGGATCCCAATGGGAGTTTTCTGAGTGATGCCATAGATTTGTTTTGTTTCTTTGGTTTTAGTTCTTCAAAGAATGCATTTTAATAATCTAAAAAACCTTTTTTTCTGCTTTAAAGAACCTTGGATGTTCCAGTTTCTTCATGAAACCATCAATGCCGATAAAGATCCTTCATTTTTAACTCTTTCCTCGCCAGCGTTTAAAAAGAAAAAAAGTTGCCAGTCACGGCCATCGTCTTTGATAATTTTCACAAAAGTTTCGTGGCCCCCAGAATATTGTTGTATGAATATCTGAACATGCAATATATCAAAAGATTTTTTTTATCAAAAAAAAAGTTATAGCTTCATGCATTCTTTTTTTACATAAAAAGCAACATTTTGAGCAAAAAGCTGAGGAAAATCACATTTTTGTCAAAGATTTGGATCAGATTCAGAGCAATTATCAAATCACAGATGTCGTAGATTGACTCCATCAACACCCAAAGCTCCACTTTAGCTCCTATAACTCGTCCTGGGTCGACATTCATTCGGTAACGTTAGGCCGTTTTGATTTATGCGCCTTTTAATGTTGATGATCGCGTTATGCATATGATTACATATGATATCGCTTGTTTCTGCTTCTTTTTCGCCTGTTTTGATCCAGAGATTCTGTACTCTTTTAGATGATGCGTTTAACGTTTAACAGTGAAAACCGGAAAAAGTCTGTCAATGGCGGGGAAAGAGTTAAAATTCCCTGTAGTCAATCATTTTATCCCTTAAAACTCATCTTTAATCACCAAAATGACATTTAAACGTTTTTTTTTTCTTTGAAGAAAATGTCTTCATGCCTTAAAACAGCTTGAATGTAACTCGACACCCGTGCCTCATTTAGTATGCGCGGTTCTATGAATATGCAAATGAGCCCCGCCTCCACTCACTCACTCAGCTCAGAGATCCACTGGTTGACGATCACACGTTGATCTGATTGGTTACAAGGTAGTTTGTGACGTCAGAAACACCAGCGATTTCAAAGCGTGTTTTTGAGACTGTCTTTGGTTCACTGCAGTTTTAAGGAGGAAACACTCAGCAATGGTGTCGACTTATGAATTTACACATGCTTTGTCTTAAAGCGTATTAAAAACACCACATAGACACATAAACAACATTAAAAGCTGGATTTACACCACAGGGGGACTTTAAGAGTGTCTGAACATCGCACAGCTCATGATCTGATGTCTGTAGCATTAACTGCAGGACGAGTAGCATCAGATGATTTGTGGAATTGTAACATGAAATATGAGCAAAAGTAATATTAGTGATGCTTGACTCATCAGAACAGTCTGGAAAGACTTTCGGTTGAAGCGAGGAAACGTGCAAAGTTACACAGTTGTTTTAAAGCCACTGAAGCTTTAAGCGCAGGAGATTAATGACGGAGACTGAAAATTAGCCACAGATTGGATACAAATACACCGTGCATCGCAAACACACACACACACACACACACACACACACATTTAAACACGTACACACATGGAAACTCTTACCTCTAAACACATGTGCAGTGAGTAAGATAAATGACATCTCAACAAGCACTCCACACACACACGCAGGCCTCCACCACAGACACACACACACACACACACACACACACACACCGTAATTTCCAGGGTATTTAAGAGCAGCGAGTCGTGCCAGTTCGTGCTTCGGGTCGAAACTGCAGCCCAAACTCTCCAAACTGAGGTGTTTAAATCAGGTTTGGCATCGACTCTCAAAGAGTTTCTCAGGCCTGTTTTCGACAGTCCCTCACACACACACACACACACACACACACACACAGTCAGTCGATGCAGGGAAACACCGGAGAAACAGATGTCCGTTCTCGAGCCCAGATTGATGCGCTGTCTTTCTGAAACGGTTGCATGTGTGTGTGTGTGTGTGTGTGTGTGTGTGTGTGAGAGAGAGAGTGTGTGTTACCAGAACACTCGACACATTCCTCTCAGACTGAACGCAATGATTTCATAGCTCGTTACACTTCATCTCAGATTCATTTCAAGTCAACACTAGAAAACGGATCCTTTTTACTCTTAATGATCACAAAGGCTGCATTTATTTGATCAAAAATGCCGTAAAAATTGTGAAATATTATTGCAATTTAAAATATCCGTTTTCTATGTGAATATACAGTTAAGTGTAATTTATTAAAAAGCTGAATGTTCAGCATCATTACTCCAGTCTTCAGTGTCACATGATCCTTCAGAAATCATTGAAAATGTTGAAAACAGTTGTGCTTATTTTTTATATATATTTTTTTATTTATTATTATGATTTTTTATTATTATTCAGGATTCTTTGATAAATAAAAAGTTCAAAAGAACAGCATTTTTATTGAAATATATATTTTTTTATTTGAACTAGAAATAGTTTGTAATTTAATTAATGCCTTTATTGTCACTTTTGAATAAAAACATGAATTTATTTAAATAAATAAAAAGTTTGGTTACACTTTATCTTAGGGTGTCCTAAATGCATTAAAAGTACAGAATAATAACATGTACTTACTACATAATATAATAACCATATAGTTTGGCGCATGTAATAATGCATAATTTACTGTTATTTCTAAAGCACATGTAATATGTGACGAGGACACTAATAAAGTGTGACCAAATGTTTTTTGAATAATTCTGAAACAGTGACTTAAGCTTGAAACCATTACAGAGAAACTCTGTCTTCATTGTTACTGCTTCACACAAAGAAGAAAAAAGACACATTAAAGTGAAGAAACCTCGTCAGAGAACATGTTTGCTCCATCAGGACTAATCAGGAATGCGGTTCTTCCTAATATTGTGTGTAAATGTTCCGTTGCTGGAGTTCCTCTCACTTCACGAGGAGCACCGAGATATTAGAGACACTGCAAACATGTGGGAATACAGGAGACAGACCGCAAGCCTTCATCTGATCTCTGCTGGCAATAACACGGCAGTGACAGCCCATGAATCTTCTGCATCGCTGCTTTCCACATAAACACAAAATATGGCATCATAAAAACAAATATAGCAGAGCGCTGCCACATCTGACCTCTGCTCTAAATACCACAAATATTGTTTCAGGGGTGAAATCACTCGTTTATGAGCACATGATGTGAACACCAGCATCAGATGCCAGTGAAAGTTACATTTCAATCTAAAACCTCAGACGTGCTTTAACTTTTACGCACAAAACATTACAGGATGATATTTGGCTGCCCTGTATATGTCATAATTCAACTGTCTGATGTTAATATTATACCAGATACGTCTAAAAGATGTGCTAGAAAAATAGTTTCCACAAGTCTTTCATCAAAAGAGGCCATGAATTTAACAACGCTAAATCTGCCATAAACTCGTGGTTATTGTTAACTAGTAAAAAATAAAATTATTACAAGTATTTTTTTGTTAATCTAAGTAAAGCTGAATAAATATTAGAAACAAATATCAGATGAAAGATTTCAAGTATTTACTAAATTTAAGTGATTACTAAAACTGAAATAAAAATAAATGAAAGCCAAATAGAAATATTTAAAACAAACAAAAACTATTAAAAATTAAAAACGCACATAATACAAATCGCTAAAACTTAAACTAAAATGAAACTGAAAATATAAAATTAATAATAATAATAATATAAATAATAATACTGAAAATAACACTGCAATTAGTCATAATTGAGATAAAAAGTCAATAATCCTTAGTTGAAGTTATGACGTCATAATTATGAGATAAAAAGCCAAAATTATGATATACTAAATTGAAATTATGACATAATTTTTTTTATCTTATAATTATGACTGTCATAATTTTGACTTTTTAATTCTCATAATTGAGCAGTTTTGTCAATTTCAATTTAGTAGGTGTCATTTTGACTTTTGTCATTATTTGTACTTTTTAGTCCCTTTTTTAATCATCATTTATTTATTCTCATCATCTTTTTATGTCATAATTATGAAATAAAAAGCCAAAATTTTGATATACTAAGTAAAAAAAACTAAAGAAAATCAAGATTATGACAAAATCGAAATTATTACGTCGATTTCAACTGTCAATATAAAATTGTCAATTTTGACTTTTTATCTTATAATTATGACTCAATTTCAATTTATAGGTACAATTTTGACTTTTTAGTCATCACTTTTTATCCCCACCATCATCTTTTTATGTCGTAATTATATGACTTGTCACGATTTCAACTCTTCATCTCTTGATTATGATTTCCAGAGCACGCGTTTGTTCTGATCTGACGGGTTAAAGACGGCTCTGGCTGATCTGAGATCAGATCTGATGGTTCTTCTGCTGCTAAACTCTTAACGCCTCTCCTCAATGTGGCCTTTATACGGGCTGAACCCTCTCGACTCCAGCCGCTCAATTACAAATACCAGCCTTCAAGATGTTGCCCAATTATCGCTTTCATTGGGCTGATGGATGCCAGCTGGGCTCTCCGGCTCTGGACTCGGTTTCGGCCCATAAGTCACTCTGACAAGCGTCTCTGAAGTCAATCCAGAGGAAAAGTCCATAAAAATGTTCAAGCGTTAAAACGCAGCGCCATCAGGCATGAGTGCCGTCATGCACTTTAAGAGGAACCCGAGATGAGACCGATCACGAGATCTTCCCATCATGCCCTCTGTCTTCAGACTTCACAGGGAACGTGATGCGAGTGTGTGTCGGTGAGATTGAGAGTGTGTGTTACCTGCTTCCTGACGTGTTCATGAAGATTGACGGACGGGATCATCACTGCAGAAGTAAAGATATGAGATTATTACACAGTGATTGATTCTGGCCTGAGATAAAACTACCAAAGCCTCTCTTCTGCTCACCAAGGCTGCATTTATTTGATCAGATACTGTATAAAATACAGCAATTTTTTTTTAAAATATTATTACAATGTAAAATAGCTGTTTTCTATGTGAATATATAGTAAAGTGTAATTTATTCCTATGATTTTCAGCATCATTATTCCAGTCTTCAGAGTCACATGATCCTTCAAACTTAAATCGAAATTATGACTTAAAAAGTAAAAAGTTTGACATACTGAATTGAAATTATGACTTTGAAATTGAAATTATACATCATTTAGACCTATGTCAATTTCGACTTGTCATCATTTTGACTTTTATTCTCATTACTTTGAATTTTTATGTCATAATTAATGATTCTGGCCTTCTGAAGCCTCTCTTCTGCTCACCAAAGCTGCATTTATTTGATCAAAAGTACAGTAAAAATTGTGAAATTTTATTACAAAAAAAAATATCTGAAAATCCTTCAGAAATCAGTATAATATGATGATTTGATGCTCAAGAAAAATTTTATGATTATGATCAATGTTGTGCTGCTTAATATTTTTGTGGAAACCGTGATATTTGTTTTTAAATTTAATAAATATTTTAACAGAATCTTATGTAACATTATAAACAACAGTGTTAATCACTTGAATGCATGAATGCTGAATCAAAGTCTTAATTTCTTTCAAATAAAATAAATGTACTGACCCCAAACTTTTCCACAGTAGGCTACTGTACACTAAATATGAAAACCATAATGAACAAGATTTGCATTTCCAGACGTAAAGATCAGTGTGTATCAGCAAAAGAATAGTGTTAAAGTGTGAGGTGAGTTTAGGTTTAAGGCTTTGCTTACGCATCAACACAAGAAAGGTCACAATACAGTAAATGCTAGAGAACAGCAGAAAGTGTTTCAGCCAGATGTATTAGAGGAGAGCGCCACATGCTGGTCAATATGATGAACTACAGCCAAATCATTCTGCACAAGTTCACAGTATCATCTTTCTTTATAAACTACATAAGAAGCACTTATTGATTAAACTAAAGGTTCTCAAACCTGACAGCAAATAAACTGGTATCCTGAAATGTTTGACTAAATGTGGGCTAAAGTTTGGACATGCTTTTATAACCCAAATCTCATCAAATATTTGCTACATTCACAAATCGCACAGATTCAAGGTTGCCTACAATGACTAATACATTAAAGCTTTACAAGTTTAAGGAGAATTATTATATTAAATGCAATTTAAAAAATGCACTAAAATGAAAACTTTTAAAACTTGACTGTTTATTCATTTATCAAAGCTTTGCTCTCAAACAATGGGATTGTGTCATGTTTAATATTCATGATTGGTCATTAAAGCGGACAATCTCCACCCCTCCAAAACTGGAGCCATTTTACAGAAGAAAACGAGGACACCATCATCATCATCATCTCCAGCGAAGAAGAAACCACATACTACTGAGTTACAGTGAGTTATAGCCTTTCATATCTCAATACTGTCCGTCGAGCTGCATTTCACTGCACATGATCGATAATACTTTGTTTATGCACTCATGCATGTGTCGAATAATGAACTTCACTTATTTTATCAATGCATCAGGTTTTGTAACGCATATTTAACGCGATGTATGACCCGTCAAAAGCGCATCAGCATTGCATTATTATTGTATAGCCTACTTGTGTTTATTTGACTACAAGCGTCACAAAGGGGGAAAACGCATTTTAAACATTATACTAGCGAGAAAATAACAGTACATTAAACAAGTAACGCATTCTTACACACGACGGCTGGCTGTCAATACATTAAACGCTTTTAATAATATTACAAATAATAAGGGAATATCCGCGTGTCTGTCATGTGATTTGTATGGCTCTCGTGTCGTAATTCTCTGAGTTTAAGCGCAACTAGAAACCAGTAGAGTTTACTTAGATTATACAAATACACCTCTTTGCATAACTTAATCCTCGTATTACTCAAAAATCATGTTCCATCATAACCTTTTACTAATCTTACGAGAACAATCACATTACTCGTTCAGTACAAGCCCGTTCAGCCGAGCTCATATACTGTGTATTACGGTAACTGAGTTCATGTGTGTCTGTTGCGTCACGCTCACCTCAGTCAGATGTAAAGATCTTCAGTTGGAGAGCTGTATTAATAATAATGTCATCTCATAATTTATCCAGAGAAGCGCTTATAGGCTCAGCGATGCTGGGATCGATTTTTATAGCGGGATATTATGTGGGTAAGGAAACCATAGAACTTAACTAAAGCTGAAGTCAATCGTGTGTAACTTTCCGGAAGTTCGTGTACTTCTATTCAAGAAGCCGCAATTAAAGGCGCAGCACCCAATTAATTTAAATAAAAAGAACCAATACATTTTCAAATCTGCCTGTGAAAAATAAATATCATGTGTTGACACTTTTTCCTAATCTTTTGTAATAAAAGGGAAATTTCTTCTGTAAAACACCTTTTTAAAGACTTTCAATGATAATGCATACAATAACGAAGTATAACTGAAATATTTATATATAATAAAAATGTATTGTTTTATTGAATAGAAAACCTTAAAATGTTTTTGGGGGAAAAACTAGAAAAAAATGATACGATGAGGCCAAAAACAGCTTACATGTTGTAAAAAATAATAATAATAATTTAAAAGAATTGCATGTGTAATTACACAAAATACTGATGTGTTTCAGTGAAAACCAACCTGTTCATAAATGCAAATATCACAATTGTATGTTGAAATTTCAAATAAATAATATTAATTAAATAATTATAAAAAGAAAAAGAAGAAATCGCACATGGAAAAAGATTAAAACAAGGTGTTGTCTTATGAAATGTACACTAGTGTAAATAACACACAGTATAGCCAAAAGTCATTTCTTTCTCTGATTTCTTCTCTCTAAAGGCAAACGCAAATCTAAATTCTTCAGAATGTCGTCGGGCAAAAGTCACGTGGGTAGGAAAGATGATCCAGTGATGCAGTACCTGCTGAACAATTCCCTGCGGGAACATCCGGCTCTCAAAAAACTCCGGCAGGTAAAACTCCTCCTCCTCCTCCTCCTCCTGCTTCTTCTCCTGCTTCTTCTTCTCATCATGACGACCGTCTCGCCCTAAAAACACACAGATGTCCATAGAAAATCAATAGGGCTCAAAACTGCATAAATGCATTCTAGGTTTAAAGGGATAGTTCACCCAAATTTGAAAATTAACCCATGATTTACTCACCCTCAAGCCATCCTCGGTGTGTATGACGTTCTTCGGTTACACTTTATCTTAAGGTGTTATTGTTACATTATAATTATACTTTTAAGTACTGAGTAATATTAAGCAACTACATGTACTTACTATAGGGTTAGGATAGGATTTAGTTGAGTGTTAGTTGCATGTAATTATGCATAATTTACTGTTAATACTATGGTAAGTACATGCATATGTAACAAGGACACTGTAAAATAGTGTTACCCATTCTTCTTTCAGATGAAAAGCATGAACTATCCCTTTAATATGGATTATTAAAAAAGTAAATACAAAGGTATCACTACTAATAGATTTTTAAGAGTAATTAACATGCTGTTGTGTTTAATGAACATCTCACAACTGAAGATGTGTTTCTGTAGAAAACCATGGAGCACGAGCTGAACGGGATCATGGTGGCCTGCGAACAGGCGCAGTTCATGGCAAACTTAGCCCGATTAATCAAAGCGGAGAAAGCCATTGAAATCGGTATGTGCGTTTCAGAAATACTGTGTGAAACACTGTACGTGTGCTGAACTCAGTGTGTGTGTGTGTGTGTTCAGGTGTGTATACGGGCTATAACGCCGTGAGCATCGCTCTCACTCTTCCCGAAGACGGGAAACTGATCGCTTGTGACGTCAGCGAGGACTTCATCAACATCGGCAGACCCTTCTGGAAGCTGGTGAGTTACTCGAGAGCGGCGTAGTCAAACTCAACGTCAAGCTGACCCCCTAATGCCCTTTTCACAAGATGTAAAATAAGTCTCTGATGTCCCCAGAGTGTGTGTGTGAAGTTTTAGCTCAAAATACCCCACAGATATTTTTATATAGCTGGTTAAAATTGTCAGTTTTTGAGGGTGAGCAAAAACACAGTTTTGTGTCTGTTCCTTTAAATGCAAATGAGCTGCTGCTCCTGGCACAGGGGGCGGAGCTTCAAGAGCTTGTGTCCGTTTACCTCACACACACAGACATGCACTGAAAATTTCAAAAACTTTTAGCCTTTTATGTTCAAACTCGAGTCAGACAAAGATGGAGAGACTCAAGAAGAAGTGACAACATGTAGAAGCAACAGGACATTTCTGAATGGTTAGTTGATGAATTTATGTAGCTGATGTGTAGTTATCTTCTAGTCATTAATAGCATATTCTGTCTTGATAATCTATGAATCGTGTTCCGGGGGCGGGGTTTATGTAAATTTTAGGGTTGGTGATGTCACTAACCCGGGAGGAAGCTCGTGTAGTCTCTACCAGCCGTTTGTTGTAGTCCTTAAAAAGCGATTTCTTTAAAAGCAAATATCTCCCTTTGCTTTGAGCGTCGTAACTTTGCAGATGTTGTTTATGCTCAAACAGCAACATTACACACTAACTAAAGCTAGAAAAGTCAAATCATAATCAACCACCCCTTTAATGCTCGTTCCTGGTCTTATTGTGTTTGAAGCAACTTTCATTTTTTCCACATTTGTTGAAACGATTGAGCGTTTCCTATCACATGATGGTCCACTGCACTGTTCATAAACTTCAAGACAATATTAATAACTATCCTAGTAACATCTGACAGGTTAATAAAGATAATTGCTTTTGTGTTTTGCTACTTTCGAAGTAATAAGGGAACCAGTAATATCACATGAGACGAGATAAGCTGTCTTAGACGTCAGTTGTAGTTTACTTTTCATTTGTATGTTTAATTTAGTTTTATTTGTTAAGTTTTACACTTACATGGATGTATGATTATATGGATGCGTGTATAATACAATAAAAATGTATTGTATTATTGAACTGAAAACCTTTCATGTTTAAAAGAAAAAGAGAAACTACACAAAAAAGTTGGAGCCCAAATAATAATAATAATAGAAATGCTGGTTTATTACTTCTTAGGATTTTAATACGACAAGCCCCAAACCAGCTTTCATGTTGTAAATAATATATATTTATATATTTTTTTAAATTGCACAAAATACTGAGGTGTTTCAGTGACAGTAATCCTGCTCATAAATGCAAACATCTCAATTTTATGTTGAAATTACAAATAGTTCAATAATAATAGCAAAAAATTGCACATGGAATTGAAAATAAAATAAAATAAAATACATAAATCTCCAAGCAAGTAACTGAGGTGTTTCAGTGACAATAAAACTGCTCATTAATGCAAACATCACAATTTTATGTTGAAATTGTGAATAAATAATAATAATAATGGTTCCCAGTTCATGAAAAGCAAAAATTAAAAAGCATTTAAAAAAACTCACTATAATAAAACCCGTTTCTATAAAGTTCATATTTGCTGTAATGAAGTGTTCAAGCCTGTTTAACCAGGAAGAGTCTGCACAGGAAAACCTGGATTTTCCACAATCCCTTAAACTGGAGCGCATGTTAATAAAGTTTATCTGTTCTTATATCAGAGACCATAAACCTCTACCATGGCCTGTATGTGGGTTAATATTTAAGCTTAAGAGACTTTTAACACAGTTAATAAGTAACAATGTTTAACCCCAGTTTGCTCTAATGGATAGTCACTCTAATTTATATTTCTATAATGAGCTTTGGATGTTCATTAATTGACCGTTTATGATTCTCAGTGAATCGCTCTCTGCACCGCACTGTTGTTTTAGGAATAAACTCATTTCTTGTGAAGGTTTTGGATCTCTAGGTTCATGAATGTGAGATCAGACTCGCCGCTTTGAGACTTCAGTTGATTAACATTATAATCCTGTATTTTAATAACGTTCTGGAATCTTCTCAGGCCGGCGTTGAGCAGAAGATCGACGTGCGTCTGAAGCCGGCGCTGCAAACTCTCGGTAAGATCTGGATTTATTCAAGCATTGTGAAATTCTTCACATCTGAATCACCTTTAGACTACATTCACATCGCATGATTTCTGACACACATCTGGGTTTTTTTTTTTTTTTTTTTTGGATGAACAGCAACAAAAAAAGGGGGGAAAAGTGAATGTTGAGTAGAATCATTGAGATGCTACTATAGTTTTTACTAATATTTCCCATTTTATTTTTAGTTACAGTTTTAATAATTTTGTTATTATTATTTTTTTAATATTTCTATTTAGTTTTTTTAATTCATTTTATTCCAGTTTTTGTTATTTTTGTACATCAAGTTAACCTAAATGAAAATTGATGCATTGGAAACTTTTAGTTTTAGTTCAAATTAGAACGTTTTAGTTCTATAATATATGTTTTAAGCATCTCTATTTTGTGACTTCAGTGTGAACATTCAGATTGGAATTAACTCGACATGCATCATAATTGCACACAATTAACTCTTGCCATGAGTCATAAAATAATAGTACAATCTGAAGTATTTACATAGAAAAGTGCAAACATTAGGTCTCGTATGATGTGAGATTTGCTTTGAACAGTTTTTTTTTTTCAGTAACATAACAAATTAATTCATATTAAATATGAAATTTGCTGAGGATGTTATTTACATTTACATTTAGTCATTTAGCAGACGCTTTTGTCCAAAGCGACTTGCAATTTAGGACTAATTTAGGACAAAATAACTAAGTTATGATGAACATACATGTGAACGACCTCGAAACTAAACTGATTTGAGCAGAAGTGGGATTTGCGGTGTGAACATGGACTTTGATAATGTTTTCTTCTGTCATTAGATGAGCTTCTGGCTGCAGGTCAAGCAGAGACGTTTGATTTTGTCTTCATTGACGCTGATAAAGTCAACTACGACAACTACTACGAGAAGTCCCTGCAGCTGGTCAGGAAAGGAGGAATAATCGCTATAGATAATGTGCGTGATCACGTCTGTTCATAATAACAGCTTCTGGGATAACTTTATACTTTCAACTCCTAACACTTACTTAAAAGTGATTGCATATTGCAATAAAAACCCTGTCATGATTTGTGATGTGTCTGTTAAGCGGAGGGCTGAATGACAGTGCTGTTCTCCTTCAGGTCCTGTGGAGTGGTCGAGTGGTGAACCCAGCAGAGGGCGACGTCGACTCCATCAGCATCGACAAGCTGAACAAGAAGCTCCACCGAGACGTCCGGGTCAATCTGAGCATGCTCCCTGTGGGCGACGGCCTGACGCTAGCGTTCAAGATCTAACACGGACCAACATTACACACTGAAGAAACCATCTGTGATCATTCATTATATTGAGGATATGCACTGTAATAATTGAAGTCTGACCATATAAATATGAAGTTTTGTATTCGACTGTTCATTATGCCAACCACTGATTGTCACTGAATTGTGAATCTGAATTTTTTACATGTACAATGTATTTGTGGTATAAAAATGTTCAATAAACAAAATTACGCCACTGGAATCTGTAATATAAAAAAAAAAAGTTGAATATCAATATTTTAATCCTTAGTTTTATAAAAGGTCTAAGCAAAGAGTTTTTAGTAAATTATGTATTTTGTCAGTTTTAGTTTTTTAATGTCTATAGATTTCATTCTTTTTTTTTTCAGTATTAGTTCATGTCTGACAAAAACAACAAAATTACTCAAATTTAAGTTCGTTAATATTGTAGTACATCAAGTTAAAGGTGCACTGTCACTTTTGGCCCTCTAGCGGTTAAAAAACAACTCTGCATGCATTCATCTCTGATTTGATATGATTCTACTGCTCATAAAACATCCACTATTAGGCTTAAGAGATATGACCAGTTTAGATGGAAGAGATCTCAAGCTGACCAGCTGAAGACTGTAGCTTTACCCATTAGACACGGCAGTACTTCCTTGAAAATAAATTCCAGCACAACTATAATGAAACGATCTTCACAACAGATGATGAGAGCTACACATGACGGTGTATCTGTTCAATAAAACACCTTACTCACCTGTTGAGTAAAAACACCATCTCTGTCGCTTTTACAACATTTCTAATCCCTCAGTTCTCATCATCTCCTAAAGCCAATATAATGTTGATTCTTGTTTCATTACCAGCAGACTCTCCTCTGTTCGTTTGGTGATTTTCCGGAGGTTGGAGATTTAGTGGCTCTATAGCCATATTCGGACGGGATTAACTTTACCAGGGTAGATGGAGTAATGTATGTTACCACAGGACGTCTGTAAAATGAATGGCCAGTTCGCACAGGATAAGATATCTCAGTAAAACTAGCAGAAGTGGGAGAGTAACTCGATTTGCGCATCACGTGCACAAACACATATAACCTATATTTATATATATATATTAAAAAGTTATGTCTGGTCGAATGATGTATTAATTAACTTCAGATTGGATTGTGTTGGTAATAGGCACTTAGCTAACGCTAAAAGATGTTTCATGCCTCTAACAAGTGCTGTCGATCTTCTCTCTGATCTGACGGTGTGTGTGAAACACTTGAGTTTTGCCACAGACTCGTTCCAGCGTCTAGAACGCAACTGATGCTTCTTCAAGCGTCTCCATACTTGAAAAACCGCGGGAAACTACTTTTAAACAGGAAATGACGTACGGGTCTATTCGCGCGGGATCAGTGTCACCTGAGGTCATTTTTCCGGACCTTTTTACTTAAGGTAAAAGTCGCCGTAATCTTTACTGTTGTCCGTGATGATCACTGAGATGCACATTCAGACGGGACTAAAGTCACTGAGAAGCTCTGGTGATTATTACTTTACTCCGACTCTCCATGTTACACTAGTCCCGTCTGAATAGGGCTTATGTCAATCTTTCTCGCTCGTTCAGAAAACTTACCCCTGCCACTCCTTCAACAGAGATGCTGAAAGCAGCCAGAGCAACTTTACTCTGTTTATGGCTATGAAGAGACACGCACGTTATGACGCTATTTCCCGCCAAAACCATCCCGTCAATTAACAACTCTTACCATAGTGAATCAGGGTAAGACAAAAACACGTTTTGGAAGAAACATTGATGTATAGACCTTTTTCACAATAACCGGAAATACGTAATCGTTGTGGAAGCGGAGTTCCTGTCAAGCGTCAACACACCAGAAAAACATAAACGCGGGCAAGTTTAAAATGGATCAAAGAGTCTACACAACTTCATTAACGGATTTGCCAAATATTACATTTGCTGATGTGACTCGTAGAGGAAAACTCCATCACCAAAAAGAAAAAACGAAATAAAGGGTAAAAAAATTTCCACACGGAATTTGTCCATAAATATCAAGGTAAGTAGAGAGCGAGGCTAACTGTTACTGAACTGTTAATTAAAATGACACATCATTAGCGTGTCAATAGCTCTTGCTAGTTGCTTGCGCCATTTTTTATGTTGCTTTGACTGCGGAGGAAGTAGATTACCACGACGATTGCGTATTTCCGGTCACAAATACGGAAGTTGTGAGAAAGGTCTATTGACTCATTTATATTTTGTTATTTTGAACAACATTAGAAATGTTGCCATATCAAGTAGCTAAGTTTTTTTTATATTAGTTAACGCTCTATTTCAAGTAATAAACGTTTGTTTTCATGGTTTTATCTATAACAAATCCAGACATATTTTGAAATTCACCTGCATTTTTATAAAGTGTGAACATTCAGGTTGGCATGAACCATAAAATAATCATACAATTTGAGATGAAGTCAAACAAACAAAACAATTCCAGTTGCAGGACTTTATTGCAAAGGTTGACATACACAAGGGTGTGATTGTGCGGTTCAGCAGGGAAACGCTCCGGTCGCCCTCATGAGAGTGTGTGTAGAGATAACAGCTTCAGCTCTCCGGACATCTCACCAGAGAACCTGTTCAAACATCCTCAAGCCTGAACACAGAGAGAGAAGAACTACCACCACAACAGCCACGGCAGAAATCAGCCAACACAAGCGTCTGGACAGCAGCTTCATGTGCAAATCATCATTTACATTCAAAAGAACAGTAAAGGAAAAGATCAGGCCAAAACTAGACTTCTGCCAATATTTACAGGGCGAGTGTTTTGAGCATCTTGTGGTGAAGCTTTATGCAGCGTTCTCTACACAACAACAGTTAGTAACTGCTCAAAACTCTCATTCATTTTCTGAATATAATTATGTTTCTCTTAAGGTTTCAGAAGACTTTGTATTATTTTATGTGTTTTTAATGTTGCTTTTTTTGAGCTTGACAGTCGTGGTCAGTTAGTTGTCTAGAAAACAGCTGCATAAAGATTTGTCAAAAGTGATCATAAAGCAGCATAAAGGTTTGCAACAACATGATAAAGAGTAAATAATAAATTACATTTTTGGTGAACTATTCCTCCTAATAAAAATCACCCGTACAGAAAAGCACACAGACTGAAAAGCGCTGGTTTGGAGAGAAATATCAACCGTGCAAATAAATAAGAGACGACGGTAAGGTGTGTGTGTGTGTGTGTGACAGTCGTCTGTGTGAGGAGATGTGAGATGCTTCAGAGACACACACTACGCCTCCAGTTCCATTCCCAGACCCAGTTTATGACCTCCAGCGTTAATGCTCTTTCCATCAACCAGAGCGGAGAGCGTCAGCTTCACTCCTGGACACACACACACACACATCAGAACGCAAGCGACGCATGGGACAAACTCATGTCCGGCTCACATTTATCCCAAAATCAAAAGAGAAGAAATTAGAAGTCATATTCTGTAAAAAAAAACTTCATTATTTTGATTTTGGGGTCATGCTTCATTTAATGAGATATACCCAGATATACATTTCAGCGCTCATGTTGCATATATGGAATATGACAGGAACACTGTCGGTATTAAAGCACTGCATGTCTGCGGTTACAATAATGCTGCACAACAGCTTATTAGAAAAAATAGTGTTTTATATCATTTTTAACACAAAAATTAAAAGCATAAAAATAATAATAAAATGAGTTAAAAAAACGATACAACTAAAATAAAAAATAAATTAAATTAAATATAAAACATTTTATACAAAACAAAAAATTACTACATAAAATATTAAAACAAACTAAATATTTTACACAAAATAATATAATAAAACAAAATAATAAATATTTGACACAAAATAAGATTAAACAACATTTTATACACAACAAAAAAATAAAACAAAATATTTTATACTAAATAAAATTAGTTAAATAAAAATACACAAAAATAAAATAAAACAAAATAAACATTTTATATAAAACAAAAAAATTCTAAATAAAATATTAAAACAGACTATTTTACACAAAATAAAATATAATAAAACAAAATAAAAAATAATAAAATAAAATCTTAAAATTAAATATTTTATACTAAATAAAAAATTAAACAATTTTATACAAAACAAAAAAGAAAAGAAAATCAAAAAGAAAAAGCATTTTATACAAAACAAAAAATCTGGATGGAGCGATTCGTATAACACACTCACACACGTGTACACACTCACCTGGTCTGAGGGTCTGAGTGTAGCCGATCCCAACCATGCTGGAATTATTGACTTTAGCCTGAGAGGAAAACACAGATGCTGTAAATGACTGAAGCATCTCACTCTTACAGTCAGATTCATGATTCCTGTAGTCCAACAAAACAGTCTGAGCACATAGAGCTGCGCAACTGTATACAATCACAATATATACTCTTATTTTCCATTAGTTATTTGGAGAAAGCCATTTATATACTGTAAATAATTCATTTATAAATCAAATAAACAAAAGTAGGGTCATTTCTAATGTTCGTAAGGTGAAACTAAATTAAAAGTGAGTTCAAATTGTGAAATATCTCCCACAAGTGATCGAAATGTAAACGCAGCAGATCAGCCGCAAAAACATCATTCATAAACACAGGATTATATATATTATATATATTAACAATGAGGAAAGCTGTGAAAAGCTGCAGTACACGTCAGACGCGAGTGGAGCAATGCAACAACAAAAACTTGATCGCTCTTATTATAATGAACAGCTGTCTACACTAGAAGTGCCCATCATGGACAGTAATCTCTAGTGAAGCCCAGATTATCTGAGCGTGAGTTTTGATTGGCTCAGAGTAACTCACACTGATGGAGGAGGAGGAGTCCAGCATGTCAGTCAGATTATGTGAGCGTGAGTTTTGATTGGCTCAGAGTAACTCACACTGATGGAGGAGCTGGAGTCCAGCATGTATTTGGCTGCGATGCCGAAGCGTGTGCTGCTGTTCCCCGCGGTCCAGGACAGATTCACTGCCGTCTCCAGGTCATCGTTCACTTTCTGATAAATAGAGCCGCCAAACTCTGTCCCGTCATTCCTACGCCACAAACACAAACATCCTGCAGTTTTACACACAGAAACAGATCAGTTGCTGCATCGTGGTTTTGAGTATTGATACATGTTTCAAATCAACATAAACACTGTGATAAAAAAAAGAAATATATATATATATATATATATATATAAAAAATTAAAATTATTCTAAATAATAGTCATAAATAATGATTATTATAATTATTATAATCATCATTAATAATTTTTTACAATTATAACAATTATAATAGTTAACATTTCTTATAATAATGTTATGACTTAATTATATTTAAATACAAAAATATTTGTATTTATTAATCATTATTACATTTATATAATTATTCTAAATAATAATAAATTATAATTATAATAATGGTTTACAAATAATAATAATGTTATTTATTACTTATAAATAATAATAATAATATTTAAGTAATTTAATATAAAAAGTAAATATAAAAAGTTTTTATTATTATTTAGTAAATATCTTTAGTTATTAATCAAAATTAAAATAATTAAATATTATTATTTTTCGTTATTCTTAAAATTATTATGAATAATTATTTATTAATTGTAAATAATAATAATTGATATGTAATATGCACATGTATGTATTACATATTATATTACATATGTGTTATATGATTATTACGTATATGATTATTAAATAAATAATAATGGATTGCTAAAGCAGAACGTACACATTAGTATGCAGCTGGAAGTCTCCGGTCTTGTATCCGATTGCAAAGTTGCTGCGAGTCATTTTGGACTTGGCGGTGTCAAAGGTCATCTGGTAGCCGGCGAGCCAGCCCTCGAAGCCCAGCACAGCCGCCCCGTGCAGCGCAGGACCAGCGAAGTCAAAGTCCACATCACAGCCCACGTTCAGGTATTCACGCTTGTAGGCCGACTTCACCTTGCCACTCTTCTTGCTGTAATAATAACACAATCCCTCATCTAAAGCTCACGATGCTGAAGTCCCCTTTGACACCATTGGCTTTCGGCTTTTCATTTAATATTCAACAATATTATTGATCTGTCTGCATTGACAGCATTATATGAGAACTGTGGCTATATATATTAACTAAATGAATAACTTTTTTACAACAAAATTAACCATCACTGAACTGACACTATTTTCTTCTAGAAACAAACTTTGTTGCATTATTTTCCTGTTATCTCTGTAAAGCTGCTTTGAAACAATCTGAATTGTAAAAGCGCTATATATATATATATATATATATAAAAAGGTGACTTGTACGGTGGCCGAGAGGTGCAAAACAAATCACAATTACAAAAACAAAATAACAAATCCAAAAACAAAACAACAAATTATAAACACAATGGCAAGTCTAAAATCAAAATAACAATTCAGAAAACAAAATAATTCAGAAAACAAAATAACAATTCAGAAAACACAACGACAATTCAGAAAACACAACGAAACAACGACAATTCAGAAAACAAAATAATTCAGAAAACAAAATAACAATTCAGAAAACAAAATAACAATTCAGAAAACAAAATAACAATTCAGAAAACAAAATAACAATTCAGAAAACAAAATAACAATTCAGAAAACACAACGACAATTCAGAAAACACAACGAAACAACGACAATTCAGAAAACAAAATAATTCAGAAAACAACGAAACAACGACAATCTAAATTGTCGTTGTGTTTTCTGAATTGTCGTTGTGTTTTCTGAATTGTCGTTGTGTTTTCTGAATTGTTATTTTGTTTTCTGAATTGTTATTTTGTTTTCTGAATTGTTATTTTGTTTTCTGAATTGTTATTTTGTTTTTGTAATTGTGATTTGTTTTGCACCTCTCGGCCACCGTAGACTTGACTTAAGACGTGGCATTTAAGTCATCGTACCCAGTGTTGGGTGAGAAGGTCGTGTCAAAGGTCAGCTTCAGTCCTTTGGTGATCTGTGAAACACAAAATATGATTATTAGAGCTGCACGATATATTGAAACGCCTGCTAAGCTCTGCGTCTGATCGTCTTGAGTGAAAGAAACGTGCTTGTATTCTACAGGATGAGACCTTTCCAGTGATATCTTACACATCTGAACTGTGCGACGTTTTCACAGATTCCTATTACCGTTATTATAAAAGCATATGAATGAAATTGTGAAGAGAGATTTGTCATTTGTAATCCAGATTCTAAGCTTTTAAATGACACTTGATTTGGATTTTACATGTGCGAATCGGCTAGACACTCCAGCTGAAAGGGTTAAACGTAGAGAGTGAAATAATCTATAAAATAATGGTTAAATAATCTGCAAAGAGTGATTTCTAGCTGAAGATTTTTACAATTTTTTTTACTATAAAATTATAAGGGCTGTGAAACGATTAATCGCATCCAAAATAAAAGTTTGTGTGCACATAATATGTGTGTGTACTGTTCATAATTATTTTGTATATATAAATACACACACATGTATATACATTTAAGAAATATTTGCTTAAATATACTGTGTATGTATGTATGTATGTATGTATATGTATATGTATATATATATATATATAATTTGTATTATATATAAATATAAATATTATATATATATATAAATAACACATTTTTTCTTAAATATATACATGCATGTGTGTGTATTTATATATACAAGATAATTATGCACAGGCCTGAAAATTCCCATATTAAAAACATTTTGTACGTGTAACAAATAAACATGGGCATATATGGACAATAATAATACATTTAGAATATAGGGTCAAAGTCAGATGTAGTCTATTTAAAATATATATATATTTTATTAATTTTTGTTGTTTTTATTTACAATTTAATATAATTATCAAGAAAATGAGTGACAGCAGACATTTAGCCTAGTTTGATTATTGTCCTCTAGTGCTGTTTTACATAATAAAACCTAATTAAAATGTTTCTGTTTTATAGTTTATAATGGAGCATCAAAATTCATTGATGATAATTATTGATATTTTCTTGAATTCGGTCTGATTGAGTTAATGAACTCCAGATGTTTTTATAATATGGTGCTGTAATTTTGTCAAATTGTTTAATTGTCGGTATTTGAATTCAGTTTTGTGTAGAAATGTCTTCATTTAATGCTATGATGATTGATCAAATAATTCAGTAAAATGAAGGACAGTCTGGAAATGGGAGGGACTGTTGGACTGTCTGTAGATCTTAACTCTCCTGCCAGGCTGTTGTAGAAAATAAGCACTTGTTCTGAAGTGACTTGCCTGGTTAAATAAAGGTTAAATAAATGAAATAAAAATAAGATCTGCACCTGGTCCTCGACGGTGATCTCCGTGCCCAGCGTATTGTCCGTGTTCCACTTCTCCGTGAAGGTCAACCCGTACTCGGCCCATTTATACTTGGTCTCCAGGTTCCCACTGACCTTGTTTGAGTCCATGTTAGACGTGCCACATGTTTTAAACTCCTAATGAGGGAAGAAAAGAGACAATATTATATTATACAACAGCCTGCATGACCTAAATGATAAGGTCAGGTAAGGTCATTACATTTAGATTTTGCTTTAAAATACCAATCATGGATGTGCACAGAAAGACCAGAAAATGTGAATTAAGCACACAAATAGTGTTAATTCTGACGTACCACTCCGTTAGCAGACTTGGTTTTGACATCAAGCTTCACCATTCCAAAACCTTTTCCGTTCGAAAAGACACAAGAAAATATGATGCAATATGCATGTTTATAATAAATAAATAAATGTTTGCACAGCCGAGGAAGTAAAGAGCGTTACCGTATCCTTTGTTGAAGACGTCCTTTGCAGCCTTTCCAAGGTCTGCGTATGCTGGAGGAACAGCCATTTTATCTGAAAACATGATGAAAAACAATGATTTGTGTGATATTAGTCGTACGCTAACTACACGCGACGCGACGCGACGCGACGCGCGATAAAAGCTTCTTCTCCATGTTGATCAGAGTGTGTGTGCTAACCAGCCGCGACGGCGACACGCGACGAGTCTATTTCAGAAACGGTTTCTATTTTTCTGCGACGTCGCGCTGGAACAACAAACACAAAGTGTGGCGATGATAATCTCAGGCGCTGTTTATGTGCTTTATTTAATGTTAAAAGCGTGTCATGTGACTCTGAATATCGTTTAGTGCTCCAGCTTTGAAGCTGTAAAAGCAACAATGGATAATTCACCTCAGATCTTGAAATTAAACAAATGGAAACAAGAACGTTCAAACTGTGAACAAACAAGTGTATTATTTGACAAAGATTGTTTTAGTAACTCAGCCTATGTATTTTTAATAATGTTTAAATGGTGTAATATTTGTGAATCTGATTATGTAGCACTTATCCATTTTCTTGCAAGTGCCATCAAGATTACTCTCTAGTGCCGCAAGACTCCGCCCACACACTGTTCTGATTGGCTGACTCCGCCCACCCACTGTTCTGATTGGCTGACTCCACCCACACACTGTTCTGATCGGCAGACTCCGCCCACACACTGGTCTGATTGGCTGACTCCGCCCACACACTGTTCAGATAGGCTGACTCGCCCACACACTGTTCTGATTGGCTGTGGGTTTTGATTGATTTTTTCGCACCTCGCAGTCGTGTCGCATCTAGTGTGGACAGACAAATTATTTGTCGCTGGAATTTTATCGCATTGCGTCTGGTTAGGACATGGTGTCATGCTGAGTGTAAGTGATGTGATGAAACCTCTAGCACAAGGTTTTAAAGTGCCTTTATTTTGCTACTTTAAAGGTTCCTAATGTTGTTTTGGAGTCTCCTGCAATGTTTGGATGCATTCAAGGTCAAAAACACTTTACATTTCTCATAATATCCACTGCAGCATCAGCTCTTTTCTCTCAGTGTCTGAAACGCTTCATCTGCAGATTCAGTCTCTCTAAACCCCGCCTCTCTGAGAGCTGCTCTGCTCTGATTGGTCAGATGGCTAAGTCTGCTGTGATTGGTCAGAAACCAAACGCTCATTATCATATCTGAATCTCAGCTCTTGATCACAGTGATACGAACAGTGACGATGGCGTGGGTTTTACCGTCTCAATCTCAGAAAACAGTGTCTTCTCCACATGAACAACACGAACCAAACTCTTCCAGTCTCAGATACACTACAGTGTTTGAGGGCGGGGCTAAGAGACGCTGTTCAGCCAATCAAGACCACAGGCTGGCATTATGCAAATTAGTTACAAACCTATGTAGATTCAGCAGGAAGTGAGACTGAATTACTGACGACTCGTTTCAGTTCAGAATCGATTTATCTTTGAAACTTTGCAGACCTTTTACATTCACAAACAGCTCTACTACACACTGCATGAAAGGTAACGTCCGAAAAAGGCCTGATATAGGAGCACGTGTGTGTGTGTGTGTGTGTGTGTCGTCCTGCAACATTTGTGCTCCAGACATCAACGATTCCTCAAATCATGTGTTGTTGAGGAACTGAATAGGAAGTGAAACAGCTAAAAATAACTCGTTGGATCATGTGGTGAGAGTTTTATTATGAATCCTCTGAGATCAGGTGTAGTCAGAGTAAACACACACACACCTTCCAGGATCAGGACAGAACGAACTGTACTCACAAAGAATCCCACAATGCATTGCGTCCAACAGTCCCTTCCATTTCCAGAATGTCGTTCATTTTACTGAATTATTTTATCAATCATCATAGCATTAAATTAAGACATTTCTACACAAAACTGAATTCAAATACCGACAATTAAACAATTTGACAAAATTACAGCACCATATTATAAAAACATCTGGAGGTCATTAACTCAATCAGACCGAATTCAAGAAAATATCAATAATTATCATCAATGAATTTTGATGCTCCATTATAAACTATAAAACAGAAATATTTTTATTAGGTTTTATTAGGTAAAACAGCACTAGAGGACAATAATCAAACTAGGCAAAGTGTCTGCTGTCAGTCATTTTCGTGATAATTATATTACATTTTAAATAAAAATAACAAAGATTAATTTTAAAAATAATTAATTATTTTAAATAGACTACGTCTGACATTGACCCTATATTCTAAATGTATTATTATTGTCCATATATGCCCATGTTTATTTGTCACACGTACAAAAAAACTGCAGGTAAAAGTCATTTCTGATAGTAATTATTCATTTATATAAGCTATAGAAGAAAAAAATAATAACTAAAATATTAAGAGATTAACTTAATAGCAAAGTTCAATTTTAGAGATAAACATATACGCACTAAGCCGGTCTGGCTCGAACCAGCATTTAAAGCATCCGTGACTCTCTGACCGAACCGAACCGAGCCTGGCCTGGAGGAGCGCAGGGTTTCGGTCCGAACCTTCCTGATCAATCGTGGTGTTCATTTTAAAGCCCAGCCAGCCTCACATGAACCTCAAACACAGAGACAGGAGAGATTTAAAGGCTTAAACTGCACTAACCAGAGAATGCAGGTCGAACCTGTGCTGCAGAACCGGGCCGCGGCTCACCGGCGACAGATGAAGGAGACTCGAGTAACGCTAATGCTAATGCTAACACAACAGCAGCATCAGGACCTCTGAGACGTGCCGCGAATAATGCCTGACCTAAATTACAGCGTCAGCAGCATATATAAACAGAGATTCTCCGTTAGTGTTTAATATATAATATATATAATTTTATATATGTATTAATGTATTTTAAGTGTATTAATGTACTTATTTATGTCATTACAAACCTAAAATAACGGCAAATCTTCTGCTAACAGTCATTTTCTGACAATATAACAACAACTGGACACAAAGGGCATTTTTCTGAATTTGTAAATTTTATTAATGATGGCAGACAAACAAATCTAGACCATCCCGAATCTCACATGTATCCACCAGAACACAATATTCCGCTTTTTTCAGCCTTAACAAAAGTCCATAAGAGGCTGAATGACATTTTCAAGCACTTCACAGTGAAATAATCTACAGATGAACAGCAGATACTCTTGTTAAGCAGCGTACGGAGTGTTTAAACCATTTTAAAATTAAGAATATTAAATATATGGCGAGTCAGAAGATGAAAACAGCAAACGATGTACCTCATCCCCAATGTTTTCAGTAGTTTGCTTAATTTTTTTAATGCTTTCGATTTAGTGTTACATGCTGCAAAGAAGGGAAATGTCAAGAGACGTTTTAAACATAACATTATAATACCACTATTGAATCATAATTCTTTATCTCCACAAAACACACACGAGGTCACTCAATCCTCTGTGCTCAAAGAGATCTATAAATACACCAAATTAAAATCCTAATGACCTAACACAGTTAAAACCTCATCAAAACTAGCCCTGATTACGATGAAACACGGTTCACTTCGTTAAGACGTGAGATAAGACGAGCTCAGGGAGATTCTGCTGTTTTACCATCCGTCACATACTTGTTTGTAAACGTTCAAGAAGTAACAAGTACCCTCATAAACAGTAAATCTGAAAATAAATCAGAGCATCAATGACAAAAAACGTTTGTATAAAGACTAAGACACGTACCATTGGCAACTGGAATGATGCAGTTAGAAAACTTCCTAAGTTTGGCAAGATTTACTTTTCAAAACACTCATTAAAATGGGGGAAAATGTACAGTAACGACGACAAAACCGAGGGTGAATCTCACAAAACCTGCCCAGGTCATACTTTACTTTTAATATAATACAGATTACATTTGTAAAATATCAGTAACACTTTACAATAAGGTTTATTAGTTAATGTATTAACTAACAGTGAGCAATACATTTATTACAGTATTTATTCATCTTTGTTCATGTTAGTTAATAAAAATACAGCTGTTTGTTCATGTTAGTTCACAGTGCATTAATAATGTTAACAAATACAACCTTTGATTTTAATAATTAGTAAATGTTGAAATTAATATTAATAAATGCTGAAGAAGTATTGTTGTCTTAGTTCATATTAACGAATTAACTTTATTGTAAAGTGTTATCTTGCAATGTTTGTTGTCTTGATTTTAATTCATGTTTTTTAAAGTAAAAATAATTGCATTACAGTACTTTTTAAAAACCTCATTAGAATATCCATTGAAAAGTACAAAATAATAATAAATAGCAAAACAATGTCATAATGCAAAAATAAGCCATACAAATTACACAATATTATATAAATTCAATTTTTTCATGAAAATGAAATATATATACAAACTTTTTTGCATAAATATATATAGATTCTTTATGCAAAAAAGTGTGTATATATAATATATATAGAATTTTTATTTATATAACATACTGTGTGTGTGTGTGTGTATATATATATATATAAATAAAATGTTTTTTGTGAAATATGACCTTGCCATATTTTGTGAGATTCCCTCAAATACAGGTGACAATTTTAAGTCTTAAACACAGTATTTTCATTTCGTCATTCTACACAGATACTAATACTGCCAAAATAAAATCCGCACTATGAAAATAGCAAAAATAAATGGCAATAAGACCTACAATCATAGTAGAATTAAAACCATACGGTTTCACACAAAGATCTTTACAGAGCGTTAAGATGTTCAATATTGCTTCAAAGGCTGATCATGTCAGTTCCTTTAAAATGTTGAAATGTCTTTGGGAGAAATGAGGAATTTCCATTATCAAGCGTCTACTATTATGAAACTAGGGGGAAATGAATACTGCCGATTAATGCAAACCATTTTAAGAGGCCTGAAAGTTTCCCTGTCAGCGGGAAAAGCAAGACTTCTAGAGTTCCAGTTTAGTAGTTTTAGTGTCTGACATTAAAATGAAAGAATGAACCGATTTCTCATTCCCATAATGGAGAAATGAGCCGTTATCCACAGTAATGGCCACAGAAATCCCTTTAAAGCCCGACATCTACTGGGGAAAACGCTGTGTTGTCGATGTGCTGTTTAATGGAGTCGGGTTTGGCCTCCTCTACATCATGGCAACGCAAGAATCACAGTACAGATGTGTGTGTCGGTCAGCGTATGAGGCGCTTGAGGAGCGTGGGTCGGGTGAAGGGCCAGCAGTATTCGTTCGGCACGGGTCCGTTGACGTTGCACTCGAAGAAGGAGAACATGGGGAACCAGATGCGCGCGCGGCGGCTCTGCTGGTACGCGCGCGTGTTGGCCAGCGTGTGGTAGTACAGGAAGAGTCTGGTGGTGATGTAGAACGCGATGAAGACGTCGATGGAGTAATGCTCGTGAGCCGCCAGGATGAAGAAGATGCCGAACAGGTTCAGGACCCACGACAGCGTGTGGATGAAGTTCCAGCTGCGCGGCGTGTCTGTGAACACAGAGAGAGAGAGAGAGAATAGACTGTAAAAAACAGATGGATGACGCCCCTTCACTCTCTTCCACTGGTGAAAAGTGAAGCCGCCAAAGTCCTAATATAGAGCTGACATCTTACGCAGATTTGGGACCTGATTCTGCGCATTAGTGAACGTGAAGTGGAGTCACGATATCAAGGTCCCGCCCTCACTTATATACACACACACACGAAGTGGAGTCGCGATATCAAGGTCCCGCCCTCACTTATATACACACACACACGAAGTGGAGTCGCGATATCAAGGTCCCGCCCTCACTTATATACACACACACACGAAGTGGAGTCGCGATATCAAGGTCCCGCCCTCACTTATATACACACACACACACGAAGTGGAGTCGCGATATCAAGGTCCCGCCCTCACTTATATACACACACACACACAAAGTGGAGTCGCGATATCAAGGTCCCGCCCTCACTTATATACACACACACACGAAGTGGAGTTGCG
>NC_140224.1:35874361-35929361 GCF_951802725.1 Rutilus rutilus | reverse complement strand
CGCAATTGCAACTTTAACACAATTGCGACTTTATATCACGCAATTTTGACTTAACACACAATTGCGACTTTATATCACGCAATTCTGACTTTATAACACGCAACTGCGACTTTATATCACGCAATTCTGACTTTATAACACGCAACTGCGACTTTATATCACGCAATTTTGACTTAACACACAATTGCGACTGTATATCACGCAATTTTGACTTTATATCACGCAATTTTGACTTAACACACAATTGCGACTTTATATCACGCAATTCTGACTTTATATCACGCAATTCTGACTTTATAACACGCAATTCTGACTTTATAACACGCAATTTTGACTTAACACACAATTGCGACTGTATATCACGCAATTTTGACTTTATATCACGCAATTTTGACTTAACACACAATTGCGACTTTATATCACGCAATTCTGACTTTATATCACGCAATTCTGAGATAAAAAGTCAGAATTACCTTTTTTTATTTTTCACTCTGTGGCGGAAACAAGCTTCCATACAAAACCCCACATACTTGAAATTAAAATTATTTTATGATGCCTGACAATTGCCTAAGACGTAGACAATCATACAGCGTACACTAGTGATGGGAGAATTTTCTAAACTTTGAATCAACTGAACCAATTCCTTCACAAAATGATTCACTGATTCACATAAAATGATTCTGAAGCGCTTGAAACGCCACATGCTGGTCAGAACAGAGTAAATGCAGTGAAAACATGCTGAAAAACACCTTTATTGAAAGTGTAATATATTAAATGCAATCACCAAATCATTAAATACCATTAACTATGAAGTGTCTTTATAATACGTGTTATTTTATTAAATTTTTTAGGTTAATCAGCCCAACAAGAGACTTCTTTTTATTATACAAATGTGTCATTAAAATATCCACACGTGTATAAAACTTAAACCATATAGACACTGGTTCATGGGTTCACATGTTATAACAAAACGAAGCCTCGTGACTTTGGCAGAATCACTGGTTTCGAAGGTTTCGAAAACGCCCATGACTAGCGTAGACACACGTGCATTTTAACCTGGATTACAAGAAAGTATTTATGCAAAAATGTTATGCAACGTGGATTACCTGTCGTGTGTGTGTGTTACCTGTGTTTATGAAGCAGCAGAACTAGCAGCCACATCGAGCACAGGATCACGCCACAGGCCTCAGCCATCGCAAAAGCCCAGGGGATTCTGGGTACACTGTAGGGAGAAGAGAACCAGGCGAGAGGTCAAAAAGAGAAAACGCAAATCCTCTTCCAAGCAGAAGCTATCTTGTGCTTTCATGCCCATCTTCAGCTGTGTCCTCTAACCATCATGATGATGAGAATTATCATCAACAGGAAACCACAAACCTCAAAGTCTAACGGGTGCAACTCAAAATAAGAGCGGTTACGTTTATTTTTGCTGCCACAAACCTCAATCATCATCATGTTAGAGCAGGTCACAACTCAACAACTGAGATCTGTCATCTTGATATTGCCTAGTCTCAACCAGGGTTTGAAATTAACATGCCAAATGGGCGTAAAAATGAACTTTGGCGGGTAATGCTGTCAAATCACCAGCCAATTTGGCGTGTTACAGTGTTTACTCACGTTGCTGGGGAAGTTCGTGTAAGCCAAATATACACGGATTTAACACAAACACTCAACTCGTGAGTCGTCATGATGTATTAAATACAGAATCTGCGCATTTCTGGCTTCCTTGAACACACACGTCACTACGCAACACATAACGGTGCGCTTGTTCACTGGTATTGAAGCAATAGTGAAGATTAAAAAGCATTTGGTTAACAGAAAGACATTGCTATTTTCCAACATGTTCTTTGAACTGGATTGATCTGTCCATCTAAAACACATTTTTGGTACAAAAGAAAAAAATATATAAAAAAAGATGAGAATGAATGAGGAAGGGAGGAGATGCTGGATGACAGGATTTTGTTTGAATAAGAAATTAATGTATGAAATCGAAATTTTAATATAAGATGTGACATAGTTAATCTGGTTAATTTCTTCCTCCTTTTTCTTTGGCTAGTAGAAGTTCTGAATGGCCGGTAACTTAAAGATGTAGTAGTCAAACCCTGGTCTCAACATTTGTGTATTTGCCCTGAGTTAGCGTAACGCTCTGGTGCTCCTCATGTGGGAGTCACACTCGTTCTCTTCCCGGTCAAAAGTGACCGAAGAGCATCAGAGGGTTAAAAAGGTGATTTAGATGAACACGGTTCTCTGTTGACAGTTAATGGTCATTTATGAAACGTCGTGCCTTACGACGACCCTTAGCTGTTTTAAATTCACGTTTTTTGGGGGGTTTATTGCTTTAATGACATGCAGGTATGTTAATTTTACATTTGAAAAGACCGACCCCTTATCGACCCCAGACGTGATGGCAGGAGTTCCTGTGTTAAACATGTGTTTGTCACCATAGACACAAGTCTATTAAATGACTAATAACTGATTAAAACTGTGTCATTAATCCCACAGGCGTCACATCAGCACACACTCACCTGTCCAGGAAGATGTCGGGTAGCGGCGGGTACATTCTCATGTCCGGCACTCGCTCGTGGACGATCACCATGACAAACGACGTGAAGCCGAAGACGAAGACCACGTAGACGGAGCTGAGGATGGTTTTCCAGTACTCCGGGTCCAGTCTCCGCGGCTGCTGCTTGTATTTGCCGTTGTTGTACTGGTGATACTGGTCGCCATTCAACGCGTCCAGAACGGCATCGCAGTCCCGCACAGATTCACCGTTACACAACCAGTCCACTCCACCTGAACAACACCAAATACACAAACTATACCCGTTTCAGACTTTACCTGGCAGATTTTAAATAGGTAAATAGTGAACACGATATTTAAATATCAGAAACACGCCTATTTTTATGCTAATTTGGGTTTAATTTTTAGGCATGCTGTCTAACGCTAACAAATCAGACCTCAGGAACTGCCACAAATTCCACATTAACCAATCAGAAAAAAAAAAAGAGAATTATATTTCTTAAAGTCTTTTAATGATCATTTTCATGATCGATCGTCTCTGTGTCGAACGAGCACTTGATCACTCTTGCCCATCCCTGTTTCTGATGTCACAAACTACCTCGTAACCAATCAGGTCGACATGTGATCGTCAACGAGTGGATTTCTGAGCTGAGTGAGTGAGTGGAGGCGGGGCTCATTTGCATATTCATAGAACCGCGCATACTAAATGAGGCAAGGGTGTCGAGTTACATTTTAAGGCAGGAAGAATTTTCTTCCCAAGGAAAAAAACACTTAAATATGTCTTTTTTTTTAATGAGTTTAAGGGATAAAATTATTGACTACAGGGGGACTTTAAATCATTGTGCTTAGAGCTGCACAACATATCAAAATTATGGAAATATCGCAAATGTATATATCACGATATGCACAGCTTGCAATAACTGCGATCATGATCAAAAGACAAAGAGAAAATCACTCACTGCTCTCGGCTGAATAACTTTTGTAGCTTTAATAAGAATCAGTATATATTTAATTCATACAGTGAAAACTAAGCAGTGATTAATTTTTACATTTGATTATTCAGTTTCTGTTGTTTAATAACCCTAATGTAGGATAACCTGAACTCCTAAACCCCACTGATGTTAAAATAACACTTCTTTTATTAAATATTAACTTCTTTTGCTACAGTAAAACACTGATGTTCACTTTCAGAAGTTGTAGTGATGTTTTCTCGTCACAAAAAGAATGTGAAACACGTGTAGGTTATGTAATTTTAAAGATATTTTAAAGATAATTTAAGTTTATTTTACACACTTTAAGCACCATCGTATCGCATATCAAATATCGCATTATTTAATGAGTTATCGCATTTCGCAAAGCTCACCTCTAATGTAAACGGCCTCACCGTTACTCTGCCTGAACAACATCAGAACTACAAAAAAAACCACACAAATAGCTCAAATCTAGACAGGATCACAATCCGAAGCAGCACCTGCACTGTTCTGAGGCGAGTGTCCGTCGTACGACAGGCCGAGCTCCTCCAACACGTCGGCGTTCTGCTTCTGAAGCTTCCTGAGAGAAACCATCAGCCGTTTGATGTCTCCCAGGACCTTGAGCTCCAGCGGAGGAGAGCGCAGGTCGTACTCGCTCAGGCTCATCAGGCTGGTCCCGTCCAGCCGGTGTTTGTTGCACAGCAGGTCCACGTAATCGCAGAAACCCTCTTCGCGCAGCCAGCGGCCCACGTGCTTCGGCGTCCAGTGGCGGACGCTGACCTGCCCACCGTTACCGGCCATCTCTCGCTCGCGCATTCTCAGCGACACTGGACAGAACACAGAGACAACTGTTTTTAAAGACATGTCAGCAACAAGGTTAATAATGAAAGCCAATAACAAACAGATTTTTTTTAAATTGAGATTTATGTGAAAGTTGAATAAATAAGCTTTCCATTGATGTATGGTTTGTTAGGATAGGACAATATTTGGCCGAGATACTATTGAAAATCTGGAATCTGAGGATGCAAAAAAAATCTAAACATTGAGAAAATCTCCTTTAAAGTTGTTCATTTATGTTGGCGATTGTGCTGCATTTACTAACAAAAATATATGTTTTATTTATTTACGGTAGGAAATTTACAAAATATCTTCATGGAACATGATCTTTACTTAATATCCTAATGATTTTTGGCATAAAAGAAAAATCGATAATTTTGACCAACACAATGTAGTGTTGGCTGTTGCCACAGATATACCCGTGCGACTCGAGACTGGTGACGTGATCCAGGGTCACATTTGAAGGCAGTGGGCCAATGAACTATTTTTCATCTTTGCTCCACCTGCTGCTTTGTGGAGTTGCACATCACATCCAGACGTAAACTAGCACATATGTCGATGTGCTAAAGACGTAAACTAGCACATATGTAGACGTGCTAAAGACGTAAACTAGCACGTATGTAGACGTGCTAAAGACGTAAACTAGCACATATGTAGACGTGCTAAAGACGTAAACTAGCACATATGTAGACGTGCTAAAGACGTAAACTAGCACATATGTAGACGTGCTAAAGACGTAAACTAGCACATATGTAGACGTGCTAAAGACGTAAACTAGCACATATGTAGACGTGCTAAAGACGTAAACTAGCACATATGTAGACGTGCTAAAGACGTAAACTAGCACATATGTAGACGTGCTAAAGACGTAAACTAGCACATATGTCGATGTGCTAAAGACGTAAACTAGCACATATGTAGACGTGCTAAAGACGTAAACTAGCACATATGTAGACGTGCTAAAGACGTAAACTAGCACATATGTAGACGTGCTAAAGACGTAAACTAGCACATATGTCGATGTGCTAAAGACGTAAACTAGCACATATGTCGATGTGCTAAAGACGTAAACTAGCACATGTAGACGTGCTAAAGACGTAAACTAGCACATATGTAGACGTGCTAAAGACGTAAACTAGCACATATGTAGACGTGCTAAAGACGTAAACTAGCACATATGTAGACGTGCTTAAGACGTAAACTAGCACATATGTAGATGTGCTGCTAAAGACGTAAACTAGCACATATGTCGATGTGCTGCTAAAGACGTAAACTAGCACATATGTAGACGTGCTAAAGACGTAAACTAGCACATATGTAGACGTGCTAAAGACGTAAACTAGCACATATGTAGACGTGCTAAAGACGTAAACTAGCACATATGTAGACGTGCTAAAGACGTAAACTAGCACATATGTCGATGTGCTAAAGACGTAAACTAGCACATATGTCGATGTGCTAAAGACGTAAACTAGCACATATGTCGATGTGCTAAAGACGTAAACTAGCACATATGTAGACGTGCTAAAGACGTAAACTAGCACATATGTAGATGTGCTGCTAAAGACGTAAACTAGCACATATGTAGACGTGCTAAAGACGTAAACTAGCACATATGTAGATGTGCTGCTAAAGACGTAAACTAGCACATATGTAGACGTGCTAAAGACGTAAACTAGCACATATGCCGATACTCTGGTAAAACACACTCACAGCACAGAGAACGGGATCCCAGCTGTGCCTCTTGGCTTGAGCTTTGAGTGTCTGGCCTGTAACCAGCGCGTTCATCAAGCCTCAGGCTGAGTAAGCAGTCTATGCTTGTCCAGAAACGACTGGACGTGAAAAACTGCCTCTTAAAGCACAAGTTGAGAATCAAATCAAATCACAAAATGCAGCTAAATCCCAATTGCTGGAGTCCAAGGAACGGTGTGGCGAAATCAATGAAAACTGCCAAATATGAAAGAACAGATGATGTGCATATAGTTGTTCTGATAATAGATTGCAACACACTTCTTGAACTATGAGTTATTGACCCTGCTAGCATTGAAAACTGATTTCATTTTGCAAGATTTCTTCATGTTCCTGTTGTTTATTAGCGATGGGAAGATCGGATCATTTACTGGCTCGATCTCTGAAACCTTTTCGGCTAAAAAACAAAAACAAACCTTTATTCAAGTCCTCTCATTCATTTTGTTTGTCGTGAACACATACGCAATCTCTGATCACATTCCTAATTAGGACAGCGTTATATAATGCAGCCTGAAATCAGTCATGAGAAACATAAATGATTAGTTACATAAAGACTTTTGCGTTCACAATTTATAGGTCGAATACTCAGTATTGAAAAAGAAAAAGAAAAAAAATGCATTTGCTTAAAACTAAAACTTAATTTCAGCACTTTTAAAAGCAGTGATTCTCAACCATGGGGTAATTATTAACGTAAAATAAGACAAAACAAGCATTAAAATAAGAGATTTTTTTTTCAATTCACCCACTCAATATTAATTTTCTATAATAATATTAATAATTGAACTTTTCTGTAATCTGGATACATGAGTTTGTTTAATTTTAAAAGCGAGATTTCTACACCTGGAATAAATAAAATGAATGTAATAAATAATAATAATAATTATTATTATAATAATACAATTATTTGATATAGTTAAGTCAAGATCTAACATTTTTATCAGGTAGAAAATCATGAGTAAAAAACAAATGACTAGAAACGGTTTGCAAAGTCTAAAAGTCTTTTACAAAAAAAACAAAAATATCCAGCTCTGAAAACCTCTGGAATCATGAAACATAACGTACAGAAACTTCGATCTTCAGATATTGCAGTGGACAACAGGAGTGAAGAAGGTCAAGGTCAAGTAAATCTCGTTCTGTTCCCGAATCTCGCTTCATTAGCTCTCAGGAAACACTTCACGTGTCCGTCTTTTCCCTCTGGACGACTGGGTGAACTCTCCTCCGAAGCAACAGATCCTTAATGCTCAGAAACAAACTCAGACTTTACACTTCACACCCAACATAACCACTGCATTTAACACTCCACAGGAAGAGAAACATGCTCTTTATGCTCAAACGTCTCACTCGCAGAGACGTGTGCCGGCGTCAGGCCGAGATGTGAAGAAACATCCTCTTTTCCTGCTAAAACAGCAACAGATCTTCCTGACACATCAGTAAAACACAGCAGATCGCTGGTCTAACAGCACCGCACTTCAGTCTCATGACCGTGATACTGTGACTTTACTAGTCCTTTTCTCACGCAAAAGAAGCTGAAAGACAGAAGTGAACAAGCAATTCAGTGACGAGATGAACAGATGATCACACCTGAGCACGTGCACGTCGGCATCACGCTTTACTTTGTATATTCTAAACAAATAAGCAAGTAAATACTAAACAAAATATCAGAAGATGACCAGATAAAGCAGAAAGCTGGTGTTATTTGATCAGTCAAATTCATTTTGTTCTGCATGCTGGAACAACTAATGAACAATTCTTCCTTCAATGCCACCAGAAAAAAATATATACTATTTCTTTATACTCACAACTGGAGAGGAACTTGGAAAAGTCATTTGCATATTCATAAAACTGCGTATACTAAATGAGGCAAGAGTGTCAAGTTATATCTTCATGCCTTAAATAGCTTGAAAGCATGTCATTTTGATGATCAAAGATGAGTTTTAAGGGATAAAAGTATTGACCACAGTTCTCCCCTCCTAAATGGCTCCTAAAAACACGAATGATCGACATAGAAAAAAAACAGTCTAATTATAAAACACCCTTGCATTTAGGACTGATTAGTCTAATAATCATCCAAGGAAATTTTTTTTTTTCAAATATGTATTTTTCAAAAATATTACAGTGGCCACGCCCAACAAAGTCAATCCAACAGCTAGCCACACCCACATGCCGCCACGCCCCTCTGCTAACCACGCCCCATTCACTAACCACGCCCCTCGGCAGCAGCAGAGAGAGAAATAATACCATGTTATCAGAAAACAAGAGTGAAGTAATATGAGTCTGTTAGCAAAGTACCTCAGGTATAATTATGTCTATCAGCTCGTCACACTGAGGACTTTAATCAATACCTGACACAGAGAAGCTGGTTGATAAGGAAAAGGACCCGGCACCTGCCAAACAGGTACAATCCCACCCTTTGGACCTGTCAGGATAATAATAACACTGACTGTGACACAAAACCTAGTGAGCTGTCCACCTAGTACCTGTCTGCGGTACACGAGCCACATAACATCAATCTTAAACATCAGCAAATGACACAAAGATGCAGTGCGACACTTACAAGTATGCAAATGTCTTGACTAGCATTTCTTATCCCCAGATTACCCACCCATAAACCCATCACAGCAATAATACACTGAGAATAAAATCAAGTATAAACCTGAAAATGGGTTCATACGCCATTAACAATACATCATGATGACAGTATTAGGAGGATATTTCAGATGCATGTGAGTGTGTTAGCGTGCTAGCGCTTAGCCTGCGCGCTTCACTTACGTTAAACATCAGATTATTCACTGCGAATTGCGATTAATCTCCTAAACGTCACTCTTTTGGGACATCTGTGGTAAATCATTGCGCCGTGAACCAGCTGGAGGTGCAGTCGATCTGACATCAGTGTGGACGTGTGTGTCGTGAGGGTGTGTGTGTGTAAATACTGCAGATGAGGTCACTTCCGCTGGCACACACAGAGACATCTTCTGGCCAACATATGGAATTACACCATCCTGCAGTTTTCTAATGTGCTCCTCACAACCTTTTTAGTCATCTGAACCCCTTTGAGTTTAATTAATTTGATTTAATTACCTGTATTTATTTATTTAAAGCACCCCGTAGTTTTACTGATATGCTTGGTGCATGCAAAACCCACTGTTATGATGCCAAGGTGTAGTTGTTGCTATTCAGTTGCTAGGGTGTTCTGGGTGGACACTGAAGCATTGCTAAAATGGTTGCTAGGTAGAGAGTCTGTTTAATTTTAGATTAGCAGCTGCACCTGCTCCTGTCACTTCAGATTAATAGTCTGATAGTCATATTGGACAGCAGCAGATATGACATGAACATCTTCCAAGAGAGACACAGAAGGTGTAGTCGTGTTCATATCTCACACACACACACACACACACACACACAGATCCACGATGAGTGAGTCTGTCTAATGGATGATGTCTGCGAAACGCCCTCCATTAGGGAACTGGAGAAAGTCCTGTTTGGAGGAAAGAGGAGTGGAAATCATGCGGATGAAGTCTGGCCCAACCTTTTCCTGGGTGATATGTGAGTCGCAGGGTTATTAAAATAAAACTAACAACACTTTCATTACTTTAAATGAAATAAAGAAAGCCAAACCAACATCGTTTTCATTTAGTCTAAATTGCCCCTGGTTTCACAGACGAGGCTTAAACTTAGTCTCAGACTAAAATGCATGAGCAGTGAAAGCATATCTAAAAAAATGTCAGTGTCATTGTTTTGTCTCAAGATTCACACCAGCAATGTGTTTTTTTTTTTCTAAGGCACGTTTATAAAAGCTTCTTAATTGTCTTAATTGAACATACTATAAGGCCTAATCCTGGCTTAATCTAAGCCTTGTCTGTGAAACCAGGCCATTATGCACTAAAATAACTAAAACAGAAATAAAATGTATATAAACTACGTAAACATATTAAAAAACACAAATAAAAATGACAAAAACACACAAGAAAATTACTAAAACTTTAAATAAAATTAAAATGAAAGATAAAAACCAATTTAATATATATATATACAATTATTAATTGTTTATTTATATAGTATTTATATATATTTGTTTGTATCTCAATTCAAATACACATATAGTGCCCAAAAATCCTATAATGCCAAAAATATAGAGAAGAAAAAAACGGACTGCATTTTTGTCCTTAATAGCCACACTGTAAAAAATCCAACTTGCAAAATGTTCTTCTTACAAATGTAATATATATATATATATATATATATATATATATATATATATATATATATATATTTTTTTTACATTGAACAATGTTGTGCCAGTTCCCAGCATGCATTATAGCAACTATCATTAAAACAATTATAGTTGCTTTGCATTTACTGGCTAAATTTATGTCACTGCTATTTAGCTGCCGCATGGTTCAGAGTTCATATTTGTACTGAATTAACATTTGTTGACCATCACTGTGTTTGAGATGTTTGTTGTGTTGAGGTATACGTGCATCTCACTGCAACTTTTGTAAGCAATTCATTTGCCTATCATGGGTCAAATGTTTGCCTCTTGTTTTAAGAGGCAAATAATGTTCATATCAACAGAATGAAAGAAGAGGATGCTCTCTGCATTACTAACTTCAGTTGAATGGGATAGATTGCCTTAAAGTCCCCCTGTGGTGAAAATCCAGCTTTTAATGTTGTTTATGTGTCTATGTGGTGTTTTTAATGTGCTTTAAGACAAACCATGTGTAAATTCATAAGTCGACACCATTGCTGAGTATTTCCTCCTTAAAACTGCAGTGAACCAAAGACAGTCTCAAAAACACGCTTTGAAATCGCTGGTGTTTCTGACGTCACAAACTACCTTGTAACCAATCAGATCAACGTGTGATCGTCAACCAGTGGATCTCTGAGCTGAGTGAGTGAGTGGAGTGAACCGCACATACTAAATGAGGCAAGGGTGTCGAGTTACATTCAAGATATTTTAAGGCATGAAGACATTTTCTTCAAAGAAAAAAAAACGTTTAAATATCATTTTGGTGATTAAATATGAGTTTTTTTTTTTTACAGTGCATAGTTAGAAGAGGAGAGCTCATTTTCAGAAGTATTAAGTATGAATTACCTTTAATTTACATAGAACTAACAGTGTGCCTGCCTGACAACATTTTTGCCATAATATTGGCAAAAACGATATAATAGTGCCATAATAGTTTTTGCCGTCATATAGTGCCCAAAAATACAATAATTTCTCCTTTTCCGCAATCACACACCAAATGAATATCTCCAAGGCAGTTCAACTACTTGTTCTCTAGATGAGTTAGATTGTATGGGCATCATGAATTTATTTGAGCAGAGATCTGCGATCCGTCTGACATTTGAACAGCTTGTGTGTGTATGATCTCCAGGTCTGTGGCCAACGACCGGTTCAGTCTGTGGAAGTTGGGCATCACTCGAGTCCTGAACGCCGCCCATGGGAAGATGCACTGCCAGGGCAGCCACCAGTTCTACGGGTCAAAGGTCGAGTATTACGGAGTCGCAGCAGACGATTCGCCATCGTTCAACCTGTCGGTGTATTTTCACCCCTGCGCTGATTATATCAAGGAGGTTCTCGATTCTCCAGGAGGTAAAACCTGCTGAGCCTCAGCTTGTGTTTACTTAAAGGCACACTAAATAGCTTTTTTTTACCTTAAAGGGGTGGTATAATGCGCATTTCACAAGATGTAAAATGTGTGTGTGAAGTTTTAGCTCAAAATACCCCACAGATATTTTTATATAGCATGTTAAAGTTGTCACTTTTTGAGGGTGAGCAAAAACACAGTTTTGTGTCTGTTCCTTTAAATGCAAATGAGCTGCTGCTCCTGGCACAGGGGGCGGAGCTTCAAGAGCTGCACTCACACAGACATGCACTGAAAATTTCAAAAATGTTTAGCCTTTTATGTTCAAACTGGAGTCAGACAAAGATGGAGAGACTCAAGAAGAAGAGACAACATGTAGAAGCAACAGGACATTTCTGAATGGTTAGTTGATGAATTTATGTAGCTGATAAGTAGTTATTATCTTCTAGTCATTGATTAGCATATTCTGTCATGATAATCTATAAATCGTGTTCAGGGGGCGGGGTTTATGTAAATTTTAGGGTTGGTGATGTCACTAACCTGGGAGGAAGCTCGTGTAGTCTCTACCAGCCATTTTATTTAATTTTTTTTTACAGATTCACAAACTTTAAAGGATTTTAAGGACCCGTGGGAACCCCGGATCAATGCAATCATATCTTTATGCTGTGCTGATTTTTATAAAGTACACAGTTCTCTGGTCTTCTTCTTCTGCAGAGCGTGTTTTGGTTCACTGTGCGGTGGGAGTGAGTCGCTCGGCCTCTCTGGTTCTGGCTTATCTCATGATACACCAGAGGCTTTCCCTACTGGACGCCATTAACACAGTCAAACAGCGCCGCTGGATCTTCCCGAACCGAGGCTTTCTCAAGCAGCTGCGGGCCCTTGATGCGAGTCTGCGCTGTATGAAGTGACGCCGGTGTGGTGAAGAGATGAGTCCGAGCTCAGGACCCAAGCAATCCGATTGGTTCAAAGCACGGTTTATGGGTAATCGCTTTAGTGCCTGGTTACAAATCATACAAAATCACTTTATTATAGAAGACGTTTGTACTACGTTATAACGAGTCATTAATGTATTTTAACTTATATGTTTCATATACTAGTTTTTAACCGAAGCTATAGATTGTGAAATTAAACGTGTGTTTTTTAAAATGATAAATAAACAACAGATCTGAGCTTCAAACAACTACATTCTCGACTGAGAAACTCTTAAAACTTGCTGTTTTGTGACATCTGGAGTTTATTTTCTACTTAAAATGACATTCACACTCAAAAATGATCTGACGGATGTTAGCATTATTGTGTAGCAAGTATTCACATCTCTGCGTTCGGGTGGGTACCACATTATTTCTATTGTGTAGATATGTTGTCTACACTAGATATGTTATTTACTTGGATGTCTAATGTAAGTAAAGCATACACTGTAAAAGCGTGGCTTTATTCAGAGTTAAATGTGCTTGAAACAGCGTATTGCTAAGCAGAAATTACTCAGCAAACCTCTTTTGTTAATTTTACTCAACTTCATTAAGTAGATTTGAACCTAAAAAATCTGCATGTAAAAACTTGCAAAAGAAAAGTAAATTTGACATTGTTTTTTGTTTTTTCAGTGAGTTTTTAGAAGTAAAATCTAATGAATTACTTTAGAATTTACAGTGAAATTAGATCTTCAATTATTTAGTTGTAATTTAGATGATTAAGTGATTTATTTTCAATTTAACAATACATGTACTTTTAGTGTACAATATTTTTGTAAGCATAATTTCCTGTGAAAAACAATAAAATGTCCCTAAAAGTTTTAAATTATTTAATTAATTTGATTTAAAGTATAATTATTTTTTGTTTAGTTTTGCATTTTGGGGTGTTTTTGTTATATTTGCCCACAGCTGTCAGATTTATTTATTTAATTCCATTTTTTTATTTTTTACCTGGCAAATCAGAATTGCATAATTGATAATAATTCAATACAAATTCTGTCATCATTTAATCACTCTCATGGCGATCCAAACCCGTGTGTTGGTATTTTATCGGTGGGAAACAACAGAAGTATATTCATGAATATACTCATATTCATATATTCATAAATATTCATGCTGCTCATTTGCATACAACAACAGTTCATAATGTCTGTTAATTTCCAAAAAGATCTTGTATGATTTCCAAAATGCACCAGTTTTTAAATCTGAATGCAAATGTGAAAAAGATTTCTGATCTTCAGTAAAAGATTATCACTGAACAATGACTTAAATTATAAACACATTATGGCTCTTTAAATGCAGATTTGAATGCATTTCTGGAGCTCGGCAGATGTGGTGGCTAAGAAAACATAACAAATAAGCATCAGATAATCAGGTAATCCTGAACACCTTCGCCTTGTTAGTCAATTAGCGGAGTGTGTGTACATGTGTGTGTACACCATGTCTGTGTGAGTAAGACTATCTGCACACTAAGGCACTAAATTGGGTACCAGCTGTTGTGGCGGATCAGTCAGAGAGCTTCGAGTCCGCAGCGCCAGGTCTTTATAAACACACTGTCTTCGTCTTTCTGGCGGGTGATTCAGGGAAGAAATGATGGCCTGTAAATATAGCAGGAAAGAGTATCTGTCAGTCAAGGACCTGGAGAAAGTTTTGAACTCGTGTAAGTTAAACTTGCACCAAATCGACGAGGTCTGGCCAAACCTGTACATCGGGAATGTGTGAGTACAAACTTGACACCTCAATCTCTCGAGCCTCTAGAAATCATATTAATACTGTTTTATATGTGACTGTTTTATCAAGCTGACTTCACGAGACATTGAGCTACACATTGAGATTTATATTTTTATACAATAGTGGTCAAAACTGATGTTTGTTTTTAATAACCCTACACAGTTCGATTAAACTATCAAAAGTTTTAAAACTTTTTGTTTTAAATATGAGGGAAGAACAAAACACAAAAATTAGTTAAGGTATTTATCTGACAAAATTATTTGGCAAAAAAGGTTTTATTTTAGTGTAAAAAAAATAAAAAATAAAAATAAAATAATGCATAGAGCACACATTGGCTACAACATTATTAGTTGTTAATATTTTGTTCTTTTTTTTGTTATGTGTTCATAATGTATGTAAATGTATGACAGCCTGGCTAAAAATTGTTGCACAATTTGCATTTGATCACAAATAAAACAAATCGACTCCAAGCACAATATGCTTACAAAATCTTTAACGCAATTTTAATTATATTTGAATAAAGAGTGAAGATGTCAATTTTCCATCACTTTTGGCCACTACTGTATATCATTCTCCATGATATATACGGTATCAGTCTTGAACTGAACTGTTTGGGTCAACTTCTAACTACGTTCCCAAAACATTTTACTTCCATAAACTGATGCATTTCTGAGTGAAACATGATATTCAAATAAGGCGGAACTTAAATTTGTCCATTGGAAGTTCATTGGATGGTGAAAAATGGCTGTTTTATACTAGAATGGAGGTGAAATATGGTTGAACTCTTACATTCTTAAAAAATAAAGATTTTTTATTAAAGCTGCAGTCCGTAACGTTTTTGGGTTAAAAATTATCCAAAATAAGTTTCTCAGCCAGTGTTCAACACTCTCTGCTTGCCGTAGCTCGACTCAAACCGGTACGCTTGTAATAATGTTTTTAATTCCAGTGGAACTGGCGGATTTCCGTGGGAAATTCGAGCGTGTCTTTGCGTCGTTACGTCACATCTGTCCACATAGAGACACATCTGTCCACATAGAGACACATCTGTCCACATAAAGTCACATCTGTCCACATAGAGAAGAGTCTCGGCTAGTCGGCGATGAGTGTGAGGATGCTGGAGATTTATAGCCTTTTCTCACAGCACTGGATATCATTACACTGAGCAATTTGATGGCGGATCCAGAAAGGTTCAAACGACGATCAGCTGGAGATTCACCCGCTGTAAAACACGAAAGACTTCGGACTTCGGAGCGGCTACAGAACAAAAGAGACTGACACCGGCTCATGCGGAAACAAGGATAATATCGGAAGGGCATTTAATGTCACGCAATGCTGATGATGTTAACATTAACAATCTGAGAACTAAGTATAATTTGCACGGTTTGCCGTGATATGATGAGCGATCGTTAGATTTAATCAGCGTGATTTACTGCAATGCTTTTTTCTCTTAGTTGCTCAGAACGAAAGTGGATGTTACTTGTTCAGATTTACACATTTTCCGGTGAAAATTCTTATGTTGGTCAAACTTCCCAAAAGTATAATGTGTGATTGCGAAAGCCAGGATCCACACCGGCGGCGACTGACAGCCGCACGTTCTCCTCAAAACACTGGATTCATCCGCGCTGTGCCGTGCCGAGGCACAACCCACGTAAAGCTGATCATTCCGCGAATAACTGCAGTTGCAGATTTCGAACAGAGATGGCGACAAAGAGGAGAAACTACGGACTGCAGCTTTAATATCAATGGTTACATCAGAGCCCGTCTACGGAGAGCCTGCCCACTCCCTATTAAGTCCTATTGTACCGAATGTTGGTTGTAGTTCCACCAGAGCTCCACTGGGGGCGATTGCCCATGAGTGCAAAATGAATGGGAGTCTATGGGGCTAGCCAGCTAAATGTGTCTCTTTCACACGATTGCCGTTGAGAAATCTCAGATTTGATTGTAGGTTTTGCAAGTTCAACATGGGTTATAGGTCGAAAGTTGAATGAACGAGTACTTATGTCCTTTCGATTTCTTACAGGTTGAGTTGTTGTTGCCCATAACATGCTAGCATTCTGCTAATGAACGCTGATCAGTCAGTGAAGGACTGATTACGACCAGAGATACCGCTTGATGGCATCGTGTGTGTGTGTGTATTTTCGGTGTGGTCTTTTAAAACAACAAAACAAAAACTCTTCTAGCACGTGTATTTACCTGTGTCAGCTGTGTTGTGTGTTTACCTGTGTCAGCTGTGTTGTGTGTTTACCTGTGTCAGCTGTGTTGTCAATGCCTCGAGAGAAAAGAAAGTGCAGAGCGCGAAAGCACCAGAGTGACTGAAGGATTGCCGTAAAGCAGTATCTCTGGTCGTACGATGAGTATGACGTCATTGACATTTTAAAAGACTTTTTAAAGCAAATAAGTGACTCTAAAAAATCTAACACCCAGCAATGTGTAATCTCCTTTCGAATACAACATTCAAATTACTAGACAAAAAATTATATCCTGAGAAAAGTGGATTTTGAGGGGTATAGCGCCATAGACCTCCATTCATTCTGCACTCGTCCTGTGAGCGCCCTCATGTGGAGCCAGAGTGGAACTGCACTCGTCCTGTGAGCGCCCTCATGTGGAGCCAGAGTGGAACTGCAACCAGTTCAGAAGCCGGAAGTTTACTGAGAGTGGAAGTTCTCGCCTTATTAGACATTCTCTGGTTACATGAAGAACCTTTAACATCAATGGAACCTTTTCATTCCACAAAAGGTTCTATTTAGAGTAAAAAGGTTCTTTAGATTTTGCAAATGTTCTTCACACTACAGTACGTAAAAAATAATGGTTCTTTTAAGAACTGGTTCTTTGTGGAACCAAAAAATAAAATAAAGTAAACCAGGTCGATCTTGATTTTGATATGTGACCATACAGGCTGCAGTTTTAAGCTTACGTACCTTCCGATGATGTATGTATTATTTTGTCCCACCAGAGGAATAGCGCAGAACCGAAGCGCCCTGCAGAACCTCGGCATCACTCATATCCTGAACGCCGCTCACTCCAAGAGAGGAAGCATCGGGGACCAGAAGTATTACGGCACTAGTTTCGTGTACTGTGGCATCCCCGCTGACGACTCCACGCACTTTGATTTGGACGTTTACTTCAAACCGGCAGCAGATTTCATTCACAAAGCTCTCAACTCTCCTGATGGTAAGAAATCAGTGAAGAATTCACGGTAACACTTTATTTTACAGTGTCCTTGTTACATATGTTACATGTACTTACCATAGTAATAACAGTAAATGATGCATAATTACATGCAACTAACCCTCAACCAAACCCTGATCCTACCCTAACCCTATAGTAAGTACATGTAGCTGCTTAATATTACTACTTACATGTATAATTACACTGTAACAATAACAACTTAAAATAAAGGGTTACACTTTATTTAAAGGTGTCATTGTTACAGTGTAGTTATATATTAAAGTACTGAGTAATATTAAGCAACTACATGTACTTACTATTGGGTTAGGGTAGGATTTGGTTGCATGTAATTATGCATCATTTACTGTTATTACTATGGTAAGTACATGTAACATGTAACAAGGACACTGTAAAATAAAGTGTTACCAAATAAAGTGTAACCGAATTCACTCTTAGGAGTGAAACAGCTGGTGCTCGACAGTGTGTTTAAAATCAACATCAAACATAATACTTTATAAACCTGTTCCTGGACTTACTGTGTGTTATTAATCAGTGCATGTTATTCTGTCTTTATAATCTTTCATATATCTTTCCGCCTCTGTAAAACCTTTTGTTTTCAGGTGACGTCATGTAGGTTATACGTGTTAACCAATAGTCAAATAGCAATTTAGTAAAGCATTGCAGCTGCTTTGATGCAGTCTGTCTAAAATTGTGCTAAATACGGCAGCAATATCAAATAATGATTTTGTACAAAAATGAATGGAAATGTGCACATGCTCTGTAGGGTGAACATCACTGTCACGGTCGGATCAAAATACTGATGCGAAACACATCAGCAGGTGAAAATTGGTAGAAAATTTACTTCATTTTTACGTTGCAAAGCATAAAAAACAGCTTTTTCTACTGTTTCCTAGTAAAAATTATGAAGTTGTACTTTAAATGTGCACATACGCTAACATTCAAACTTCAAAAAGATATTCAGTTATTCAGCAAAGATGCATTAAATTGATCAAAAGTGACTACAAGATACTACAAAAGATTCTGTTTCAAATAAATGCTGTTCTTTTGAACTTTCTATTCATCAAAGAATCTTGAAAATAAAAATGTATCACAGTTTTCACACAAAAAACGAAGCTGTTTTAAACATTGATGAGAAATGAGCATCAAATCATCATATTAGACTGATTTCTGAAGGATCATGTGACACTGAAGACTGGAGTAATGATGCTGAAAATACAGCTTTGATCACAGGAATAAATTACACTTTACTATATACTCACATGGAAAACAGATATTTCAACTTGTAATAATATTTCACAATATTACTGTTTTTACTGTATTTTTGATCAAATAAATGCAGCCTTGATGATTCTTTCAAAAGCATTAAACCTCTTATCTACGGCTCGAGGGTTTAACCTGACTGAAGGTCGTGGCGTTGGAGAATATTAATAGCAGTGAGCTCACGACTGTCAAATGAATCATTGCAATGAATTGTGGGTGTTATTTTTACCAGCAAAGAACGAGAGGCTGCTGTCATGTCTTCTATTAAAGGGTAAGTTCACCCAAAAATGAAAACTCTGTCAGTAATTACTCTCCCTCATGTCGTTCCAACCGCGTAAGACCTTCGTTCATCTTCAGAACACAAATTAAGATATTTCTGATTAAATCTGAGAGCTGTCTCACTCCTCCATAGGCTTCTCTGTTATTGAAACTTGCCGGCCCAGAAAAGTTAGTAAAGACAATGTTTAAAATAGTCCAAGTGACTACAGTGGCTCAACCTTAAGTTTATCGAGCGACGAGAATACTTTTCGTGCGCAAAACAAAACAAAAATAACGACTTTATTCAACTCTTCATGTTCTTCTGTGTTTCTCTGAGTGAGTTCACGTAGTGTAACAGCGCAGAGCTTCTGTACGTCAGAACGGAGGCTCGCTATTGGCCAGCATCACACACATGACCAGCGTCGGCCAATAGCGAGTGTTGTGGCAAACATCATCATCACTGCGTAAGAGACACTCTGAATCCAATTGTCTTTTAAAAGTATTTATTCTTGCAAGAATAGGCCCAGTTGCCCTCACAGAAGTGGAGCAAGTGAGACAGAGACAGGAAGAGATGGGCAGCCTTTATACCCTGTTTCAAGGTTCCTTCCCAGCGGCTGTCTCTTTGACCCATATAGATAAGGGACCCATTGCTGTTCAAGTTTCTATACCTAAAGACACAAACCGTCAGATACTAGGGTCAAAGATCCTGTTCCTGAGGCGTCACACCCAGCCCCTCCCCAGGCACGTACATACATATATCTTGTTTCACACATTGACAATATAGACACGTGACACATTACTTTGCAATATATGTTGAAGATCAATGGAAATCAAATTTTTCCATTACACAAGCCTCCGTTCTGACGTACAACCCAGAAGTGCTGCGCTGTTACACTACGTGAACTCACTCAGAGAAACACAGAAGAAAATGAATAGTTGAATAAAGTCATTATTTTTGTTGTTTTTTGCACACAAAAAGTATTCTCGTCGCTTGATAAACTTAAGGTTGAGCCGCTGTAGTCACTTGGACTATTTTAAACATTGTCTTTACTAACTTTTCTGGGCCGGCAAGTTTCAATAACAGAGAAGCCTATATGGAGGAGTGAGACAGCTCTCAGATTTAATCAGAAATATCTTACAATAATTTGTGTTCTGAAGACGAACGAAAGTCTTGAGGGAGAGTAATTACTAAGAGAATTTTCATTTTTGGGTGAACAACTAACCTTTTAAAGTCTGTATGTGATCAGATCTTATCTCTTCCTTGCAGGAAAAGTTCTGGTGCACTGCATCATGGGAATGAGCCGCTCCTCGACGCTAGTGCTGGCGTACCTGATGCTTTATCACGACATGCCCCTGCACACGGCCTTACGCCGCATCGTCCAGAAACGAGCCATTTATCCCAACAGAAACTTCCTAGCTCTGCTCCTGGATCTGGACCTGCAGAGGAAGAGGAAACACCGGAGATGTGTCCTGCTGTGAGCAAACCACGACAGGACCGGTCACATGACGGACGATCATAACACCACCACCGCGTCCAAACCCGGCCAGAGACGTGACAAGTGGTTCGTCTCTCTGCACTGAACAATGCTATCGACCTAATTAATATGCAATAACGACGAGCTGGAATTTGGACCAATGAGATTTGACTGTGGGTGAAGCTACATAATGCAAGAATCTAGTTCAAATGGACTATCGCAGCAGTCAAAAATTATATACATATATATCTATATCTATATTGGCAACACTTTATTTTACAGTGTCCTTGTTACATATGTTACATGTACTTACCATAGTAAATTATGCATAATTACATGCAACTAACCCTCAACCAAACCCTAATCCTACCCTAACCCTATAGTAAGTACATGTAGTTAATTAATATTACTCAGTACTTACACTGTAACAATGACACCTTAAAGTAAAGTGTAACCTCTATATTTATCTTATAAAGGCTTGAACATGCACTTCATCTGCAAACATGCACTTTTAGAGAGTATAAGTGCAATACAGAGAGACAGTCGGTGAAAAGTGAAATGTTCGCGGGATTCATTTGAAGGGCCGTTTAGTAAATATACACACACTTAATATACATACTCACGCTCACACAAACTCAACACACTACCTCTATGTACAGCGAACTCTGGACCATCACACACACACACACACACACACACACACACACACACACACACACACACACACACACAACACACAGGACCAAAACACCACAGGATCATGCAAAAGTTTAGGGGTCAGCAATTACAAAGTCAGCAGTTTTAATGTTTTAAAGTCTCTTCTGCTCACGAAGGCTGTATTTATTTGATCAAAAATACAGTAAAAACAGTAAATATTATTTCAGTTTAAAATAACTGTTTACTTTTTTAATATTTTTTAAAAATGTAATGTATTCCTGTGATCAAAGCTGAATGTTCAGCATCATTACTCCAGTCTTCAGTGTCACATGATCCTTCAGAAATCACTCTAATATGAGGATTTGATGCTCAGGAAACATTTATGATTATTATCAGTGTTGAAAGCGGTGGTGCTGCTTTTTGTGTGGAAACTGTGAAACTTTTTTTCAGGATTCTTTGATGAAGAGAAAGTTCAAAAGAACAGCATTTATTTGAAATAGAATCTTTTGTAACATTATAAGTGTCTTTACTGTCACTTCCGAACGATTGCAATTGAATAAAAGTATTATTTTTTCAAAATCGAACAAATCTCACCGACCTCAATCTTTTCAACAATAGTGTGCATTGTACATTAATATATATGTTGCAAATGTCAAAATAACATGCACTCATTAATTGTTCACAATACACCAGGAACATGTATAGAGGGTTTTCACCTACGTCACGATTTGGTCAGTTACCCGGATGCGCGGCCATATTGGAGGTACTCGGATGTAAACAACAGCATGGATTGCACTGTTTATGTACTACTGAACACATTGTTACACTAATTTCTGATGTCTAAACCACGGGAACAACACATGGAAGCTGCGAAATCATATAGAGAAGGACTTAAAGCAGGAAAGAGCTCAACATTTTGACAAACTTAAGGTAATATGTGGTAAAGATCTGAACGAGCTAGCTTCTCCAACTAGTCCTTACTTCTATTTCGACATTGGCTACGTTCAGATTGTCAGTCCAAATAAAAAGCACATGAAATCCGTTTCAAGCTACATCCATATGTGGTTTAATATCCTATTCAAATCACATACCAGGAAATCCACCAGTCTGAACGCTCTTTCGAGTGGTTTATGTGACTTTCTCACGCCACGTAAAATGTAAACATCAGACGTTGTTATAGGGAACATGCTGAAAGTCGCTGCCGAAACAAGGCTGTGTTGATGCAAAGTGCCGGACAAGCAGAAAATTATTATTTTTGAAAAGTATTTTGAAACCGGCGCGGAAAAAGAGTTGTGCACACAGTACCAGCCTCCTACAGTTCTGCAGCTCGAGACGCAGTAGTCCAGCGCAGCGGCTACACATCTCCATATTGTAAAATTTAAATAAGAAAACATTTATATTGCAAATGCAAACCCCTCCATCAACGCAACATCATTGCCGTGTTGTCAAAGAGCTGCGTGGACACACAAATCGGACCTGAACAGTTGCAATACAGTGTGGACATCATTTTAGATCATATTCCAATCGGATACAAAGATAATCGGATTGACAGTGTGTATGTACCCATAGTTAACTATTTTACGTCAACATTTTAGCCATAGTTAACGCTTCATTTACACATGTGGCTGATGCTGTGCCTCTCTCAACCACAAACGCCATCTTTCATCAGTTTTTTGCACTCTTCTCTTTAACTTTCGGCAGTCTATAGAACTAGAAATGTTTTTTCTCGGTGCGACCGATGAGTACAGACCAAAACTTGACCATTTTTCAGAAGCAATAATCAGCTAAATTTGCGAGTCCGTTCAGTTCAATGGCACTGTTTACGTTCAGTGCCTCCAAAATGGCCGACTTCCGGATTGATGACGCGTCGTGAAAACCCTCTATTAAAGTAAATAAAGCCAATGTTGATTTCATGTTGACTTTCAGAACTCTTGATCATTTACATTTTATCTCTGTAGTTCTGTACACTTTGATTCTTTGAATATATATATATATGTTAATCCAGGAAATATCAGTTTACATTTCCAAACATTCTTTTTGCCATTAATTGTAATAATCCAGTGAGATTTGTGTCTGACAGCAGCCGGTATGATCTGATCTAACCATCATCGAGTCCGTCTGTGATCACATGAAGAAACTGAGACAGACTAAATCCAGAAGAACTGCGGGAACGTCTCCGAGACGCTTGAAGAAACCTTCCTGCAAAGCTACCTGAGAAACTATGCGCAAGTGTACCTGGACAAAAGCCGTTTTAAACACCAAAGGGCCGTTACACCAAATATTGATTTGAATTAGTTAATAGAAGTTAAATCATAAATAAATTCAATTTGTGATTTTATTTTTGAAAGCATTCTCACTTTACAGCATTTTAACACAAGTGCCAGTGCTCTTCACAGCACAGTAGCTTTGCAGGAAGGTTTCTTCAAGCGTCTCGGAGACGTTCCCGCAGTTCTTCTGGATTTAGTCTGTCTCAGTTTCTTCATGTAATCACAGACGGACTCGATGATGGTGAGATCAGATCATACCGGCTGCTGTCAGACACAAATCTCACTGGATTATTACAATTAATGGCAAAAAGAATGTTTGGAAATGTAAACTGATATTTCCTACTGACACACTACAGCAAAAGATAGAAATCACTGACTTAAAACCATTTTTTTGGGGGGGGATTAACATGCCTAAGACTTTTGCACAGTACTGTATATGAATGAAAGAAACAGTTTTATTATAAATAAAAAGCAGCTGTGCAGCAAAGCAAACGCCCTCACTTGTGTTGACTTTGATACTCTAGATGACGAGAACAGAGAGCGAGTGTATTTTTAACTCGCCGCTGTGGGAATGAGAGGTTGTCTAATTTAAGACGCTGTTACTCGGACACAGACGAGGGCGACTGCAGTGTGTCGAAAATAAGCAGAACCGTATCGTCCCTCTGTCTGTCCTGGTTAAAATCAGTGTGATATTACCGAGAGATGATCTTTTATGTGTTCATCCGTTCCCATCAGGAACCCTGAAGAAAGAGTGTTTTGAGCAGCCTGAATCAGATTATAGCCTATATATAAATAGATAAAGTCATCAGCTTGAACAACACGTCATACACACATACGTGTGCATGCACACACGCTGACGAGCGGTTCCTCAACACACTGTGAGTCTGTTTGTGCTTGAAAATGTGTTTTAGATTCATTCAAATAGATGCATAATCTTGAGTATATACGGCTAGTGGTGCACATGCATTGGTTATTATGAGGAATATGGATAAATATCTGATTTGCAATGTGTTAAACTGTTATTTTATCACAAGAAAACTTGATTGATGCTTATAATGGCACTTTAACTTGATTAATTATAACTTGATTAATTACACATGAACAGGATGAACAAAAAGATATAAAGTTAGTCATCTTTTCACCTTAAATCAAAATGACATAAGATATTAAGTCATGTTTTCTGAAAAATGTCTCAAATTAATTAAGTTTATACTTGAGTTTAAAGAAGAAAATAATATCTGCTAATGGGGTCAGAAAAATAAACTTAATTCAAAGTGAAAACGAGTTTTGGCAGATGTTTGGTTTTGTCTTAAAGTCACTTTATGTAGATTTTTTTCTTTGTTTCTTATGTAAAAGTATATCGATTTAAGAATGTTGAGATATTTTAATAAAATACAAGACGAGATGAACATTTGGTAACACTTAATAAGGTCTCATTAGTTAACGTTAAACAATGAGCAATATATTTTTAAAGCATTTGTTAATCTTTGTTAATAAACATGTTCATGTTGGTTCGCAGTGCATTAATTAACAGATACAACATTTGATTGTAATAATGTATTAGTAAATTAGTTAACTAAGATTAATAAATGCCATCATTGTTAGTTAATATTAACTAAAGTAGTTAACTAATGTTAACAAATGGAACCTTATTGCAAAGTGTTAAAGAAATGTTTTTGCAGTATTGAAATGTTTAATATTAAAGTGATTTGCAACACTTTATTTTATTTTTATTTTAAGGTGAGACAAACCTGGTTTTCTAAACCAATCTAATCCATTGCTAATACTTTGTGGAATGTTTTGCACAAACAATTTTGTTAAAAATTATGGTTTAAAGTATCAAACAGACCTAAAAAGTCACTAACTAGCAGCTTTAATATCAGTTATTAATTATCAGCAGTCTCACACTGTCTCTAAAGTAGAATTTTCCATCGTACAGTGGTAAAACTGTTTGATTAAAATAATAATTTGATTCAATCCTTCAGCTTAAAATAAGTATTCAAATAAAAATGAAAATGTACCTTCACGTTGTTCATGAGACTTCCTTGTTTTAGGAGTTTCGCAGAATGCCTGAGCTGGTGTTTCCCGTATAATCAAGGTGTTCAGTGAGATATCAACCTCTCTGAAAAGGTCAAAAACAGCATCATAAAGCATCATTACAGTTTATTCTCTTGTATTTGTGCTTGCATACAGTCAAACGTACCATGTTGTGATCGAGATACAAGAGAATCAAAGGTGCTTGGTGTCAATGATGGCTCGTAACAGTGACTTGTAAATGACATTGGAGAGCTTTTGTTTTCAACGAATAACTACTTCAATTGAATCTGTTCCTCATATAGAATTTTACTTTTATATTGAATTTTACTTTTTGAAATGTAAGTCCTGGAAAATCCTTGAAAACGGCCATATTTTTGAAGAGGAGCTTGAAAAGTGTTGCAAAATTGACGCTGCAGTCCATCTGGAAAAAAATCAGTTTCAATATCCTTTCAATGTTTACAGGGATTTCCCATTCCTGACAGCGCTGGTCAATGGATGGATCTCTATGAAGTGAAACATCACCATATATGTGACCCTGGATCACAAAACCAGTCTCGAGTCGCACGGGTATATTTGTGGCAATAACAATACATTGTATGGGTCAAAATTGTCGATTTTTCTTTTATGCCAAAAATCATTAGGATATTAAGTAAAGATCATGTTCCATGAAGATATTTAGTAAATTTCCTACCGTAAATATATAAAACATTTATTTTTGTGAGTGAATGCAGCACAATCGCCAATATAAATGTAGAACTTTAGAGGAGATTTTATCAATGTTTTGATTTTTTTGCATCCTCAGATTCCAGATTTTCAATAGTTGTATCTCGGCCAAATATTGTCCTATCATAACACACCATACATCAATGGAAAGCGTATTTATTCAGCTTCCGTGTGATGTATAAATCTCAATTTAAACAAATTTAGCCATGTGACTGGTTTTGTGGTCCAGGGTCACATTTATGTAATTTGAGTAAAAAAAAAAAAAAACTTCTCTATTGTTTGAGAAGTGCTGATTGAAGTCCTTGAAATCCCCAAAAAGTAGTCCTTGAAAGTCCTGGAATTTCATTTGACAGAATCTGCCCGAAGCCTGTCAGCAGGACGGGTGTGAAGCGGGTCGAGATGCCACGCACCGGCGGAGACGGCAGGTACGAGACGCCGAGCACCTCTGACCTCCAGAGACTTCTGTGGGTCAAACCTGGAACCAGCGGCCATCTTGATGAGGTCAGACCTGGAATATACATCGGAGACATGTAAGAGAATCAGGAGTTGATTTTTGGGGAAACTAGGTTGATGGGTTGTTTCAGTATGAGGCAAATCTTTCACATTAAAAAGAAAGACACTGTTTAGTATACATTCAGTCAAGGAATTTAAAAAAGAAGAAGAAGAGATTCAATTTGAGATGATCCTTGTACTTCCTGAAACTCTTGTTCACCTTTTCTACTATTTAGATTTTTACCTCTAAGGTAATAATATTCATCCCTGAGTTTAAAAACATATTGTGTTTTTTTTTAATAATATTTTGAATGCCCAGTAATGTAATTTTAGTGGGTAAATATCATATTCACACATGAAAATGGAAGAAAAGTAAGCCTTCTTTTATTTCTTCATGATTTTGAAGAATGTCAAAATACAAACAAAAAAAAGTCTAAATATTTACTATTTTAATGGTCTCCTGTTTTACATCTTTGTTAATCTTGCTCACTCTTTTAATTGTTCTTTTAAAGGGGACCTATTATGCCCCTTTACAAAGTCTTGATTTTGTATGTTTTCCTGCTTGAATGTTGATTATTCTCCTCATATTCTCCATTGTTGCGGCTCCTCTCTTCCCAGTCTGTCAGTAACGCTCTGTTTACTTCCTGTCTCTATGAAGCCCCTCCTTCTGAAAAGCACACTGTGCTCTGATTGGTCGGCCGGAGCAATGTGTTGTGATTGGTCGAGCGCTTCGAGTGTGTTTGGGAAATGTCCCGCCCCTTACCATAACCGCCAGTTTAACACACTACTAACTAACTCTACCAGGCCCCGCCCCTTTATTCCGCGTATTAATTATTTAAATGAGGAATATTGTGACATGTTCGTTCCCGGAAGAAACTCTTTCTGGGAGTTCAGAAACACTGACACTGATATAGAGAAGAACTCCCGAAACCTTTTTCATGCTCAAACATGTAAAGTTATTATAAAAAAGCATAATAGGACTCCTTAAATGTAAGTGTGCATTACAAAGTTAGCATGTTCCCTATATCTTGCGTTGTAAATGTGCAATAAAAACAGGTATATAATAAGTGTCTGTGTGTATGTGTATCTCATTCAGGTACGCAGCGAAGGACAAACACATGCTACAGTCCCTGAACATCACATACGTGCTGAACGCAGCTCACGGGAAGTTTAACGTTAACACAGGAGCCAGTTACTACAGAGACACTAAAATCACATATCACGGCGTGGAGGCGTTCGATATGCCCTCATTTGACCTTAGCCCCTTCTTCTACTCCGCTGCCAAGTTCATCAAGAGTGCCATGAGCACCCCTGGAGGTGAGGAGAGGAAACACACCGAAGGACATCCCAAAAAAAACAAATGCAGAATTCACTGTAAAATTTAATTATATTTGACATTAAGTTTTTAGGACCATCAAGATTTTTTTTGCATCATGATATTAATTTCATGGGTCATTTTAAGTTGAACTATCAAGCAATTCTCATTATGCACAATGGCAATTTGCAATTATTATATTTGACATTTCGGACCATTAAGATTTTTTTGCATAATGATATTATTTTATTTTTACCTATTGAGCAACTCTTATGCACAATGATGATTTTTTTTTAGGTAATTATGTCTGAGAATTTGAGGGAGGAACATGTGCTTAACAGACATGATGTCAAAATGTCAAAATGCAAAAAAAAAAAAAAAAATCTACTTATTTTTTTTTCTTTATGCAAAATATTATTTAAAAAATAATGAAAAAAATTAATAGAATTTTAATCTTTTTTCTTTTGATGTGTGGGTGAAATATGATCAGGACGTGTTTTTGTAAAAATTCGGAATTCGTAAAAAATTTTAGTTTGTGAACATTTATATTATTATTTTTTCCTAGGTAAGGTGCTTGTGCACTGCGCCATGGGTCTGAGCCGCTCATCGTCGCTGGTACTGGCGTATCTGATGATCCACGAGGACATGACGCTGGTGGAAGCCATTAAAGCCGTCGCACAACACAGGAATATCTGCCCAAACTCCGGCTTCATGGAACAACTGCGAGAACTGGACAAAAAACTGCACTTCCAGAGCACAGCCTTCTAACACCGGACCAACACATTCACGTCATGTTTACTGATCAGAAATACAGAGCTATTGACATGCAGAAAGATACCCATCAGTTATGACAGAAATGCATGCTTCAGAAATGGCCTTACACACATTTGATGGAATCACATGATTGATACAAGATTTAATTTCTCAATTAAAATGTCTTTTTTTTAAGTTGTTACATGTATTTTTTTGTTGTGATCGAAATATATTCCAATCCTGCTTAATCTTCAGAGTCACTATAAAGTAATAGATTCACAGCTTTCCAAACAACAAATGGGAAGAAAGGGGTTGAAAACCGAAAGGGATTCATTCATGACGTCAGTCAGTCCAAAAGGAATATACTTCATAATGAAAGGTTATGCAGATAATAAGACCAGGAATGTGAGTTCATAAAAATATTGAATATATTGAAATATATATGCATATATTTAACATATAAAAAAAGTCATCCTGAAATCAAACTTCTTGGCAATTTTGATTTCATGATGGCTTTAATATATTTGACCAAATATACGTTATTAAAAGAACAAATTTAATCTACATAAATGAACTTCAATTCAAAGATCATCTCAAAGATTCTCAGCTGTCTGTCTGTTTGTGTCTCTCATCTATATTTACCACTTTGACACGCAAAGAAGCCAAAATAGAGACACGTATCACTTACTGCATCACACAATCACACACACAAACGCGGCTCTGAGTTCAGAGAAACACAACGCGAGTTCAGTAACTACAGAAAGGCAAAAACACTTTAATACAATGCATTGACGTGTATGTTTTTATCGTACATCAAGCTATTTTATTTCAAAGTATGCAGGATATACAGGATGCTGGATACGAGACTCCGCCCATCTGTGACCTTTTGACCCTTCTGCTAAAGAACCGACGACCCTCCGGCGCTTTTAACGAAGTCTGGCCTAACATCTACATCAGTGATGCGTACGTATTACACCACAAGACTCGAGACACTTTTAATCTTCTGAGGTGCGCTAAATGATCTTTCATCTTTCATCATGGCAGTCGGTTCACTTCTTTCCTAATCTAGTTGACTAATAAACCTGGCACTGTATGTTATGAATATTGTTAGCTCTTTGACAAATTGCTTTTGCTCCTTTTCTGTAAGTTGCTTCGGTTAAAAGCGTCTGCTAAATGCATAAGTGTAAATAATGTTTTCCACTTATAAATAGTTTGACAAGAAAAGAAAAGACCAGTATTTTTGACATGCATCAAAACCTTTTAAATGACACAGGAATATCAGTGGGAATAAACAAATTTAAAATATATTCTAAGAACGTTTTGTTCAAAGAACGTTTTACATTAAGTTATTTTTGAACGTTTTCAGAACATTTTCAAAATGTTTTAACATTCCATTTTTACTTTTAACAGAACATTCCATTTTACTTTTGCGAATGTTACTTTTGAACTTTCTCGGAATGTTCAGAAAAAAAGTAGCAACATTTAAAAACCGTTACACAAATGTGACCCTGGACCACAAAACCAGTCACGAGTCGCACGGGTGTATTTGTGCCAATAGCCAACACTACATTGTATGGGTCAAAATGATCAACCTTTTATGCCAAAAATCATTAGGATATTAAGTAAAGATCATGTTACATGAAGATATTTTATAGATTTCCTACCGTAAATATATAAAACATTTATTTTTGTGAGTGAATGCAGCACAATCGCCAACATAAATGGAAATCTTTAAAGAGGATTTTCTCAAAGTTTCGATTTTTTTGCACCCTCAGATTCCAGATTTTCAATAGTTGTATCTCGACCAAATATTGTCCTATCCTAACAAACCATACATCAATGGAAGGCTTATTTATTCAGCTTTCCGATTATCCATAACTCTCAATTTAAAAAAATTGACCCATGTGACCCATGTTTTGTGGTCCAGGGTCACAAATGTCAAACTAAACCATTTCAGAATAAACACATTCCATGAACAATGTATATATATATAAAAAAAATTGTGCTACATTACTAAAGACCAGATAAATGTGAACAATCATTCTAGTTACATTACTGGAAGAATGTTTGTTCATTACTTTTTAGTCAAAGTTCTGAGATCGTTTTCTGTTGATAACAGTAATCCATATGACTCATGGACTATATAATTCTTCTTAAGTATTTCACACATGATAACTTGGGGTAAAGAACAGATTTAGCCATTGTTTACTGTTATTTTTATCTTTGCAATAGTACAAAAATGTCATTCATGCTTGTATTCAGTTCAGAAATGTCTCCTTTAAATGTACAGCGCCAGGTTTGACATGATTGAACACAAATGCACTTAGTTCTCATGCATCACATGACCGATATTGATTTGATTTAAGAGCTACTGCAGAAAATTAACTCTTGAGTGATTCTCTCAGTCCAACAGCAAGAGACAAGACGCTTCTACACCGTCTAGGAATCACTCACATCGTCAACGCTGCACACGGACGCGCTCACATCGACACTGGAGCTGATTTCTACTCGGACGCGAGCGTGGAGTATCATGGCGTTGAGGCACCAGACAACAGAGACTTCGACATCACACCGTTTTTCTACCCCACAGCCGGTTTCATTCATAAAGCTCTGTCCCAGCAAAGTAATGCATTGTGCACTTTCATACTTAAGAGTTTGCATTGTGTACACACACACACACAGCATGCTTCTGTGATATTTATTAACGCGTTGGGAGATATAATGCATTTAAAGGATTAGTTCACTTCAGTATTTTAATTTCCTGATCATTTATTCACCCCAACATCATCCAAGATGTTCATGTTTTTCTTTCTTCAGTCGAAAAGAAATTAAGGTTTTTGAGGAATTTTTCTCCATATAGGAGACTAAGGGGGACTTCAATGGGGTCCAACGGGTTGAAAGTCCAAGTTGCAGTTTCAGTGCAGCTTCAAAGGCTCTACACGATCCCAGCCGAGGAATAAGAGTCTTATCTATAGAAAGCATCTGTATTTTCTAAAAAAACAAAAACATTTATATACTTTTTAACTTTTTAAGTGCTCGTCTTGCATGTCCACGACTTCATGCATTACGTAATCACGTTGGAAAGGTCAGGTGATCACATGACGTAGACAGAAAATGTAGGGTAGGGCGAAAAATACATTGTTGTTTTACCTTTTATTTATTTGATTGTTTTAAATGGCATTTGACTTAGTCTTTGCACGTTCGCTTTGTAAACGCTAGGGCTGTACTTCTGCCAACGTCACACGTGACCTTTCAATGTCATTACGCATCGCAGAGCTAGTGCAAGACAAGCATTTGGGGTTAAAAAGTATCTAAATGTTTTTTTTGTTTTTTTTAAGAAAATGGCCGACGGTTTGGCTAAATAAGCCCTTATTCCCCGGCTGGGATCGTGTAGAGACTTTGAAGCTGCATTGAAACTGCAATATGGACCTTCAACCCTTTGGACCCCATTGAAGTCACTATATGGAGAAAAATCCTGGAATGTTTTCCTCAAAAACTGAAGAAAGAAAGACATGAACATCTTGGATGATGTGGGGGTGAGTAAATTATCAGGAAAGTGAACTAATCCTTTAAACTGACTATTTACTTTCCGAATACACATTCCAGGTCGTGTTGTGAATGATTCATCATCAGTGCTTTACTTGAATACAAAGTAAAATGGCTTGCATGCAAATAGTGTTTCACGTTGCTGACTCTACAGTCGTCTTTGAGATTTGTTTGAAATAAGTTTAACATGCATGATGTGTGATGGTGGTTTTATTTGTTTTTCAGGAGAGGGGAAGGTCTTGGTTCATTGTGCCAGAGGAGTGAGTCGTTCAGCGACGTTAGTGTTGGCGTATCTGATGATCTATGAAAAACTCACCATCGCAGAAGCCATTGATACGGTTTGCTCCCACCGGAACATTCTTCCCAACGCTGGATTCCTTCAACAGCTCCGTCAGCTGGACTCAAACCTCAGAGGAGAGATGGGATATATTAGTATAAACTAACAGGCAACTGTGTTCACTAATTTAACAAATTGTAAATAAATCATAGAATTGAAGTTTACAATAGAATGTAGAACAAGTGAACAGGAAAATGATGGTTTAAGGAAAATAATCCTAAATCATGATGCTTGGTTTCAGTTTTCTGCATTCATTTGAGTTCAATGTGGGGTGTTCAGTTGATACCAGTCTTGTATCGGGTGAATCTTTCAGAGAAGTGTGTATGTGTAAAACACACTCACTCACACAACCACACACTCACTTGCTCACACACACTCTCTCTCTCTCTCACACACACACACACACACACACACACACACACGTGTGTTTTGAGGTTCAGCCCTCTCTAGTGAGAGAAAGAGGGAACAGACCTCTAAAAATAACCCAGAATTCAACACCCACCTCTGGCCTGTAATCAGGCCAAAGCAGTCGACTCATCTCAGCACCTCTCAAACCAAATCTGAACACAAAAATACATGTGTTTTATGCTGTTTTAATCGAATGCGCGGTTGAAAATGACCTCACGGAGGAAGTTTGGTGTGAAGCCGGAGGTGAGTGAAGTGAAAGAGGAATATGTGACACCAAACGGATACGAGCTGGAGAAACACCTCACGCACGGCAGCGTCGCGTACACACACGTCAATGAGGTCTGGCCCAACGTCTACATCGGGAACGAGTGAGTCGTTTCATCTGACTAACCCTATTGTGATGCTAATAATGCAGGGTCAACATTTACCCAATTAAGTCTACTGACGGACTAAACACTGACCCAGGATGTGTGGTAGAGACAATTGAGACAATAATAAACAGATACCAGAGTCAAATTTGAGACCTGTTCACACCAAGAATAACTATTTGATAACTAACGTTCATGAACGGCTGTCAACGGTCGTTCTGTTAAGGCGCGCTTTTAAAGGGATAGCCTAGTTCACCCAAAAAATAAACTTCTGCTATCATTTACTCACCCGTCCCTTAGGTTATTCCAATCCAAACCTGCGGCCAGTTGCATAAACTTAGTCATTATGTTAACTGACAGTGTCTTAAGATCTAGTAGGACCCACTTTAGTCAAGGGATAGTTAGTCTTTTGGGATCATATTAGGCAAATGTATGTTTTTATGTAACTGACATTAAAAAGTTATGAACAGTTTTAAAGACAAAATTCGATGACTAACTTGCAAGACTAGTCTAAGCGGTTTATGCAACCGGCCCCGATAATAATTTCTTTGTTCGGCTGAACACAAAAGAGATATTTTGAAGAATATTGGTAAGCAAACAGTTGATAGGCCCCATTGACTTTCATAACAGGTTTAGAACAACCCGTTAAATCGCATTCTGTCAAAATTACACACGGAGACAACGGTATCATTATCAAAAACTTGCACTTTGAAGCCCGTTTTCAAAAGTTTGCGTTTTCATGCTCCCAAAATGCAGTTGTAGTGTAAATGAACGGCCGTTTACAGTGTTACAGTGTCTTGTAAACGGCCCCTAGACTCTAAGCTGTTGTTTGTGTGAAGAGAGACTGCTAAAGACCGATACAAGCTGAAGACGATGGGGATCACGCACATCCTGAACGCTGCGGAGGGCGAGTGGAACAGTGTGGACACGGGTGCTGAATACTATAGAGACATGGACGTGCATTACTACGGGATCACGGCGGAGGACGTTCCCACGTTCAACCTCAGCCAGTACTTCTATTCTGCTGCTGAACACATCCACCAGACCCTCACAAACCCACAGAGTGAGTTATTTTAGTATCACTGAGATACTATTAAAGGGGTGGTTGATTATGATTTCACTTTTCTAACTTTAGTTAGTGTGTAATGTTGCTGTTTGAGCATAAACAACATCTGCAAAGTTACAACGCTCAAAGTTCAAAGCAAATGAAGATATTTTCTTTTAAAGAAATCATTTTTTAAGGACTACAACAAATGGCTGGTAGGAACTACAGGACATTCCTCCCGGGTTAGTGACATCACTAACCCTAAAATTTACATTAAAAAAAAAACACATTACTATTCACATATTTGACATTATTACAGCTCCTCCCTCGCATCATTTCCGATGAAGCCCCTCCTTCCGAAATACGAAATGTGCTGTGATTGGTTAGCTGGCCCGGTGTGTTGTGATTGGCAGAGCTTATCACGTGTTTGGGAAATGTCCCACCCCTCCATAACCACGAGTTCTACTCAGATGTAAACATTAACGATGACATGAATTTCAAACAATTTCAAGGCTGATTCAGACCCTGACAGTGTTAATGAACAAGAGGATTCCGCTGGCAGATCTCAAGTACGTACTCTGCAAGCACAGATTTCACAGGCCGTCAGCCTTAGGACAAACTTTTTCCAGGGTTAAAAAACAAGGACAACTCTTCCTCTTCTCTAAAGCAGCCCAACATGGTTTCACCATGTTTATGTAAATTTTAGGGTTAGCGATGTCACCAACCCGGAAAGAAGCTTGTTGTAGTCCCTTCCAGCCGTTGGTTGTAGTCCTTAAAAATCGATTTCTGTAAAAGCAAATATCTCCCATTGCTTTGACATTACACACTAACTAAAGTTAAAAAAGTGAAACCATAATCAAGGACCCAATAATGAGGTTTAGTCATCTTATTTATTTCTCCAGATAAGCTTCTTGTTCACTGTGTGATGGGCCGCAGTCGCTCGGCCACACTCTTCCTGGCCTTCCTGATGATCTACGAGAACATGACGGTTGTAGACGCCATCGACCACGTCAAACGACGGCGACGCATCATCCCAAACTGGGGCTTCCTGAAGCAGCTGAGAGAGCTGGACGAACTCCTGCTGGAGCAGAGAAGAGCTCGAAACACACAGCCGCAGACACTGAAACACGCTGACCAAAAACATTTGTGCTCGCATAGCAGCCAGTGAATAGTGTTAAAGTTTTAGGTAGGTTTAGGGTTAGCCGGTTTCTCCGAAAATGAAGCATGTTAGATCAGACCAATTGAGATGAATGGGAATGCCAACAGAAAGCTTTCTTCAGGTTTTACAGAGCTTCTTTCTATCAAACTACGGGAGTATACGCACACACACTTATGCACACACACACACACTTATGCGAGCACACTCACTAATACACAGACTCACTAATGCACAGACACACACACTCATGTACACACATGCACACAGACTTATCCACACTCATCATGCACACACACACATCCACACTCATGCACACACACACACTCATGCACACACACTCACTAATGCAGACACTCTCATGTACACACACACTCATGCGTGCACATCCCACACCCATGCGCACACACTCACGTGCGCACACACACACTCATGACCACACACTCACTAATACACAGACACTCACTAATGCACAGACACACACACTCATGTACACACATGCACACACACTTATGCACACTCATGCGCACACACACACACTCATGACCACACACTCACTAATACACAGACACTCACTAATGCACAGACACACACACTCATGCACGCACACACACACTCATGCACAGACTTTAAAACAGAGATGTACAAGTTTGGAACAGTTAAAATCTTTTTATTAAACTGGTCAGTTGAACAGTCGTGTTCCAGAAGAAAGAGCAAGTGGAAAAACCTTCCCACATGAGATACAGCTTATGCATATTCAAACATTGTGCGTTTAAGATATAATTTGGTATTTCATAATAAATGTAGACCTGAAAGACAAAAACGTTCTAAACACAAATTCCATTATCTAATCCTGTTAATTTAATTTACCACTATTGTTTTTGAAAATATAAATGCACTTCCTTAAAATGATATCATGGATCTTTAAAGATTAAATATAGAATGATATTGCAATAAAGCATAAAAACAGATCAAAGGCAATCCGCACTTTAACACAAACTCATCGGAGTGTACGTGATGTGGTCGTCGCAATCCTGAAAAATGCCCGTTTAACAGGAAACGTGTGTAAACGAATGTAGAGGCACGCAGGTTGTGTTGCTGGAACTCCAGCAAAAAAAAAGAAAAGAAAATGAGATGTAAAGATTCCATGTTGGGATCATACAGGAGAGGATGTGAGGGAGTTAGTGGAAATCTGGTTTCTCAGGGAAGGTGCAGCCTGCTCGCCGGATGATGACATTAGCGGCGTAGTGCCCTGCGCGGATACACTCTTCCAGCGGCTTCTCCTGAACCAACTCTGACAGGAATCCTGCAGGACACACAAACAAAGAGTTCAATAGTAGTTAAATGTTAATGCATAGGCTTTGTCCCAGAGGTGAATGTGATCTCACCAAGTAGAACATGTTCCTGGATCAACATTCCAATCAACCAATCAGATTTGAGGGATAGGTTTACAGTTAATGTCGAGTTTCGGCTTACAACAGGGGTTAGGTACATCTACAACTTTCTTAAGCCATATTCGGACGGGATTAACTTTACCAGGGTAGATGGAGTAATGTAATTTAATTCGCACAGGATAAGAGATCTCAGTAAACTAGCAGAAGTGAGAGAGTAACTCGATTTGCGCATCGCCGTCACTCCTGTCGTCATGTGTGTATTACGCTGCTTCCTGATATCACGTGCGCAAACACATATAACCTATATTTATATATATAAAACAGTTATGTCCGGTTGAGCGATGTATTAATGAACTTCAGATTGGATTGTGTTGGTAATAGGCACTTAGCTAACGCTAAAAGATGTTTGGTGCCTCTAACAAGTGCTGTCGATCTTCTCTCTGATCTGATGGTGTGTGTGAAACACTTGAGTTTTGCCACAGACTCGTTCCAGCGTCTAGAACGCAACTGATGCTTCAAGCGTCTCCATACTTGAAAAACCGCGGGAAACTACTTTTAAACAGGAAATTAGGAAATATTTACGTACATATTTACAGCGGGTCTATTCGCACGGGATCAGTGTCACCTGAGGGAATTTTTCCGGACCTTTTTACTGAAGGTAAAAGTCGCCGTAATCTTTACTGACATTGTCCGTGATGATCACTGAGATGCACATTCAGACGGGACTAAAGTCACAGAGAAGCTCTGGTGATTATTACTTTACTCCGACTCTCCATGTGACACTAGTCCCGTCCTAATAGGGCTTAATTCACCTCTCATTTCCCTCTGGTTGTAGGGATAACTCATGGGTAGGGATAGGACTGTTTTTGGACAGGATTGTTGAAAATGTTGATCCAGGAACACGTCTCACTCGGCAGTCATAGCGATCCTGTTCCAAACCCTAGTGAGCCATCTTGCTATCTGCTGTACTTCCTACATAGGCAGTGAAACACAACTTCACAAGTGACTGATTTGGAAAACCCACCCTGAAAAAAATTGGTTAAGGATTTACTTTGTAATCATGTGTGAAATTTACTAGCAATTTCTGAGTTAAAATTCGTACAAAGAAACGGCACGCAACACATTGAATTAAACGTGAAATTTTAAAGTGGAAAGACAGATAGCATTTTATTTCGATGGTCCACGTTAGACATTCTACTAACTATCAGTAACTGCACCTACACGTCAACTTATTCTACTAACCCTAAACCTAACAGTCTTCTAAGTCTACTAATACTCTAATGACAGTTAGTTGACATGTAGTTGCAAAGTAACTTATAAGAATGTCTAACGTGGACCATCGAAAAAAAGTGTAACCTTTTCTTGTAAAATGTCAACTTAAATGTTTATTATTTTTTATTAGAGAGCACAATTTGCATGAAGCACAAGAGAAAGTGATTTTAATCAATTAAATTTCAGCATGTTGCAAAGGTAACAACATTAACATAAAAATCCCCAGCACAAATATTGGGTAAAAGAGTCGATGTTTAATTAGATTTAACTATTTTTCATATATATTATATAGTTTATTCTGTATCTATTTTATACCTACATCATAAAAAATATTTACTTTGAGTCTATTTTTACTCAGAATTTGCTAGTAAATTACACAAATTACAGGAAATTGTCAAAAAATGCATTAAATTTAAACATGAAATTAAGTAAAAAAAAAAAAGAAAAAAAAAGGGAAATAGAATTTTCTTGTAAACCGTTTGAATAATATTTTTTTACAGTGTACTTTAGCATATTCAAGAGTGCACAGTTAATATTAAATAGTAAATGAATAACTCAATTAAAAACTAATTATAGGAACATTGCCATTAGATTGAACTATTTATCGTCAATACTTTTCACCGCTCTCCTTAAAATACTGCTTACATAGGCAGTTTGCACAGTGGATTATTTGGCAAATTAAACATTATAAATACATACTGTATATTTATTACATGCGTATAAAAAAAAAGCGGTGCAGGGTTTACTTTGAGGCAATTTTCACTCAGAAATTGCTAGTAAAGTTCACAAATAATTTACAAAGAAATGACAAAAAAAATCGGAGTAAAACATACTCCAATAAACCTAGTCTAATTTTCAGTTTCTACATTTTACAGTGTACTTCAGCATGATATTACAGAGCGCACAGTTAATAAATACTGAATTAATAACTATCATTGTCTAAAATGATCTGATGAATCATTTTTACCTCCCACAAAAGCGTCACCAGCACCGTTCGTGTCCACGATGTCGTTCTGATCGATGTCTAAAACGGGAAACACTTTCACTTTATCACCTAAGAGAAGACAAACAAAGACAATTAATAAAAAACTTATCTCATTCTCATCTGAATCAGCGCGTTTGATTGGTTGGACGGACGTACCCACGGTGGCCACAGTGTCCTCTCTGCCCTGAGTGAACACCACGATCCTCTGCCTGTTCTTGTTGACTTTGGGCAGAGACTGAACCCTCCGTGCGATCTCAGCGATGTCTTCAGTCTGCAGGAACACCGGAAGATCATACAGCACTGATACGATGATAGTTATTAATTCAGTGTTTATTAACTGTTGCCTTGGCTTTTGGCTTGCCTTTGTTGGGGACATTTAATATTCAACAATATTATTGATCTGCCTTACTTAAAGGAACACGCCGACTTTTTGGGACTTTAGCTTATTCACCGTATCCCCCAGAGTTAGATAAGTCCACACATACCCTTCTCATCTCCGTGCGTGCCGTAACTCTGTCTGACCGCTAGCCTAGCTTAGCACAAAGACTGGAGGTAAATGGCTCCAGCTAGCATACTGCTCCCAATAAGTGACAAAATAACACCAACATTTTCCTATTCACATGTTGTGATTTGTATAGTCACAGCATGTACAAATAACAAGGTCACATGAGACAGCCATCTTCTAACCGTATACATACTGGGAACTATATTCTCAGAAGTCGAAGCACTGCTACTTCTGCAGAGTGATTTACTCCAAACTCTGAGGAACTCTCTGCTCCTCACCACGGGCCTCTCAGGCGCTGCGAGCAAATCACTCCGCCCAAGTAGCAGTGCTTCGCCTTCTGAGAATATAGTTCCCAGTATGTATACGGTTAGAAGACGGCTGTGTCTCATGTGACCTTGTTATTTGTACATGCTGTGACTATACAAATCACCACATCTAAATAGGAAAATGTTGATGTTATTTTGTCCCTTATTGGGAGCAGTATGCTAGTTGGAGCCATTTACCTCCAGTCTTTGTGCTAAGCTAGGCTAGCGGTCAGACAGAGTTACGGCACGCACGGAGATGAGAAGGGAATGTATGGACTTATCTAACTTACGGTGAATAAGCTTAAGTCCCAAAAAGTCGACATGTTCCTTTAAGGTGGACGATGATGCAATTTTCTTCTAGAAACAAACTTTGTTGTATTATTTTCATGTTATCACTGTGAAGCTGCTTTGATACAATCTGTATTGTAAAAAGCGCTATATAAATAAAGGTGACTTGACTTGACACTGAGAGTGTTATAGGGGCAGTCCATTCATTCACAAGTCTACATTACCCCTTTTGTGTTCATTGTGCTAGAAGAAAAACCAGTATTACAGTATTTTTCACTCACCTCAAAGCCCTGCTCCTTTGCAAATGTAGCAGCTTCCTGTAAAACAAACATCAGTTTAACACACAATCATCGCAGCCAATGAGAAGAGACGTGCAAAGAACTAACCTAATGTGCGGAGGTTAGTTAAAAACTAATAACTAACCTCCATACGTGACATTTAAAGTCCCCCTGTGGTGAAAATCCAGCTTTTAATGTAGTTTATGTGTCTATGTGGTGTTTTTAATGTGCTTTAAGACAAACCATGTGTAAGTTCATAAGTCGACACCATTGCTGAGTATTTTCATCTTAAAACTGCAGTGAACCAAAGACAGTCTCAAAAACACGCTTTGAAATCGCTGGTGTTTCTGACGTCACAAACTACCTTGTAACCAATCAGATCAACGTGTGATCGTCAACCAGTGGATCTCTGAGCTGAGTGAGTGAGTGGAGGCGGGGCTCATTTGCATATTCATAGAACCGCGCATACTAAATGAGGCAAGGGTGTCGAGTTACATTCAAGATGTTTTAAGGCATGAAGAATTTTTTCAAGAAAAACACATATAAATATGTCATTTTGGTGATCAAAGATGAATTTTAAGGGATACAATGATTGACTACAGGGAGACTAAGTCTTTTTGTGAGCCGTTTAAACACCCTGATGATCTGAAGACTCACCGTCTCGTTTCCGAAGATGATGTCGACGTACGGCAGGACCTTCATCAGCGGCTCTTTGAAGAACTGGCTGATGAAGGGGGCCGAGAGGTTGAGGCCGAAGATCTTGTTGTTGTCAGACGCGTGTTTGGCCACTTTGAGGATGGAGTCTGGAGACACGGTCAGGAAAAAACCCTTCAGGACGGAGATCAGGGGTCAGACTCATACTTATCAGATTTATACTGTAACAAGATGAGCATTTTGACCAGAAAATGTTTTGGATTATTCAACATCATTAGTTTCGCTTCTCTCATTTGCACATTCAAACTAGCATAATGCAAATGTGAATCCCTTACTGCGATGTAGTAAACTCGAGCTTTCTCCACCAGACTCCAGTTGCGATCAACATCCAGATGTTTCTCTTTATTATAGCAGTTTGCTGCTGCCAGGTTTGCAATCAGAGACCTACAAACACACAGTAATAGTCAAACATCGAGCCTGAAATCACTATGGAACGTTATATATTAATTCAGTACAGACAGATTGTAATAAACAGCATAAATCATAGGAGAAACTGCATTAATCCACTGATACAGTCGTCTTTTAACACTCTATAGAGATGCAACTATATATGGTGATGTTATCATTATCGCCAGCATTTCCATTATTATCATTTTTTAAAATAGGACAGACCTATAAAAAATAATAATAATGGAAATTATGGCGATCATCCTGGACCAGTCCAGCATTATTGATAGTGAAATATCAAGCTGTAAGAAAAAATAAGAAATAATCTGAAGTATTAAGCTGTTACCATAGTTACGGTTACATTGTTATGATGCTGTATTTGATTTGAACATGTAAAATATGGATCGTTTTACAGTATCAGCCATATTCTCAATTATCTGCTATAAAATGTCTGTATCAGTGGATAAAACAGCGCATTAGGTACATTATAATGTTTTGATCTCTGATTTCATTCAAAGCTTGTCATTTCTATAAAAAGATTTGATTCATGTATGCTATGCTACCATTTTACCAAAGGTTTGTAGGAATTTTTAAAAGAAATTAATACTTTTATGCATCAATGATGCATTGAATGGACCAATAGTAGCAGTAAAGACATTTATAATATTACAAAAGATTATATTTCTTTTGAACTTTGTTTGTCAAAGAATCCTTAAAGGGATCCTTCAGCGATCAGCATTAAGCTTTGTATCAATAGAAACCCGGTAGTATTCTCGAGTGACCGTGCTTCCCTCCCTCATGTCCTCCTGAGACCAGAGATTTCTGTATTGTGTGTCTGGAAAAAAACCTCAGATGACGCAAAAAAATCATCATTTAGCTCATCTGAGGCTTTATTGTCCAGAGGCGAGAGACTCCAGCCAGTAGGAGGCACTCGTCCATAGGGGGATCTCACGATAAAACACCGTCTTTTCAGTTTCGAGTCGACTAGTAGCCTAGCTGTATCATTTCTCCCGATACTGCCCTCTGTAACCGGTAGGCGTGGCTTGGGAGTGGCCTCGTAGGGCAGCGAAGCAAGTGCATTCTGGGAGTTGTAGTCTTTCATCCACATGAGCCAAAAATACATTTTCTGGCTTTCCTCAGTCTAGAAGGCACCAACTTCTAAAATAATTTCACATAAATGACCCAATTTAAATACACATTCATCTTTCCAGCGGTGAAATATCCCTTTAAACGGAAATTCGTTTCCACAAAAATATGAAGCAACAACATCAACATTGATAATAATAAGAATAGTTTTTGAGCATCATATTAGAAAGATTTCTGAAGGGTCATGTGACACTGAAGACTGGAGTAATGATGCTGAAAATTCAGCTTAATAAATTACACTTTACTATATATATATATATATATATATATATATATATATTCACATAGAAAACAGCTGTTTTAAATTGAAATTATATTTCACAATTTTTACTGTATTCAATCCAAGCTTTATTTGTCATTGCATAAATACAGTGTATTAACACAACGAAATTTCAGGTGCTACTCCAGATCAGTGCTTTTAAAAACTAAATAATTAATAAAATATGTACTAATTTTTGATCAAATCAACGCAGGCTTGGTGAGCAGACGAGACTTCTTTCTAAAAATCGAATGCTAGTGCGTGTATATCACCCGGCTTCTTCTACACACACTCGTGTATAAGTGTGTGTGTTTCTGACCTGTTGTCTCCAGTAATGCAGGCCGCACACGTTCCTGTCGGTTCTTGACCTTGTTCATAATAATGAGCGTCAACGTGAGCTTCAGACGCTTTCTGCTTCAGAATCTCTCCAAAGTGATCCGTTCCTATACAGCCGAAGAACGTGGCCACCCTGTGCGGCTCCTGGATCATCCACTGAGAGAGAGAGAGAGAAGATATCAAACACACAGGATTATTCTGGAGTGAATCTGAGATAAAACCCCCTTCTCGTGATCTCCTGATAGACACACATGACAAGAGTCCCAGACTTACCTGAGCGATTTTGACAGAGTTCTGTGTAGATCCACCGGCGTGATACTCCACTTTACTCTTGTTCACGATCTCATCAAACCTGCAGCACAAACACCAGAAGGTTTTTCTTTAATGTCAGTGAGATCCTGACGAGATGAAGAGAGGAGTCGCTGCTGCTGCTCTCTACAGGCCAGAGACGGTACAACACTAAAACTACATTCACCATTCTGCTTTTCTGCTCAAATATAGTTTACTGTAGTTATTAAATATGTAGTTATTAAACATTATTAGGGCTGGATGATAATATGTTGTTTGTGCCATTTGTCTTTAGCGTTCATAATATGATATAACTATGGCTGAGCCATAGTTTTTGAGCAAATAGGATATTTGCAAATATTTATTTATCAAATATTATGATACAGTACCGGTCAAAAGTTTGGAACAATTAAGATTTTTTAATGTTTTTGAAAGAAGTCTCTTCTTCTGCTCACCATGTCTGCATTTATTTGATCAATTAATGAGTGATATTATGAAATATTTTTGCAATTAAAAATAGCTGTTTTCAATGTGAAAATTGAAACTGTAATTTATTTCTGTGATTAAAGCTGAAGTTTCAGCATCATTACTCCAGTCTTCAGTGTCACGTGATCCTTCAGAGATTATTTTTTATTTTCATTTCTTATTTTTATCAGTGTTGAAATGAAAATGTGCCGCTTCATATTTTTGTGGAAACTGTGATTCACTACCATTCAAAAGTTTGAGATAAGTAATTATATATATATATATACAGTGCTATGCATAAGTTTAGACACCCATACTAAAGTTGACTAAAAAGAGGAATAAAAAATCATCTTTTGGAAACTGAACTTAATGCCTTAATTAAAAAAATTAGGAAAAATCCAACCTTTAAGGACACCAATTTTCTTTGTGAATGAATAATGTATCGTAAATAAATAAATGTTCTTCCTTAAAATACAGGGTGCATAAGTTTGGACACCCCTATGTTAAATTCCCATATGAGGCAGGCAGATTTTTATTTTTAAAGGCCAGTTACTTCATGGATCCAGGATACTATGCATCCTGATAAAGTTCCCTTGGCCTTTGGAATTAAAATAGCCCCACATCATCACATAGCATTCACTATACCTAGAGATTGGCATGGTTTTATTTCAGTTAGCCTAATAGCTGGTTTGATTTGCATTGAGAGATGATCTTATGGAAAGTACCCCATGCCAATCTCTAGGTATGGTGAAGGCTATGTGATGATGTGGGGCTATTTTAATTCCAAAGGCCAAGGGAACTTTATCAGGATGCATAGTATCCTAAAAAAATATATATTTTTAAATACTTAAAAATAAAAATCTGCCTGCCTCTATGGGAATTTAACATAGGAGTGTCCAAACTTATGCACCCTGTATTTTAAGGAAGAACATTTATTTATTTACGATACATTATTCATTCACAAAGAAAATTGGTGTCCTTAAAGGTTGGATTTTTCCTAATTTTTTAAATTAAGGCATTAAGTTCAGTTTCCAAAAGATGATTTTTTATTCCTCTTTTTAGTCAACTTTAGCATGGGTGTCTAAACTTATGCATAGCACTGTATATATATATATATATATATATATATATATATATATATATATATATATATATAAAAATAATACTTTTATTCAGCAAGGAAGCATTAAATTGATAAAAAGTGACAGTAAACACATTTATAATGTTACGAAAGATTTAATTCCAAAGTTTCCAACTTCCTATTTGTCAAAGAATTCTGTAATATATATATATACAGTTTCTACAAAAATATGAAATAGAAAAGTTATTTTAAATTGTAATAATATTTCACAATATTACTGTTTTACTGTATTTTGATCAAATAAATGCAGCCCTGGTGAGCAAGAGACTTCTTACAAAAACATCACAAATCTATTCAGAACTTTTGACCAGTCCTGTATATTCAAAGATTTTGCTGGTGATATAAAAATAAGCAACACTGCAAACATTTTCAATGAATAATGTCACTCACAAAGCTTTATGTTTCTCCTCTGCCAGGATCTGATCATTGGGCTTCAATCCATACCTGCGCGCGCACACACACACACACACACACACACACACACACACACACACACACAGGTTAGTTATTGACGAATAATTACACTAACAGAGCTCAAGGAAATCCATACAGTCTCAGGTTGTGTGATCACAGAAGCGTATTGATCATAAGAACAGCTGTGCACGTATGACCTTGAAACACACACACACAGTTACGTCACTACTCACTTATCAAGAAAATCCTTATCCACCACTGCAGAGATGTCCAGCAGCGGATTCCCCATCCCAAACAGAGCGTTCTGACTGCAACACACACACACAGGAGGAAAACATCTTACAATAACTGATATTTACTCTATATTCACTTTAATATTGGGTAACACTTTATTTTAGTGTCTTTGATACATGTACTTACCATAGTAATAACAGTAAATTATGCATAATTGCATGCAACTAACCCTCAACCAAACCCTAATCCTACCCTAACCCTATAGTAAGCACATGTAGTTAATTAATATTACTCAGTACTTAAATATTTAATTACACTGTAACAAGGACACCTTAAAATGAAGTGTAACCTCTATATTGCATTACTCCCTATAAAAGTATAATAATTACATTACTTAGTTACTTTTTATTGAAAGTAATGCATTGTTACTTTTTCCAGGCCTTGCATGTTTTTAAAAAAAGTTTTACCAAGTTATTTTTTGCAAGTATTTAACGCAGTAATGCATTCAACAAAATATGCACGTTAGTCACTGTGAATTTGTTTTTGCATACATTAAACCATGAAAAGCACAAATCTGTCATAGGCAAAAACTGCCACCCCGCAGATCAGAGCATGCGAATGCTTGATTTAATACCGCAGAATATTGCATCTCCTCAAGCCATTTTTAGAGTTTGACTTAATTCAGTCTTAATTTACTGTAATTGTATGCATGAGAACAGCATGAACATTCTGCTAAACTTCTCCTTTTTTGTTCCACTGAAGTATTTTCAAGTGTTTGGAAAGACATTGAGGAGGATATTCAGAACCTTCATTCCTGAGGGAACTATTCCTTTAATATCCATTCTGAGAGAGTAACAGGTGGAGGTCACATGATCGGGTTCAGTGACACTGCCTTTGAGACATGAACCCTTGGAATATTAGCAGGAGAGCCACACACACACACACACACACACACACACACACACACCAGAATCTGACTCTTTTCATACGGTGAAACGGACATTGTAGTTCAGGACAGGTTTTTAGATGTACAGTCCTCACTATGTGAAGCTTTTTCATGAACTTCACTCTTTACCGGTTTAAAGTGACTCACTCTTCTAATATTAGCCTGACAAATGTCCATTTTACACATCGAACCAGTCAGCTTTAATGCAAGCTTGCAAAAAGTTCACAACAAAAACAGTTTACAGGCCTTTAAAGTGCTTTTTCATAATTAACTATGTGAAAAGTTAACACACCCTGAAACCTAATATTGGAACATATAGTGTGTGTTTAATGGGTTTTACATGGGAATGTGTTTACAGCGCAGAACACATGCTATAGTGCTGACTAAACACATGCAGCGCACACACACACACACACACACCCCAAAACTATACAGGATGGCCAACATTCTTCACGTGAAATATTGACAAGTATCAATTTGTCAGGGAATTAGAATGAAAACTGCCACAAGTGATCAGTGAATGTACATGTGCACATGCATTCTGCCATATAATACTTACATGCACATTAATCTGACACTTAAACGTCAACAAAAACCAGAATAATTGTGATTGCAAGTTGTCATTCCAGTTCTGTCATTTTCAAAATCTATCAACAGCCTTGTATGTATGTTTGTGACTGACACACACACACACACACACACACACAAACACACACACACACACACACACACACACACACACACACACACACACACACACACACACACACACACACACACACACACACACACACACAAACACACACACACACACACACACACACACACACACAAACACACACACACACAAACACACACACACACAAACACACACACACACACACACACAAACACACACACACACACACACACACACACACACACACACACACACACACACACACAATTGTATTTCTTAATGTCACAAATGAAGAAATAAAGCGCGTTGCATCATAAAAACACACAATTCCCAACCCGGAAGAACACAACCAGACTGAGTGAAGTGACACTGCTTTACTGTACCTGACTGTCGGCATGATCACACACACACACTGATTGTCTGCAGTAAAACTGATTCTGTGCTCTCGCGCCCCGTCCACGCTGCGAGCGCGTGCGTCTAGTCCTCCACACACACACGCAACACACAACCCGGAAGCCGAAATCCCTCCAGAGTTCCAGTTGATTGGTTACATCACACGGCATGGGCGGATCAATAGATCCATCACGGTTGGCTGACGAGCCCGCGTGTGTTTTTACTATCATTACATATGTCGCGGGTGCACTGCATGCGTCTGACAGACAGACAGGAGAGATCAAAATTATCTCTAAACAACATGCATGAACTCTGTTGCATATGACGTTATGATGTCAAATATGCAAATATGCACGCGCAGAGGAAGAGATGCGCTGCTGGTACATTTTGTTCAGGCAGCAGGGCAACCATCAAACATTCTCAGATCCATATGTTTAAGATATGCATTAGGTTTATTTCTGCATATCAAATCATAAATTACTCGAGTGCATGACGCATGTCTGTGTTTTCGGTGTGTGTGTGTTTACCTCAACGCCTTCTGCGCGCGCGAGCCGTCAGTACAGTCACACACCGACATCTTCCTTCTCACACTGACAGACTCTCCGGCTGCTCTCAGATCAGTTTGCCATTGCCATCTTCTGTTTTGTGCTGATGCATTGATTTAACATTAATCAATTCCATGGTAATCATGCAGTATACATAAAAATATGTATTATTGTAAGGGTTATTTTGCCTGCATCTGTAATCATTTCTCCTTACATAACATAAATACCATAGTTGATACACCTATTAATACCGTAACACTGCTGTTTATACGTGTATTCGCACATGAAAGTTAGATTTGTTGGATATGTTCATAAAAAATAATAGTGCATGAGCTCAGATTTCATTGCAATATTAAAGGATACATGAAAATGATTCACTCAAATTGAGTTTGTAAGCGTTTTGAAATGTAAAATGTAAATATTTCACTTAAAAAAACTACTGGAGAAATTAATATGTAATAATGTATATTCTATTATTCTATTTCTCCTTAATTATGTTTCTGTCTTACCTTCAAACAGTTATTTTAGTATCGAGACACTATTATACTTTTTTTTATAACATATAGTTTTAATTTTAGTTCCAATTGTAATTGTTATTTTTTTGTTTTGTAATTTAGTTAGTTTTTTAAAATGTCTATATAGTTTTAATGAACTTTTATTTCAGTTTTAATTTGAGTTATTTTAGTACATCAAGTTAGACTAAATGAAGAAGAGAAATGTTGCTTTGGAAACTAACTAAAATAAAATAAGTACTTTTTATTCTATTTTATTTTTAGTTAACTATAACAACCCTGCCTTCAGAAAACCCTTTTTAACTTTAGTTGTGGATATTGCACTGCATGTCAAAAATCCAACTGCAAAATTGTCAACTGTTAGAACATAACGGATGTCACAACTGATTAACTGTGGTAAGAACGGAAACGCACGGACTTAAGTGTCAGTGGCAACGATACGATAAAAGACATTAATGTCGAATAAATTGCTTTAAATTTAGAGCCAATTTCATTATAAAATGCATATTTAAAAAGATAATATCAACAAATATAGTCCCACACATATGATTCAGCTGATAATAAGTTCTTTTATTATGACAAGGCACATTAGGTCTTACAGGCTGTCTGTAAAGATGAACACATTATTTACATTAAAGTCTCCTCAATGATAAAAAAGGCAAATATATGCATATTATCACTCATATAAATATACTTGAGTGTGCATTCTGCAAGAGATTTTAGTAGTGTATTTAGCACAGTGATGTCTCGTGGAAATATAAGTGGGTGTGTGTGTGTGTGGATATATAATGCAAACGGACTGGTTTTGCATAGGTTACAGGAAGCACCAGGTCGCATTACCTCTTCAGTTCAGTACTTGTGTCGGAGAGTTTGCAGCGTCATCCCTGAATGAAAGCTTTAATCCACTAACCAGTTACCAACATTAGGGCATTAATATGCGCAACACTTTTCATTAAATAGCACATTATGAGGATTTTATAATCCAAAATCTGTGCTTGTTTGTGAAGACGTTTTGTTGGTGACATTTAATAATATATTCAAAGGGTGAAAACATGAAAACAAGCCTGGCGAGAAATATATATATATATATACACACACATACATATACATACATATACACATATATACACACTTATATAAAAATATAAGTGTGTGTGTGTGTGTATGTATGTGTGTGTGTGTGTGTGTGTGTGTGTATGTATGTGTGTGTGTATATATATATATATATGTTATAGATCCACATTTTATAAAAAAAAAGAAAAGAATGAAAATAATGACTATTGTGAAATTCTCCCTCCTAACCGGGAACAATCAAAACAAAATAAATCATTCTTCACAAATTAGAAAAGCAATGTTTTTTTACACTCAATGACATTCAAGAACAACGGTTTGATAGAGGAATAGTTTAGTCCACGAGGTGGATGAGACGTCTGCACTGACACTGATGACCTGGACAGTGCATGCTGGGATATGTGCACTGGTTGTTGGCTCACTGGTACCAGGGTGTCTTGCGGACCCAGCGCAGGGTGAACCCGGCGTCTGTGCGGATCTTGATGGAGGCGGCCTCGGCCTCTCTCACCGTCTCCTTCACCGACTGCATCAGGTTCTGAGCGTTATGGACCAGCATCTCCGTGGCCTACGAGAGAACCAGCACACATTCAGACGGGTTCCTGACTGTAAAGGAGAAACGGCAGAGGGTTTGAGGTCTGACCTGCTCTGATTCCTCCTCGCTGATGTTGGTGCGTCCCAACATGGTGGCCTTCACAGTGGAGAGGATCTTCAGCTGTGTGCTGATGGTAGGAATCCTCTCACACACCTACAGAAAGACACAGAAATACTTCATAGAGTCATTTTTACAACAACAAACAGTCATGAAGTGAATCTTGTGCAGAAGTGAAATTTCTCTCATTCCTTTCCATGCACTAGCTCATTTTTCATTGTTTCATTTAAGGATGCACAATATATCGGCCATCATATCGGTATCGGCCGATTTATGTTTATTTTTAATATTATCGTTATCGGCCCGATAAGGAAATTTGGCCGCTATATTAAAGCCGATAAATAATGTATTATTTCCTTCAGCTGAGACTCTTCAGATGCGCACTGTTCAACATGATGGTTTTGAATTGCTTGAAATATGATCGGAATCACTTCAAAAAAGGAAAATACGGCAAAGTGCAACATTTTCAGCGCAAGTCTGTCATATCGGCTATATAAAATTATAATGAGAATATTATAATTGTGTGATTGAGACATGGGTTTTAACTGCGAGACATTTGTTTTTGTAATCAGTCTCTCAAAAATTATATAAAAACTTGGATTTAGCTTTAACGGCCAACATATATCGGTTATCGGCTTTTAAATATAAAGAGTTATCGGTTATTGGGTATCAGCGCAGCCCTAGTTTCATTATCAGTTGAACAAATAGAGCGAATGTGCCGCTCTCCTGAACGAGTCATCTACTGAATCTGAACGAGTCATCTACTGAATGAACCGCATGTGAGAGTGAATCTTGTTGAAAGGGGTGTAAAAAAAAGACAACTTAAAAAACTTAGTGAACAAATTGTTACGGTGAATAGATTCAAAAGAGTCTTTTAGATGAATCAAAATCTCCAGCACTGCTGTGATGCGCTCTGCCAACCACAAAATTAGCCAAACCCAACAAACAAGCACAGCAAACTTGGAAATTGCATTTTAAAATCACAATCACAACTTTTTTTTAAATCATAAAAACCATAATGACATTTCCCACAAATAGTGCAGACCTAAAATCCACAACAATCTCTTCTATTTGGTCTCAGTCTGGTTCGCTTTTGAGCCTTTCTCAGACTTCTCAGACTCCAGAACACATGTGTCATCAGTCCCGCTATGGACTTGTCTTCCCACAGTGCTTTGCTCTGATTACCTGCAGAAGGTTTGTTCGTATGCGTTTGTCCGTACACTGCTTGGCGACCTCTTTGGCGAGGCGCGTGACCTCGTCGGAGGCTTTGGCGATGTCTTTGGCACACTGGATGAGCGCTCTCTTATTCCCGCCGCTTCCTCGGACCAGTCGAGACATCTCGGCCATCAGCAGAGCCATGCGCTTGGCGGCGCCGATGATGTCATTACCCTGCAAAAACAGTCATCGTTTAACTCATCCTTCCCTCAAATCCTTCCCTCAAATCCTTCCCTCGCGGGTCAAAATGACCCGAAGCCCGAAAATTATACATTTTTTTTCTTTTTCAGAAAGCTTATTTAATTTAATTTTGATCATATTTTTTCTATTTTCTAATGAATTTTTTGTTATTTTTCATTTTATTTACCTCTAAATTACTAGATTTGATCAATAAATAATAAATAAATAGTAATTTAGGCACATTCTTTCAACTTAAATTCAAAATAACTCACAATTTCATTCATAGACCTTTTAATTCAGCTCAAAAGATCTTACACTGGGTGTCTTTGCCGATAATATAACATGATATTTCATAACTCTAGCCACTAGATGGCCTTATAGCTCTATAAGGAGTAAATGAGCTGTTCCGCTGGGTCCTAAAGTCAGTTTCTCTTCAGAATGCATTCAGATACACATGTAGACATTATAAAATAAGTTTTAGCATGTTTAGTTAGAATTTTTAGCATTTTTAGGTTTTTCTATGTGTAATGAAGCATTCCTCGCATTCCATTCAATCCTATGGGGGTCAAATTGACCCGCGAGGGAAGGATTTGTTACTTTTTTAAATTTCAACCACAAAACTCCTCAATTCATAATTTTTTTTTGGTGTGTGTATTTGTGGTTCAAGTTGGGGTCTTGGACCCCTCTGATTGAACACTCAATTTGTAAAACAAAAACAAAAAAACATTCCGGGTCAAAATGACCCGCGGGAAGGATGAGGGTTTTAATAACCCACATGGATCCAAACCCATCCGGCAGACTCTTTGGGACTGACCTTGCTGGACCACTTGCGGGCCTCGTCGTGCAGCTGCCGGGCCGCCACCATCATGGGCTCGCTGATCACTTCTCCGGCCTGCGTCTCCGGGAACTCCTCGTCCTTCTCCTCGGGTGGTGGAGGTCTGGGCGGAGGCACTTCACCCTCCGGCAGCGGCGGTTTCGGCGGAGCCGCGGTGTCGCTGATCTGAAGAAGAACCAGCGTTCATGTTTAAACTCTTCCCTGTGTAATGAGTGCATGTTTCACACGGTAGTGAGGCGTGACCTAAGCCAGCTCGCGCTATTTATACAGTGTGTACTGAAGCACTCATTAGAAAGAAGCAGTCAAGCAACAGGAGGTGACAGTAACTGTAAGTGTTTTTTTTTATCTTTACCTCATTTGATTTAAGTGCAGTTGTAGTTACTAGGAAACAGTGTTTGTTTACTTAACTTTTTCCTGGGAAATCTGTCTCGGACAACATGACACGGCCAGTACACAACTTCGATCACACACAACACAGTACATAGCATACAATAATCAGAATATAACAACATTACAATAATAAAAATATCAAGCGACGAGAATACTTTTTGTGGGCAAAACCCCCCCAAAAATAACGACATTATTCAACTCTTCATGTTCTTCTGTGTTTCTCTGAGTGAGTTCACGTAGTGTAACAGCGCAGCGCTTCTGGGTTGTACGTCAGAACGGAGGATCACTATTGGCCGACGCTGGTCATGTGTGCGATGCTGGCCAATAGTGAGCTTGCGTTCTGACGTAAAAAGTATTCTCGTCACTTGATAAACTTAAGGTTGAGGCGCTGTAGTCACTTGGACTATTTTAAACATTGTCTTTACTAACTTTCTGGGCCGGCAAGTTTCAATAACAGAGAAGCCTATGGAGGAGTGAGACAGCTCTCAGATTTCATCAGAAATATCTTAATTTGTGTTCAGAAGATGATGAAAGTCTGACGGGGTTGGAACGACATGAGGGAGAGTAATTACTGACAGAATTTTCATTTTTGGGTGAACTAACCCTTTAGTTTCACTGCTTCTATTGTCCTCATGTGGATAAAAGCGTCTGCTAAATGTAAGATGTAAGCGCATGCAGGAGTCTGCGGTGAATCTGACCTGCAGCTGCTCCAGGTCTGGAGGTGGAGGAGGGAAGTCCGGCTCCTGCGGCTGGAACGACTCCCTCACTTTAGCCACGGCACTCAGGATCTTATAACCCGAGTCCAGGAAGCCCCTCTGAAGGCCTGGCGAGGAAGACAAGGGTCATGACTAGGGTCACATGATGAATCGAGACAGAAAACTAAATCGTGTTGTGTGCGATATTGCCAAAAACGTACATATCGCAATATTTTCTTGGGTTTTAGCGATAACAACGATAATTAGACGATATTTTGCTTAACTGTCATTTGGTTACACTTTATTTTAATGTGTCATTGTTACAGTGTAATTATATATTAAAGTACTGAGTAATATTAAGCAGCTACATGTACTTACTATAGGGTTAGGGTAGGATTAGGGTTTGGTTGAGGGTTAGTTGCATGTAATTATGCATAATTTACTGTTATTACTATGGTAAGTACATGCAACATATGTAACCAGGACTCTGTAAAATAAAGTGTTACCCACTTTACAATAAGGTTCATTGGTTAATGTATTAACTAACATGAACGAAACATGAGTAATACATTTGTTACAGTATTTATTAATCTTTTAGTTAATCAAAAATAAAGCTGTTCATTATTTGTTCATGTTAGTTCACAGTGCATTAACTAATGTTAACAAGATTTTAATAAAGTAGTAAATGTTGAAATTAATATTAACTAAGAAAAATAAATGCTGTATAAGTGCAGTTCATTATTAGTTAATGCTAACTAAAGTAGTTAGATAATGTTAACTAACGAACCTTATTGTAAAGTGTTACTGTCATTTGTTTATTGTGCTTGGCAGGTTT
>NC_140224.1:35864361-35866861 GCF_951802725.1 Rutilus rutilus | reverse complement strand
CTGTCGTCCAGCGTGGGGTTGTCGATCCACCTCTGAGCCTGCTCGATCTTGCCCTCCAGGTGAACCGCTGCTTTGGCCGGGCGAGTGTTGGCCACGGCTTTGCTGGTTTTGGACTGTAGATTCTGCAGAGTTGTGGCGATCTGTTTGGCCAGCGCTCGAGCCTCAGGGGAATCACCCTTACCTCTGAACACACACAGCAGGAAAACACAAGATGAGCTCATTTACAGCTGACAGGGCATCTGGATCAGGTTCGTACACAATGACGTTCCACTAAAGCCTCATTCAAGCAGGAACGAAATTAAATAATCTAGACCCTACATTGTGTGTGTGTGTGTGTGTGTGTGTGTGTGTGTGTGTGTGTGTGTGTGTGTGTGTGTGTGTGTGTGTGTGTATGTGTGTGTGTGTGTGTATGTGTATGTGTATGTGTATGTGTGTATGTATATATATATATATATATATATATATATATATATATATATATATATATATATATATATATATATATGTATGTATATGTATATGTGTGTGTGTATGTATATGTGTGTATGTAGGGGCTAGATTATTCTATAAAAAAATTAATTAAAAAAATTCCAGGCTGTTTATATAAATATAAACAGAATAGAAAACAATATCTCTCTAAATAAATATTATTATTTGAATATTATTTTTATTTTATTAATTAATGAATTACTATAGTAATAATGCTGTTGTACTGTAATATATATATATATATATATTTAGAATTTAATAATAATAATAATCGGATTAGTTTGTCTGGTTAATACAATCAAATGTTTAAAAGATACTTTAAAAGTTGTTCTTGAAGAACTTAGTAACAACTAAGAACACAATTTAATATACTTCTTAATGTTTTTAAAAATATAATAGAACATTCAGACTTTTTTTTGATTAGCATAAATAAAAATGTAAATACTATTAATATTATTTTTGATTAAAAAAATATATTGTTTTTGATAAAATTATTTAAACAAACATTTATAAAACGTTGTAAAAAAATTAAATGTAAAAAATGTCAATATTATTTTTGATGAAAATATTTAAACAAATACGTTTAAACATGTAAATGTAAGCATTTATTAAATAATAATAATTTAGAATATTTATAATTATTATTTAAAATAAATTGTAATTAAATTAATTATTTTAAAATTACGTAAATATTATTTAGAAATTAAAGTACAGTAACAGCGTCAACAAAAGACACACAGCATCTGACTCATATATCCAGGACCTGTGAACAACCGTTGCTTAGCAACAGTCAAACAGTCAACACTCAAACAATGGAAAAGCAGGATTCCACATGTGGGAAGCAATGGAACATCACACTAATATTCCTAAGATTCGGGCCAAGAATCCCCACAAAGCCTTCAACTCAAAGTCAAGATGTTGGAGGTGTACGTACGCCTTCTTGAGCTCTGAGAGTTTGGCGGTGAGCGCTGCGATCTCGCCCATGTTGCGCAGGATGTCGTCGCGCTCCTTGGGATCGTCGCAGAGATCCGCGATCTTCCTCGCTTCTCCCAGAAGAGTCCTGATGTTCTCCTCTCCTTCGGGACCCCCGTGAGGATCCGCCAGCCAGTTCTGCCGTCCACAAAACACAAACACAATCTTTTCCTCTCTGTTTTGTACATGATTTTGGATGCCATCAAACTCTCAATCTTGCAAATATTTAAATTGCATTTAATTCAGTGACCAGTTCTTCCTCTGAAGTGCTTTTTATACCCAGTAAATACAGTTTAAAAATATATGCAATCCGATCAAACTCAAACTGAGGCCTTTAATCCAGGTTAATGTCTTCTCAATGATGACTCTGACTCCTGTATAAGTTCATTACAAAAGAGAACGACGTTTGCTGGTAAAGGAAACAATAACACAGAACTGGTTTACACCTTCTCACTGTTGCTAAAATATGTTACTTCACACACTCTTCACATCACAGTCCTGCAAACATGACAGAAGGTTTACTCACATTTGCACGTTTTAGACCAAATATATAATGGTGAGTGACGCTTCAGTGATGCTGAGATACTTTGCAAAAAAAAATGATCCCGTTAGAAGAATTGCGCCATAAATAAAGTTTATTATGTATTTTTCCGTCTGTCTCGTCTCCGTGAGCTTTTGTGAGGGTTTACGCATGCGCTGTAAAGGTGAATTTAGCGTTTTCCAAAAGTTAAAGGATAATTCCGGTATTTAACACTTTGAGTCTATTTTGTAGTTTGTTTTGGATGAACAAGAGTGGTGGACAAAGACATTTTGACAATGGTTCCTGTCTCGACTTTTTGACTATTTTAGAATTGCCCATGACCGCTTTAGAATGGGAGTCTATGGCCATGCACAAACATGTCCTTAAAACAACCCTTAACGTTAGTTTTCAAAACTGTTCAACTCACCGAGTGGTTAGTGGTGTTCGGTGATGATTAAAAACAAATATATCGGCGCAATGTATGATTTCAATCCGTTTATTTTTCTATAGTGGAACTAT
>NC_140224.1:35849361-35859361 GCF_951802725.1 Rutilus rutilus | reverse complement strand
AAGTCAAGTATGTGTGTGTGTGTGTGTGTGTGTGTGTGTGTGTGTGTGTGTGTGTGTGTGTGTATGTATGTATGTGGTATGTGTGTATGTGTGTATGTATGTATGTGTGTATGTGTGTGTGTCTGTGTCTGTGTGTGTGTGTGTGTGTGTGTGTGTGTGTGTATATATATATATATAATTTAATATTATATTTTTAAAGAAAAATGCATTCATCCAAAGGATGCATTAAATTGATCAATAGTGTCAGAAAATACTTTATTTTATTTTATAATGTTACAAAAGATTTCTATTTCAAATTAATGCTGTTCTTTAACTTCGCAGCAGAACTGTTTTCAACACTGATAATAATCATAAATGTTTCTTGAGCATCAAATCATCATATTATACTGATTTCTGAAGGATCATGTGACACTGAAGACTGGAGTAATGATGCTGAACATTCAGCTTTGATCACAGGAATAAATTACACTTTACTATATATTCACATAGAAAACAGATATTTTAAATTGTAATAATATTTAACAATATTGCTGTATTTTTGATCAAATAAATGCAGGCTTGGTGAGCAGAAGAGACTTATAAAACCACCAAACTTTTAGATTTATATAATAATGTCTGATATACTCAATATAACTTAAAAACGACTTTTCAATTTTTGATGACTTGACACTGGAAAAGGAAACGTTTCTTGATTTCTGTGATGGCGATACGAGAAGAAAAGCAAGACAAACGTGTGAGATCATCTAAACAAACAGCGTCGCATTTCTCTCCGAGCACAGCTCCATTCTGTTATCCATCACACACACACACACACACACACACACACGAGCGACGGGACAAACATCCAGTCGCTTCACTGAGTCTGATCACCACATGTACAGTAAGCGAGGCCGAGCGACACCTGCTTAACACACGGCGAGAGAGAGAGAGAGAGAGAGCATGCGCACAGATCTTACCTTCTACAGGGGGAGGAAAAGAAACCAAGAGAGGAGAAACAAAACACAACTTTTAACAAGAACGAGTGAAAAGATCCACAGAGAGAAAAGAGACAAAAAACAAATAAATAAAAACACCGAAAATCCACAACCACCTCGTTCTCACGAAACCCACATCTGAAAGCTTCAGGCTTCCCAGAAACACTCACTTCCCCAAAACACAGGAATCAATCTCACAAAACATCTATATATCATCCACAAAATTAGATTTTATTTGGAAGCCCATATTAGGACTGTTCATATTTTTCTTTTAGCATTGTGCCATTATTTTCATGACAATTTAACATATTTCCTCTATATGTTGTATAACGCGAATCACATTAAATGTATTATATAGTCTTATATAAACAATACACTTTACAATAAGGTTAGATATATTCACATTAGTTGAGTTCACATTAGTTCACATAGAACTATCGATGTTTAATACGTTATGTTAATTTGATTTACTAATACATTTTAACACATTTAATAATAAATTTTTCTAAATCAAAAGTTGCATCTGTTAACATTAGATAAAGCACTGTGAACTAACATGAGCAAATAATGAACAACTGTATTTTTATTAAGTAACATTAACAAAGATTAATACATGCTGTAAATAAAATATTTTGTTCATAGTTATCTAATGCATTAACTAATGTTAACAAATGAGAGCGTATTGTAAATTGTTACCATGATTATATATTATAATTACAAAAAAACTAAATTGTGGAATATTATATATATATATATATATATATATATATATATATATATATATATATATATATATATATATATATATATATATATATATATATATATATATATAGTGCTATGCATAAGTTTAGACACCCATGCTAAAGTTGACTAAAAAGAGGAATAAAAAATCATATTTTGGAAATTGAACTTAATGCCTTAATTTAAAAAATGAGGAAAAATCCAACCTTTAAGGACACCAATTTTCTTTGTGAATGAATAATGTATCGTAAATAAATAAATGTTCTTCCTTAAAATACAGGGTGCATAAGTCTGGACACCCCTATGTTAAATTCCCATAGAGGCAGGCAGATTTGTATTTTTAAGTATTTTTTTTATATTTTATTTTAGGATACTATGCATCCTGATAAAGTTCCCTTGGCCTTTGGAATTAAAATAGCCCCACATCATCACATAGCCTTCACCATACCTAGAGATTGGCATGGTTTTATTTCAGTTAGCCTAATAGCTAGTTTGATTTGCATTGAGAGATGATCTTATGGAAAGTACCCCATGCCAATCTCTAGGTATGGTGAAGGCTATGTGATGATGTGGGGCTATTTTAATAGATTTTTTATTCCTCTTTTTAGTCAACTTTAGCATGGGTGTCTAAACTTATGCATAGCACTATATATATATATATATATATATATATATATATATATATATATATATATATATATATATATAAAAATATATATATATATATATAAAATATTATATATTTTCAGGAAAATATGCTTTATTGTCATAACAATAATTGTCAAAAAAGCATTAAGTCTTGATGGTTATCTTATGAAATATGATTTGTTTGGATTTTTGAGTTGGACTGTTTCGGTGAGATTGATTCACACAGATCTGAGAAGCTTATTAAAGTGTGATTTGCTGATATCGTCATGCATCAGCCAGATTCAGTGTCAGCCGCTCTGAAAACCAGGTTTCCACGTTCAATCCAAACACTGTTAAACCGCATCCCTTATCCTCCCTCGAGAACATGCGAGCAGAAACACTTACAGATGCGTGTTTGAGGCCACAAACTTATTTTCAGTCCAAACGTGATGTGGATGGACTTTGAGTCCGGTTCATGTCTGAACATTTGCTATTGTTTGCACATGCCCATTCCAGCCAGAATCTTCAGAAATCCAGCTCAAAACACACACATTTGCACACATATCACACACTCCTCCCTTTAATTTAAAACCCTTCTGTTCTGCGTTATGTTTAGAACAACACTAGAACGCACGTGCATGCATGTGTGTGAAGTGTTACATGTATAATAAATAAGATCCGTGCATGCGTGTGAGCAGACAGTAAACCTGTGCATGTGTGTGAGGCGAGTGTATGAAGCCAGAGATCTATCCGTGCACATGGCGTCACGGTGACCTTCGCCCTCTCACACACCTTATTGGCCCAGGCGTCCTCGTCCCAGGACGTGAGCTGCAGCACGCGGATGATCTCGTTGATCTCGGTGCTCATCTTCTCCACGGTGAAGTTCCTGTTCTTCAGAGCCTCCTCCACACCCTTTCCCTGAGACGTCCTGGTCGTCACGAAGATCTTAATGCCTGCGCGAGACGCCATCAGAGACAGAGTGAGCTTCATATGAGCAATAAACCACAGCATTTCAGGATTCAGGTTTGATTTGCAAAAGTTTGGGGGTCGGTAAGATTATTTGATCTCTTCTGCTCACCGGGGCTGCATTTATTTGATCAAAAATACAGTAAAATTTGTAAAATTGTGAAATATTATTACAATTTAAATCAGCTGTTTTCTATGTGAATATCTAGTAAAGTGTAATTGATTCCTGTGATCAAAGCTGAATGTTCAGCATCATTACTCCAGTCTTCAGTGTCACATGATCCTTCAGAAATCACTCTAATATGACGATTTGCTGCTTAAAAAACATTTCTCATTATTATCAATGTTGTGATGCTTCATATTTTTGTGAAAACAGTCATACATTTTGTTTTTCTGGATTCTTTGATGAATAGAAAGTTCAAAAGAACAGAATTTATTTGAAAATAGAAATATTTTGTAACATTATAAATCACTTGTCACTTTTAGTCACTCTAAGGTAATCATTTATATTCATTTATATTAATATTAAGGTATTTTAAGGTAAAAAAAAAATGTATGAAATGTTTTCATTTCTTTCCAAAAAATCTTACTGGAAGTATATTTATATATATGCAAACCACTGGAAAGTATACAGCTATAATGCAACAATCTCATAAATAAACATTTGCAAGAAAACAATAGCAGGACAATGCAAAATATTACTGATTGGTTGTTTTCAACACATTCAATGCATCAATGTATGTAATGCAACTCCAAACTTTTGAACAGTAGTGTATATTGTGCATGAGAAGCGTTCGACTAACATCACTAACGCTGGTAAGCATCACACTAATATGAGCATTTGAAACTGACAGTGATTAATAGTGATTGCTGAAGTGTGAGGTATTAGAGGAGGTCAGAGGTCAGACCTGAGATGAGAACGGGGAGAAGCTCCTTCACGGTGTTCATGGAGTTGACCAGCATGACTCTGTGCTCCTGGTGAGTTAACTCCTGCTGTCGCTCGTCGATCATCTTGGCCATCTTCGTCATGCCTGTGGACGAAACAACATACAGTGTGATCAAACACTACACGGTTTTCTGTGAAATCTGTCAACTTTGACTGGCCAAAATCTGTCTGAAGACTGTCTTTCTACTTCAAAATTTCACGTTTAATTCAATGTGTTGCGTGCCGTTTCTTTGTAAGAATTTTCACTCAGAAATTGCTAGTAAATTTCACACATGATTACAAAGTAAATCCTTAACCAATTTTTTTCAGGGTGGGTTTTCCAAATCAGTCACTTATGAAGTGGTGTTTCACTGCCTATGTAGGGAGTACAGCAGATAGCAAGATGGCTCACTAGGGTTTGGAACAGGGTCGCTATGACTGCCGAGTAAGACGTGTTCCTGGATCAACATTTTCAACAATCCTGTCCAAAAACACAGTCCTATCCCTTCCCATGAGTTATCCCTACAACCAGAGGGAAATGAGAGGTGACTTAAGCCCTATTCGGACGGGACTAGTGTAACATGGAGAGTCGGAGTAAAGTAATAATCACCAGAGCTTCTCAGTGACTTTAGTCCCGTCTGAATGTGCATCTCAGTGATCATCACGGACAATGTCAGTCAAGATTACGGCGACTTTTACCTTCAGTAAAAAGGTCCGGAAAAATGACCTCAGGTGACACTATAATCCCGTGCGAATAGACCCGCTGTAAATATGTACGTACATATTTTGTCATTTCCTGTTTAAAAGTAGTTTTGTATCAAGTATGGAGACGCTTGAAAAAGCATCAGTTGCGTTCTAGACGCTGGAACGAGTCTGTGGCAAAACTCAAGTGTTTCACACACACCATCAGATCAGAGAGAAGATCGACAGCACTTGTTAGAGGCACCAAACATCTTTTAGCGTTAGCTAAGTGCCTATTACCAACACAATCCCATCTGAAGTTAATTAATACATCGTTCGACCGGATATAACTGGTTTATATATATAAATATAGGTTATATGTGAAGCAGCGTAACACACACATGACGACAGGAGTGACGGCGATGCGCAAATCGAGTTACTCTCTCACTTCTGCTAGTTTCACTGAGATCTCTTATCCTGTGCGAACTGGCCATTAATATTACAGACGTCCTGTGGTAACATTACATTACTCCATCTACCCTGGTAAAGTTAATCCCGTCCGAATAGGGCCATACAGAACGGTCACATTTACTGTAGTTAATTTTGCAAGCGAAATCCAGTCGGAAAACACTCGCATGCTAACCGACAACAACTTGTTTTATTTATATGCATCACTCTAGATCACTTTATAGAGTCAAAAAATAAATGTGAACAAGACACATCAGAAACCAAACAACAGACTATGAGCAAATGGAGAGAAGAAAATAAAGTTACACAATTATTTAACATTTATAAGCATTGCACGATAAATCATCTCAAGCAAATTCATGTGTTTCTGTCCTAAAAGACCTTTTCACAGATGGTGAAATGATGTTGAATGATATTTTCATTAAAATTAATGTTAATTTATGATTTTTTTTTTGTGATTTGTTACCATTAAATTACAGAAAAGAGTTTCTAATGCAACGGATGAGGCAAATTCAACATCTTCTGACCAATGTGATTAATCTGTCAATATTTGTCTCTTTTGTACAGTCATAAACACACTATCATGGATTTTTCTTTTGCTATTGGAGCAAAATTATATCGGATGTAGTTTCCGTTCACCACTATAAGAGTTCACTCAACTATGACGGCATTCGCTTCTGAGAACCACGGATATGTGATAAGTGTCCCTGAACCACATCCATCAAGACTACTTTTATGACATCATGCTGGGTAGCTCCGCCCACAGCGAAATCTCATTGGTCTAAAATCATGCTCTACATAAAACATGTGTTTTTTGAATGTTAAAGTGCTTGCTCTTGTCCTGACCTGGGCCCAGGTTCTTGGTGTAAGTGATCAGATCTTCCATCGACTCCACGACCTCAGCGACCGTCAGATACTCCAGAATCCCTTTACACACTCGGATGATTTTACGGACCTGAGGTCAGGAAAGAGAGCAGAGATTCTGTCAGTATCGATGCATCATCTCAATCCCAGAGGAATTAACCCTTGGAAGGTTTTGAAGGCCTCATGCCTCGGCCTCATCGAAGGTCAGGAGCAGATCCGAGGTTCCGGAGAGGATCCCGCGGGAACCGTCGATCAGATAATCCCGGGCTTGGACAGAATACGGATCGGCCTTCAACATCTGAGCGGCCTGAACCAGTTTAGTGCACGCGGTCTCAACCCTACAGAGAACAACACACACACACAGAGAGAGAGAGAGTTTACAGTTAGTTACTGTAAGATTCTCAGGGTTATACATTCATCTGGTGATGCAGTGAAGATATAAACACTCACATCTCAACAATAACAATTATCTATGTGTGAATGTATGTGTGGATGTTTCCAATCAAAGTTCAGCAGCCCTAAATCACACAGTAGTGACTTATTATTTCCAACAAGACTCTCCTACACTCTCTCGCCCACACACTCTCACATGCACACACACTCTCACACTCACTCTCAGGGCTGGACTGGGACCAAAAAAAATTATATATATATATATTCGGCCCTGGCATTTTGGCCCAGACTGGCCCACTATATGATCATAAACACCACCCATCTTTGCACGCCCTTAAATATATGCATACCAACTCCTATTCCTTAAAACCACTAATGTCATGTAATGAGTGAGTATAGGAACGAGTGAGAGTTAACAGATGAAATAAGTAAGAATTTGACATTTATTAATACAGTTGAACTATACTGTGATGAATCCTAAAACAAGCTATAAGCTGCATTGGCATAGCAATACCAGTGTTCCCCACAGGATTTGTGTTAAATCTGTGGTGGGTGGACCTCAGTCTCTGTAGGGGGTTCGGGGGCATGCTCTGCTTACAGCAGGCTCTACACTTTCTCGTCTCTCTCCTGATCCTCCTCACTATCATCATCATCATCATCATCACAGGAGCCGATGAAGGGCAGAAAACATATATTTTGACACATTTTACAGTGTCTGCTTGAAGGGCCTGTTTCTATTTTTTCACGCTATTTCTCTGCACATTCCTTGCGTTTCTTCTCCATCTCGCAGACTATTTTGACAGATACACTCTGACCCTGCTACACGCTCGCTCACTCGTTTAAAGTTGTGATTGGACCAGCCCAGTGTCAATCAAGAAAAGAACCAATGGGCCGCTGATCTACGTGTTTCATGGGCCGGACTGTCAGGAAAAAAATTAAGCTGACTTTTTTTTGACCAGCGCATTACACCGGCACAAACCCAGCGCCGCCAATTAAGCAAAACAAAACAAAACGAATGAGCCGCCGATGTACAAGTTTTATGGGCCGTTAAAAAGAAAAGAAAAAATAATAATAATAACAATTATGTTCGAGTATGAGATGTATCGGCCCAAAAAGCACGTCGGCCCACCGGGAAAGTGCCCGGTATGCCCGATGGCCAGTCCAGCCCTGCTCACTCTCACACACACACACACACACTCTCTCACACACCCACTATTCATCTGTGACTGACTGTCATCAGGAGGGTTTTGTTGTAGTTGCAGGATTGAGACTGGTGTCATATTTCTCTGTGACAGACTGCAGCTGTGTGTGTGTTTGTGTGTGTTACAGGACAGCAAGGTCGTGTGTGCGTGCGTGCGTGTGTGTGTGTGTGAGATGTGAATGCTACAGTAATGCATGTGAATGTTAATCAGCATTAAAGCATCAGACCACACACACACACACACACACACACACACACAGACGAACAGAAACTATATTTAGAGGGGAAGCATACAGTAGGTCGTTCATTATGTGTGTGTCAGTGTTTCCAGTAATCCCTGAGCACAGCAGAATGAATGTGTGTGTGACTCACAGGAGTTTCAGGATCAATGCCGCTGCACAGGAGCGTCTCTCTGCATCTTTGTTCAATGCTAAAGCCTTTTGGACTCGTGTAACGTATCATTATTGTAAATAAATCATGTCTGATTGCAACAAGAATGACTCAACGTCTGAGTAAACAGCAGACAAACACCCACAATAACAGCATCTCTGTGGGCTTTGAGATGAACACGTGAACAGACAGACCTCAGTGAAGCAGCGCCGCTGGTTTAGAGATGGTCTCTGGCTCAGGGTTTAACGCTGGCTTCAATCTGGCTGCGTTTTGAAGATTTTCAGCTATTTCCTGTTTTATTTTATTTAGTTATTCCCTAAACAACACTGTGAGTGGACTGAAGGCACAGATGTGTGTGTGATGAGATTCTCTGTACTGCGTTCCTTGGGGACGTTCACACACTGACAGTGATTTGCAGTGATAAATCGAACCAAAAGCCGTTCATTTTTAATGAGAGTTGGCGATTTGAAAGGACGTGAGCGACACAGACTGTGAGATATTGCGAGAAGTAGCAACTCATTTTTTAGACGAATCATTTAATTGAATCATTCATTCATTTCACATTATCTCTGAGTGATATGTTAATGAATCAAACTTATTCAGTTCAACTGACTCGATCTGTTCGCAGCACTTAAACATCCCAGAGGAAGGTTATCAGTATTACTGTATGATTTCTGAAGACTTGAACTACTGTTATGATATTTTTATTGTGCTTTTTATCCTTTTTGAACCGTGAAATCTGCAAAAGAGTGAATGTATCATTTTGTCATACAGGTTTGGAACAAAGTGCGTCAAGCCATTTTTGGGTAAATTACACCATTAAATTGAGCAAAATCTCTCTTTATGCAAATGAGCAGTGATGTGCTGCAGGAACAACCAATGACAGCGCAGATATGCATCATCAGACTGATACTTTGTTGCATGTCACCAACTCTCATTTAAAATAAACTTCTGGTTGCTTTGAGGTTTCAGTGTGAACAGCCGATCAGACTGAGAGACATGCTAAATAACACTAACAAATTTATTTAGATGATATATCAAAATATGATCTATTTTCCATAACTCCAGGTTTTGTGTGTGTGTTCTGAGGCATTAACACGTGTGAGAGCTCTAGTGATCCTCTCAGGAGGTGTAGCTGTGTTTGCTCAAGAGTGCAGCTGCTCCAGCATGTCCACACCTGATTTATTAGTCAACACACCTGCATGAGAGCATGTCCTTCCGCAACACACACGCGCACGCACACGCACACACACACACACGCACACATGCACACACACACACGCACACACAAACACCCACACAAACAAACACACACACAAACACTCACACACACACAAACACTCACACACACAAACACTCACACAATAGAGTTAGCTGGAAGAACATGTTTTAGAACAGCATCAAATTACATTCACATTCATGCATTTGGCAGATGCTTTTATCCAAAGCGAATCGAACGCATGATCTTGGTGTCGCTTTACTCTGAGTTACAGGAACTTTTAAACATTTAAAAATACAGAAGAAGTGTAAAGGTTGCACATACCGATTTTCATTTCAACCAAAAGGCTAACGCAGACACACACACAGCCATAGACGCTCTAATATTCACACAGCACTGCACACACACTTGACATAATGTCCATGACCTTTACCCTCAACAGAGGGAGCTAGTGTGTGTGTGTGTGTGTGTGTGTGTGTGTGTGTGTGTGTGTGTGTGTGTCTTACTTGATAAAGGCAGGTGGCATGTCTCTCCTCATGATGGCATCT
>NC_140224.1:35829361-35844361 GCF_951802725.1 Rutilus rutilus | reverse complement strand
GTCAGAGATGTAATCTAATATAATGTAGTATAAAGGATAGTGCGATAAATATAAACACTACTGACGCATACTTTTTTGCAAAATAAATAAATATGCTTGTATTGTAAGAGTGTAAGAGGACTCAATTACGTCATTTGCAATGCATCATGGGAGTAGATGCTTCATCTTATGAGAACATGAGAACTTCTACAGGATTACAAACACTTTTATTAGACACGTCATTGTGGATAATGAGGTTAAAATCATACTGACTTGTGTCTTCTACAGAATTCGTCTGTCTTAAAAGTTTTAAAAGCTATAGTTAAGCCACTTACTTTATGGGGCAAATGAATGTGTTTTTGACCTCTTGAACTCTTGCGCTCTATGACATTGTGGTGCAATGAAGACACTAGTGTTGCACGGTGTACCGATACTTCAAAAGTATCACGATACTCGGAAATTAAAAACGTCACGATACCTAAATTTATCAGTATCGATACTTAAAAAACATTTTTTTCCTCCCTATGGACGTCTGTGTTTTTTTCCTGACGCACGCAGCAAAGAACCTGCCGCTGTCAGTGTCATGTGACAAAACACTACAGCGAGATGGCTGCATGTGCGAGCACAAGTGGTCCACGACTCGTAGAAAAAGATGACGCGAGGAGTGACATATGGAAGTACGTTGCCTACCTTGCTCTGTTGCACGGTGCACCGATACTTCAAAAGTAAATCGGAAATTAAAAACGTCACGATTCCTTAATTTATTAGTATCGATACTTCTAATAAGAATGACCGCGTTCCAGATTTGTAAGGCCGGCGACACACTGGCTGCGTGTCGTGTCCGTTTTTATTTCGGCTCCCATGTTAACTGCCTGCGTGACACACGCGTCTGGGCCTATTTTTTACAGTCTATGGTCTGGGCGCAGCTCGAGACGAGCGGAAAACGCGTGCATGCTAGAAATAGAACCGACGCCTATTTTTCACGCGTCACGCAAGCGTGTTGGAAGCGTTCCCAGGCAAAAAATAGGAAAAGATGTTTATATGTCATTTTGACACGAATACATATTAATAAATGACATTTTGATGTTTGAACGTTTTGACATAAATACAATATAAATGTAATTAAAAAAAATATTATCGATTTTCAAATACTGCACCTCTCAATACAGAACGAATTATTCTGTAGCCTATTTTGCCGTCAACACTGCCGACGTTGTCTTTGCTGCTATATATTTACGTTTAACATGAAGTATAGGCCTTCCACAACTCTCTCCCCACGTCAAATATATCACCAATGAGGCTTATGTTACCAATATTAAACATTGTTTAATATAATCGCTGTTCATATTTTTATTCAAAGGTCAGAATCAAGATAAAGCTCTTGAAAATTTTTTTTACCTTGAATGTCATTGCTCTAATTTATTTTGTATATTTTGATATTTCATATTTTGTTCAAATGTTTAATATATCTGCTGTTCATATGTTCATTTATTAGTGTGTTATATGATTAGAATTTTGTCCCGGTTTTAAAATAAAGCACAGCAATGATATTTGAGAGTGTTTCTCCCTTTTCAGGAAAAGTATCGAAAAAGTATCGAAATCGCAATACTTGACTTGGTATCGGTATCGAAACAATAATTTTGCTATCGTGACAACACTAGAAGACACAGAGTCATTCCATGTCAAATCAGCCAAATATCAGAAACTTCCCCAGCTCAAATTTTTTATTTTGTTAATATTTTTGCAGAAGAAAGACAGACATAAATAGTGATGAAATAAGGTCCTTCGTTTTGGCTTTCATCTTTATTTATGCATTTCTTTCACCAGAAAAATTAAATATATATTTTTTAACCTCTGGTTGAGTTGACAATCAATCCATCCATTTCAATCTCGACAGGCTTTATAAACCCTTTTAATTAACCTCATAAACCACAGCCAAATCCTCACTAACTTACTTTCCGTCTACAAAAGCAATTAAATGTCTGGCACACACACACTGGCACACACACACACACACACACACACACACACACAGGCACACAGGCACACACACACACACAGGCACACACACACACACACACAGGCACACACACACACACACACACACACACAACCCAACCCAACAACACTCCATTTGATTGATATGAAACTGTAGTGCATGAATGAAGCTCTGCGGACACTGAGTTTCCAAGGCTGCCGTTTCTCCTGAAGGGTTATTTAGGAACACATTATCTCAGCGTGTAATTAAACTGCTTTGGCCGATGATAAACGTTCCCTTCTGCGAGCACTGAGAAATATCTCTCCGGTCCGGGACACGCAAACAAGTCAACCTCACACACACTCCTCACAGTCCTTACTGAGGAATGGATCAGTGAGGAAAAACATTCTTTTCTCCTTCTCACCAGAACATCTGTTGAGACATTATAATCCTGAGACAAAGCCAAAGCTTCCGGACGTGCCGAGTTCCCTCGTCCGGAACGCACCATCCCCCTCCTGACATCAGTTTGAGGAGAAGATCTGAAGACTCCCTCGGAGAGTAAAGATTTCCCAGATCTATTCATAATGGTGCAGAGTTCCTCATTTGGACCATTCAGTGATCACTTACTTTTGGACGTCTTGAAACTACTTAGAAACTCATGATCTCTCTCAGAAAAGTAAGAGTCTATCTCACATGAATGCATCTACTGTTGAAGGCAAACCCATTGTTTTTCATGCACTGGCCAATTTTTAGGCTAATTGGCTTTTCATAACGTGTTGTTTCAGACCAGTGGAAAGAAAACATTGAAGTTATTGCACTAGTGTCTGTAGATTTCAATTACACTACAGACCAGCAGCACTTGCATAAAGCACACTTTACAGTTTTATTCCCATGTATATATTCTGAAGGTTTTTACTGATGGGTTTGTTCTTATATCATTTGCCTGATTTTATACAACAAGTTATTCCTAAAAATAAAAAGGCATTTATAGCTCTAAAGGGGTGGTTGATTATGATTTCTCTTTTCTAACTTTAGTTAGTGTGTAATGTTGCTGTTTGAGCATAAACAACATCTGTAAAGTTACAGCGCTCAAAGCTCAAACCAAAGGGAGATATTTGCTTTTAAAGAAATCACTTTTTAAGGCCTACAACAAACGGCTGGTAGAGACTACACGAGCTTCCTCCCGGGTCAGTGACATCACTAACCCTAAAATTTACATAAACCCCGCCCCCTGAACACGATTTATAGATTATCATGACAGAATATGCTAATCAATGACTAGAAGATAACTACACATAAGCTACATAAATTCATCAACTAACCATTCAGAAATGTCCTGTTGCTTCTACATGTTGTCACTTCTTCTTGAGTCTCTCCATCATTGTCTGACTCCGGTTTGAACATAAAAAGGCTAAACGTTTTTGAAATTTTCAGTGCATGTCTGTGTGAGTGCAAGCTGTTGAAGCTCCGCCCCCTGTGCCGGGAGCAGCAGCTCATTTGCATTTAAAGGAACAGACACAAAACGGTGCATTTTTGCTCACCCTCAAAAAGTGACAATTTTAACATGCTATATACAAATATCTGTGGGGTATTTTGAGCTAAAACTTCACACACACACACACTCTGGGGACATCAAAGACTTATTTTACATCTTGTGAAAAGGGCATTATACCACCCCTTTAAATATGCAACTTTGCTTGCAAACCAATGCATAAAACTGACCAGCTGGATATAAACTAATGCAAATAGATGGTAACAATCGTGACATTAAACATTTGGGTCGGACTTGCGTGTGTTTTTGTCACATTGTTTTAACCGTTTGAGGTTCTACATACCGCTGTTCTCCACTATTGCAGCATCGTCAACAAATTCATTACCTTATAATGATATGAAAACAAAGTGTACTGTATAGATACTGTTTAGTAGTACAAGTTATCTGAAGTGTCCCGCGTCAAAACAAACTCCACGAGGCGTCAGTAGCCGCGTTTCCATTACCCTACAAATTGCGCAAATTGAAATTGCGAATTGAAAATACGCCCAATGGAAACACGTCAATTTTTGCAAAAACTCCCATTTATCGCAAAAAAGTGTTTATGCTCACATAAGGTGGTTTTTCAGGCAATTTGAAAAAGAAATATTTCGCAAAACTGCAATGGAAACAGTTTTTGCGCATTTCCAGGTCACCTGATGTAGATGACGCGGTGTGTTTGGAGCAGAATACGAGACAGAGCTCTTTATTAAATTCATAAAAGACAAAAGAATTACAGGAATAATGGATTCTAAACCTCAAATAAATGCCACGATCAAGACCTGGAAGCAGATCTGAGGGAGAAACACCCAGAAACTCCTCATATGAGCCGCTCACAGGTATAATAAGGGTCGTTCCTCACCATTAATGCTTGGAAAACACACATACGTCTCCTTCCATTAATAATAATGGCCAGTGCAGTGGCTGGGATATAGTACATAAACCCACCAACGTCCATTGCCATGATTTTTGGGATGATTTTACTTATCGCGAGAGGAAAAAATTAAGTTTTAGTCGCATAACATCGGTTAATGGAAACGGCGTCATTTCGCAATAGTTTATTGTCGACATTTAAAATAAATAAAAAAAAAAAAAAATAATAAAAAAATAAAAAAATAAAAAAATAAAAAATAAAAAATAAAAATCGCAAAAGTTTTGCGCAAATCTGTAATGGAAACGTGCCTAGTGATAGTTTTATTTCGCCTCTAGAAGCCGATCTCGTGCTGTTTAATGACAGCGGACGCTTCTCAGCCGCTCCAGCAATGGACGCAACACGAAAAAAATTTATCTACATGGATTTTTGCCAATAAGATTGTTCCAGCACTCGGATATCGGTGCCGATTAATCGGCAAAAACGGATCAATCGGTCAAAAAGTTCTGATTTTTGTTCTGGAAATGTATGCAAAAGAGTGCATATTAAATAATTACATTTATACATTTCAGAAAACTTGTGATTCAGTCATGTAATTAATGCAATTCTTAACCTAATCAATCAACTGGGGAAATATTGTGATATCGATTAGTTACATTTTTCACCTGTGGAGTCTGGCTTTGATCATTTTCTGAGCGCATGTTTAAATATAAAGAGCTGTAGAAGATGTGATGCTGATACTGTGAACGACCATATTTCCGTCTAAAGAAACTTCATAGAAAGCAAATCTGCAATCAGATTAAACGTCTGATCTTTCATCTGGAAGATATTGTTTTTAAGGCTGGAACAAGTGCAAAAGGAAAGGAAATAACTACAACTCCCATCTCCTGTGGTGCCTGGATGCAAATTCTTTCATCTAAAAGAAATCTCCTAAAATAAGACACAAAGGAGTTCATGACCGTCCGCAGCAGAAGCATTGCCTAATAAAGCTGGATTTCTCTCAGTTCTGATAACAAACGCTTCTCTTGTAGTGATGGGAGGTTTTCATATGTGTGGTCTTGAGAAATGTTCACCTCATCTGACCCTTCCGCCTCTAACAAATCAAGACAGAAATCCTGAATAAGACACAGACACACTCCTCACATTCCCAACACTGACCATAAAATATGAGCGGACATGAAAGCACAATTTCCAGGCATCCTAAACTCACTGACTGCTGACTTCAAGGTAAAAAGATTAAACAAATCTACAGTAGCTGCACTGTAAAAGACAAATCCACCTATTTCTACTTAAAAACTTACGTTTGGTTTCCGCCTTACATTTTTAAGTATAATCAAATTGTAATTTCGATTTAAATCAAATTAAACTGCCTTAAAGCGAATTAAATTAAATTAATTAAACTAAATTAATGTAAAACATGACTTACTGATCATTTAGTTTTTTACAATGTGAGTGAAAAAAATCCATCCAAGATGGAAGACAAAGCAAGAGAGAGAATTTATAATTAAATATTTGTAAATATCATTTTTAAATAAATATTTTAAATTTAAAAATGTTAAAATAATTCATATTTTTCATTTTTTATAATATAATTAATGTTTATTTTTAAACAAATTTTAATTTATAAATGTATACTATGTCCTTATTTTAATTATAACATTTTTTTTTATAAATATTTATAAATATATACCTATTTAATGACAGTTTTATTTCCATTTAACTAGTCCCTATCACCCAGTGTCATGCTGTTTTTCATATGTTGTCATTTCAAAGAAAACGCAGGATGAAATGACATGAATCAGCAAGTCTGAAGAGTCTCTGTGGTCTAAACTGGAGAGAGACATGATGAATAATTTACTAAAGTTCATTCAGGATAAAAACTATTTCTATTAAGTGCTCTGAGCTCTGAGATGCCATCTCAGAATGAGCAGGAAATAACTTCAGACTGTCCCTGCAAAATGTAGGAAGTGTAAAAGTCCAGCGATAAAATATAATAAACCACAAACACACAGTCACGATGACTGCATGCACACACACCCCCAAACCTACGCTAAATTTAGAGAATCTGATTCAGAAAACACCACTAATGCATGAAATTTCACATGGACAAATATAGAGGAAGAAGAATAAAGAGGAAGGAAAAATGAGAAATAGACAAGAAGAAATAAGACAGCAACTGTTCCTCCACGCATAGAGGAATAAAGCTGTAATATTGTGCTAAATTGAGCCTCTCGTTACTGTAAAGCGCTCAGAAAATCTCAGATGAACACGATGAACATTAGAAACCGCAAAGATATTTGAGAAAATAACATCCTCTAAAGCGGCAGCACACACACACACACACACACAGGAAGCGCTTGACTGGGTGGGGTCGCATTCACACACACCTAAAAATCAAGCTAACTCTGAGCTCAAGTCGTGATCTAACCCGAGTTTCACAGATAGTTAGATAGATTAAGCGTATGTGACTGTGATACAGACTTCAGACAAATTTGGAGGAACAAAAACCACCTTCCATGTTATTTCAAGAGTCTAAAGTTAACCCTGGACAACTGCTAAGAATAACTGAAGAGCAGCGGGTTGTTCCTGAATTTACAACTGAAGGTTTTGTTTCCGTTTTAGGAAAACCACACAAGCTGTCAGACAGCTGACAGAAGCCGTATCTCTCCATGACAGACCTCTCCTCTCCTCGGGTTAGACACGTCGCACAGAAACGACAGGAGACCGGCTCTGTTGTGATGTGATACAGGGTCATACACACACACACACACACACACACATATACATATAGGCCTATATAAGAATGTACATTCATTGTAAGCATGAAGAATGTATAATCTAACAAATGTATTTCAGATGTATTCTCGTAGTGTTTATTTTGTTATGATATCTTGTGCATTGTTTACAGATACTTTCTTTTTCATTTACTTTTGTAAATTTACAGGTTTTATTAAATTAATTGGTTCGATTTGACCTAAATAGACAAAATGTCTTACTGTAAAGTTGCTGCCTTAAATTTAGTACAATCAACTTGGATGTTTAAGTCATTTCAACTTAAATTGCAGTAAACTAACTTAACTAAAATGAGTTGAACCTTAAAATTGTTCAACACAGACAATCTACAGAACATATGTTGTAATAGTTTTTTTTTACATGGTTATGATTTGAAAAACTTTTACAAAGGCAAAAATAATCAATTCTAAGAGTCAAATATTGACTCTGAACCTGTTTTCTTCTCCTCTTTGCAGTGGTTGCACCACAGAATCGTGTGGTTTAATGCACAAGCCTCCTATGAACAGCTGTATGCTATCTGAGGTTACTCGAGAAGATTAAATCAAATGAATGCGCTGCACATGAAATGAAAGACCTTTGCTGCTAAATGAAAGCCTGTGGTTTGAGATGATGATTCGTGACCCTTCACCGCTCATTCATTCATTGTGTCCTTGAGCAACACACTCACCTCGTGACGTGTGTAATAAGTGCACTACATAAATCATCAGCTAAATGACTAGTTTAATTCCTTCTGACAGTATAGAGATCGGTCATATATCAGATGCACTGATGGCATGGTTAGTGTTTCAGTGGGCAGGGCGAAATCCAAGAGGAAAAGGCGGAACTCGGTTTGGATCAAAGCCAGAGAACTTCAGGAAACTTTCGTGGATACATTGAACACCGAACAACGATACTTTATATCCGTCTATCTGATAGATGTGCATGCTTCTGACTGATTGTGAAAGACTGGAGCTCTTACCCGGACCAGGTTGCTGACAGCTGCCTGCACTGCGGCCACGGGAGCGGTGAGATCCGGGATGGCTTTCCCGTCCACCTCTCCCTCCTCATGCATGATGACCAGATGAGAGATCTGCTGGGCCACCGGCTCCAGGATACTCTCTATCGTCTTCGTGTGAAAAACCGGCATGGTGATAGCTTAAGAGACAGCAAACTCTCTTTCAAAGTGTGTATCCAAACTCCCCTATCCGTATCCGAACGCCGAGACAATCCCACTCCTGAACACACTGACTCCCCTTCATGCAACTGACTAACTATCGTGGAAGCGCTGCTTCGTCTAGAACGAATCGTTCATTGGAGTCGAATCTTTCCAGATCGCGAATCGAGTCTTTTCGCGCATCGCGCTTCACGACTCACTCAACAACTTACTGAACATGATGATCTGTTTGAAATGTATTGCTTTAAATTAATTCAATTCAACTAGCATCTGTTTTTTTATTTTAATTACTAATAAATTATCCAATTGTGAATAATAACTATTTTACTGTCGTTAGGAATTAATAATATAGAGCTAGAGTTAGATTTGAATTTACAATAGGCTATTGCAAAAGCTTAATAGTTAAAGTATTAGGTTTACTATGAATAAGCCTAAGTAGTTATTCATAAGATACTAATATATGCATAGGCTACTTATTTATTCTAATATTCTAGCTGGACCAATTGATTAGACTATTAGTTGGATACTTTGGTATTAATCACAAATGTTACCATTTTTGTCATGGAATTGTGTTTGGCTACACATATACAGTCAGATATTTAAAAACCCGTGATTACGTAAAATAACCATTTCTTTGAACTGGCTCGTTGAATGAACTGTTCGAAAGAACCGATTCGCGTCTTACACTCAACCTAAACCTGCCGGATGACGCGAATTCTCCATCTGCCAATCAAACAGCAAGTGCTGGCGCGCCCGTGAATGCGATTGGTTCAGACAAACGTCATTCGTCATGATTTGCTCCGCCCTCTTGCCTTTGTCGAGAGTTCTTCCCAATTTACGTAATACATTCTCATGCCCTAAAAAGGAAACCCGATTCTAGTGTTCTGGATGAGGAATTCTGAGTGCCATGGGGCACCAGCGCGGGCTGATAGCTGTGAATATTCCTCAGCATAGTTTAGGCAGTGTTTCACTTATTTTGCAATAAACAACAACAAAACAATACAATCAATTGATTTACAATATTTACAGGTTATGGAAGCCGAAAATGATACATAAACATTATATATAAGCCCAGCCTACTTTAAAAATAGAAGAATAAAAAACAAAAACATTTTAATTATATTTTATTTTTGTTTTACTATTTCATGGCATTGTCATTCGCACTTTAAAAGTTACTGCTTTAAAGTTATAGATAACGTAAATGATTTACTGATGAAGAAACTTGTTGACTCAGAATCTAGCAGAAGTGAAATGTTGGAGCATGCCGTAATGCCAAGGTTTGAACACCAGAACATCACAGCTCTGATCAGACTGAAATAACAGCAGCAGAACTGAGACTCCTCCAGAATCTGCCGGTCTCAGCGCGAGACCCTCGGCATGACCGAATATGGAAGAGGCTTTAAAGAGAGAATTAAGGAATTCATTTCACAGAGCTCAGAGTAAACATGCGCTGTGTGTGTGTGTGTGTGTGTGTGTGTGTGTGTGTTTGAGTTCATGAAGCTCATCTCAGTATAAAACAGCGTTTGACCTATCACAAATAGTAGTTTCGGTAATATTATGTAAAATGAATGTTGCCAGTGTAACTTTGCTAAATAAATGTATGGGAATGATTCTATGAAAGTAACTTCGATTTTTGGTCTTAAATCACGCAGTCTGTTATTTATCTTTAAGTATGCTTTGATTGGCCATTGTAAGGAAACGGCTTTCATCCCGTCAGCATTGGTGATGTTATGTTTCATTAATGCATCATGATCAACATTTCCTCTGTTGTTCATATCACTCCTCCTCACCAGTGACCCGTGATCTCACAAACCAGTGTTAATACTATTATCAACTGATGAAACACGAAGTGTGTGAACACTGCAGGATAAAGTGTTGACTGAGTCACTCAGTGCCTCGCATACTTCTGATCTCATATTGCCGTCTAGTGGTGGAATATGAATACTGCATCTATCTATCTATCTATCTATCTATCTATCTATCTATCTATCTATCTATCTATCTATCTATCTATCTATCTATCTATCTATCTATCTATCTATCTATCTATCTATCTATCTATCTATCTATCTATCTATCTATCTATCAGGAGTGAGGGATTTCTTGTGAATGACATCAGTGTTTTAAACTCCATCTGTGAGTCACATGACCTCTGCTGACCCGATGACATCACCTCAGTTTCTGTAACTGTGTAACAGCTTTACCCCTCAACAGCTGGACTGGAAATACACACATCTGTTACAATGATACTGAACTAGCCATACTGACATGTTACACACATTTTGTCCTATTATTATATTACAGTGAGTGTGTGTGTGTGTGTGTGTGTGTGTGTGTGAGAGAGAGAGAGAGAGAGAGAGAGTATATGAGTGCAGTAATTATTATGTTCACATTATGTGTATGTTTAAGTAAAGAGTGTGTAAATTCAGGGTGTGTTTATTCTGACTGTTCATGGAGAGTGAATATATTCAAGGAGATTAAACATGTAGAAGCATGTCATTAGTGCTGATAAAACACACAGAGAATCTCAGACCTTCTTAGAATCCATTTATTCATATTCAGACTCCAAAAGACTTTATGAAAATAGGTGGGTCATACACTCATAAATTACTTTAAGGTATTCGTAAAGTAAAGATACACTTTAAAAAAGGTTCAAATTAAACATATAGTATCATTGATATAACAAATAGTTTCACAACAATATAAAATTACACAACAATATAAATGAAAACACTGTACAAATGCCACTGTACATTTACAAGACCAATGCAAAATAATAGGTTTATAAACATCCTTAGATCTGTTGTCATATCCTGGGAATAGAATGGAATATAAGAATGATGGAGAGAGTTTGAACATGTTTGTTCAGGCTCTGTGTTTCAGGTATGAGCGCAGGTAAACTCATGTTCTCAGGTGTGTGTGTGTATGAGCACAGGTAAACTCATGTTCTCAGGTGTGTGTGTGTATGAGCACAGGTAAACTCATGTTCTCAGGTGTGTGTGTGTGAATGAGAACAGGTAAACTCATGTTCTCAGGTGTGTGTGTGTTTATGAGCACAGGTAAACTCATGTTCTTAGGTGTGTGTATGAGCACAGGTAAACTCATGTTCTCAGGTGTGTGTGTATGAGCACAGGTAAACTCATGTTGTCAGGTGTGTGTGTATGAGCACAGGTAAACTCATGTTCTCAGGTGTGTGTTTGAGGGCAGGTGAACTCATGTTGTCAGGTGTGTGTATGAGCACGGGTAAACTCATGTTCTCAGGTGTGTGTGTATGAGCACAGGTAAACTCATGTGTCAGGTGTGTGTGTATGAGCACAGGCAAACTCATGTTCTCAGGTGTGTGTATGAGCACAGGTAAACTCATGTTCTCAGGTGTGTGTATGAGCACAGGTAAACTCATGTTCTCAGGTGTGTGTGTATGAGCGCAGGTAAACTCATGTTCTCAGGTGTGTGTATGAGCACAGGTAAACTCATGTTCTCAGGTGTGTGTATGAGCACAGGTAAACTCATGTTCTCAGGTGTGTGTATGAGCACAGGTAAACTCATGTTGTCAGGTGTGTGTGTGTATGAGCACAGGCAAACTCATGTTCTTAGGTGTGTGTATGAGCACAGGTAAACTCATGTTCTCAGGTGTGTGTATGAGCACAGGCAAACTCATGTTCTCAGGTGTGTGTATGAGCACAGGCAAACTCATGTTCTTAGGTGTGTGTATGAGCACAGGTAAACTCATGTTCTCAGGTGTGTGTATGAGCACAGGTAAACTCATGTTCTCAGGTGTGTGTATGAGCACAGGTAAACTCATGTTCTCAGGTGTGTGTATGAGCACAGGTAAACTCATGTTGTCAGGTGTGTGTGTGTATGAGCACAGGCAAACTCATGTTCTTAGGTGTGTGTATGAGCACAGGTAAACTCATGTTCTCAGGTGTGTGTATGAGCACAGGCAAACTCATGTTCTCAGGTGTGTGTATGAGCACAGGTAAACTCATGTTCTCAGGTGTGTGTATGAGCACAGGTAAACTCATGTGTCAGGTGTGTGTATGAGCACAGGTAAACTCATGTGTCAGGTGTGTGTGTATGAGCACAGGTAAACTCATGTTCTCAGGTGTGAGTGTGTATGAGCACAGGTAAACTCATGTTCTCAGGTGTGTGTATGAGCGCAGGTAAACTCATGTTGTCAGGTGTGTGTGTATGAGCACAGGTAAGCTCATGTTCTCAGGTGTGTGTATGAGCACAGGTAAGCTCATGTTCTCAGGTGTGTGTATGAGCACAGGTAAACTCATGTTCTCAGGTGTGTGTGTATGAGCACAGGTAAACTCATGTTGTCAGGTGTGTGTATGAGCACAGGTAAACTCATGTGTCAGGTGTGTGTGTATGAGCACAGGTAAACTCATGTTGTCAGGTGTGTGTGTATGAGCACAGGTAAACTCATGTGTCAGGTGTGTGTGTATGAGCACAGGTAAACTCATGTTGTCAGGTGTGTGTATGAGCACAGGCAAACTCATGTTCTCAGGTGTGTGTATGAGCACAGGCAAACTCATGTTCTCAGGTGTGTGTATGAGCACAGGTAAGCTCATGTTCTCAGGTGTGTGTATGAGCACAGGTAAACTCATGTTGTCAGGTGTGTGTGTATGAGCACAGGTAAACTCATGTTGTCAGGTGTGTGTATGAGCACAGGTAAACTCATGTGTCAGGTGTGTGTGTATGAGCACAGGTAAACTCATGTTGTCAGGTGTGTGTATGAGCACAGGTAAACTCATGTTGTCAGGTGTGTGTATGAGCACAGGTAAACTCATGTTCTCAGGTGTGTGTGTATGAGCACAGGTAAACTCATGTGTCAGGTGTGTGTGTATGAGCACAGGTAAACTCATGTTGTCAGGTGTGTGTATGAGCACAGGTAAACTCATGTTCTCAGGTGTGTGTGTATGAGCACAGGTAAACTCATGTTGTCAGGTGTGTGTGTATGAGCACAGGTAAACTCATGTTCTCAGGTGTGTGTGTATGAGCACAGGTAAACTCATGTTGTCAGGTGTGTGTGTATGAGCACAGGTAAACTCATGTGTCAGGTGTTGTCAGGTGAGCTGTGAGGGAAGACATGCTGGTTTTCTCCAGGATCCAGTGATGGTAGTTGCTCACTTTAGTATAAACACCAGGACGAAACTTTCGGGAACATCCCTCTCCCCAGCTCACCACACCGAACAGGATCGCACGGTCTCGGACACGACACACCAGCGGCCCGCCGGAGTCACCCTGAACAAACACACAGGAGCACACACTGATTCTCAGAGATCACAGTTCACTTGTGCCAATATACACTACTGTTCAGAAGTTTTAGATTCGTAATATTTTTTAATGTTTTTAAAAGAAGAATCTTCTGCTCATCAAGGCTGCATTTATTTGATAAAAAAAATACAGAAAATATTGTGAAATATTTTCAGCTGTTTTCTATGTGAATATATAGTAAAGTGTAATTTATTCCTGTGATCAAAGCTGAATTTTCAGCATCATTACTCCAGTCTTCAGTGTCACATGATCCTTCAGAAATCACTCTAATATGATGATTTGATGCTCAATAAACATTTATGATTATTATTATTTACAATATAATCACATAGAAAACAGTTCTTTTAAATTGTAATAATATTTCACAATACTACTATTTTTATTAGGGCCGGGTAAAAAATATCGATTTCTCGATTTTAATCGATTCTCATTTTTACGAACCGATATCGATTCTGAACCGCTTAAGCCCTGAAGACATTTTTAGAGTTGTTTTGTCTGAGTGACACACACAAAAGTAAAGACTCATAACTCCAAAACTATAAGTCAAAAGTCAAAAGGTAGGTATCGTTTGATAGAACACTTAAAAAAAAAAAGTGAAAATATAAATTGCATTACATTTGGACATTCTCCAGCCGAGAAACGAATTTTTGCATTTTTTAAGGGGTTAAATCCCAAGAATCGATTAGTCATCCTGTTTTCATTTGATGAATGAATGTAACATTGTAGCGCATCCCATCCAATAAATCGCAATAATCTTCGTGCTTTGCTACTATTGATATGAAACAAAGTCTCAGATTTCAAATTACGTCCATTTTCTTATGAAATTCAAAAACATAAATGCCGTTTTGTCTCTGTGGCGTGAGATCGCTCTGGCTCAGCTCTAGAGAAGCACATGATCTTCTCTTCCGCCTTAATAACACCAGTTACAGCGCGAAATAAACATGAATGAGCATCTGAAAGTGTGTTAAAAGATAGAGCACAACTTATCAAAATCCGTATCATGTGACATGGAGTCGCTCAATCAGTGTTTCAACCGTGGAAAGACGGCAGTAAAACAGCTTGTAAACAATGTCATGTAACGTCACATTTACCTCAGAAAAACCATATCCAGTGGCCATAAACTCGTCAGTCAGCTACAACAATTAACTCTAGAGAGGAGCATTTTGTTAAATATATGCACCATATTACAAATCCATTATAATTTTTAATGTTTAATGCATGTTTGAATAAATCTGGCAAGTTTTTATGACAGCAAATGTTTATATTTCATATAACTTTATTATTATAAAAATAAATGAAAGTGTAATTTAAGTGTTTGTACACAAATCAGTTAATTTTTACCTTCAATATTACAGTAGGCTAATGAAGCCCAGTAGGCTACCACTGACTCCCATAGTTTACAGCATTAGTGAAGAGAT